>NW_027526363.1:0-192613 GCF_048455015.1 Haemaphysalis longicornis
CATGCCATTTATTACACCCTATACCCGGCCACATGCAAATCCTGCCCGCAATTAGGCACGCTGTACCACATGATATGGGAGTGTCAGCCATCCCCTACCATCTCCTACCCTCACCCCTAACCCCAACCCTACATATGAGCAGTGGGTGGACCTGCTGAACAGCTCCGACCTCTCAGACCAGCGACGATTCGGGGAGAGGGCACGGATGGCCAGCACGGTGTAAGCCATCCTAGACTAAGGAAGCCTCCCAACGGGCGGGTGCCTTAACATCAGCACCTCGACTCAAAGTTTATTCATCATCATAATCATCGTCGTAATCATCATCTCGCAAATAATCCCCCAACCCTCATTTGCTGCTTCTTAAGAAATTAAAAACATACTGAACTGCCTGCGAGACTGCCCTGTTTACTGTAAAAATGGTAATTGGGGTATTGCAGGCCTATATTTCTATGTCTCACACAGTCACCTTTCTACACACCGTTGGAGAATAAAAACAGCACGAAGTGGACGTTTTGCCGAGGAGGTGCCATCGCCGTCCGAGTACACGCAACAGGTGCTCTCGGACGTATACACTTAGTATACAAAATTGCCTGCTTATCCGCTTGCTCCACCGCAAATGTCGCAAAACAAAAAAAACGATAGTCTTCTGCAGCCCCTGACACGTATCCTCTGTCCCCCTCCCACCCCACACGCCCTTCCCCTAGCCTCACTCCTCTATTGATGATTGAAATGTAGGTTTGCTCCACTCTATTTTCCCGCGTTCGCACCGCGCTATCGGTTGGGACCTTCGGTTTCTGTTGTGCTGGAGCAGCACTAGCCGACATGTTTCATTTTAGTGCATGCTTATATCTCCCCTCTTTTCGACACCGCGTTTTTAGTGCGTAGTTTCTTTTTCGTTTGCTATCGTGACAACCCATGCGACGCGTATTCTTAGTTACAAGAACGCTGCTACTCTCAGCTATGCACTTTCATTTTCGCTAAAATACGCCCGAGGTTTGCTCTGCGCTGAAAAGTGTGGACGTGAGGCATGCCAGCAGCTTCAGTAGGGCTGGAACGGTCTTGCTTGTATATAGTTCGTGTTCAAGCATTCTTTCGCCTGTTTATTGGCCGGGCGGTTGAGTAGAGTGACAGACAGACAGACAGACAGACAGACAGACAGACAGGGAGACAGACAGACAGACGGACGGACGGACGGACAGACACAGACAGACGGACGAACTGACGGATGGACGGATGGACGGACAGACACAGACAGACAGACAGACAGACAGACAGACAGACAGACAGACAGACAGACAGACAGACAGACCGACAGACAGACAGACAGGCAGACAGGGAGACAGACAGACATACGGACGGACGGATGGACGGCCGGACGGCCGGACGGACAGACAGACAGACAGACAGACAGACAGACAGACAGACAGACAGACGGACGAACTGACGGATGGAAGGACGGACGGACAGACACAGACAGACAGACAGACCGACAGACAGACAGACAGGCAAGATTGGGAGACAGACAGACATACGGACGGGCGGATGGACGGCCGGACGGACATACAGACAGACAGACAGACGGACGGACGGACGGATGGACAGATAGACAGACAGAGAGACGGACGGACGGACGGACGGACAGGGAGACAGACAGACAGACAGAGAGACGGACGGACGGACGGACGGACGGACGGACGGACAGACAGACAGACAGACAGATGGACGGCCGGATGGACAACAAATTTTCGCGCGCTAGCCCAAGAAAGACTAGTCTAAAAGTTGTCTCCCTTGTCGTTACCGCTAGCACAGAATGTCGCCTTATTGGTCCATGGCATTCCGTCTCCAGGCCAGCGCGCACGCACGCACGCACGCACGCACGCACACACACACACACACACACACACACACACACACACACACACACACACACACACACACACACACACACACACACACACACACACACTTCAGGTCGCGTTAGGGGCTGCTTAAGGAATCTCACGCCTAACAGGTCCCCCACCTCAAACAGCTGTTAGTGCATGCGCAAAGACTCCGCGTCTGTCACCGTCGTTCCAACCGGTAATGGATATCCAAGGAGCCCAACACCACGTGTTGAAACTCCTTCTGCGAGACGCTATGCACGGGCGGCTTGCAACAGAGCTCCCGTTACTTTTCTTCGTCTGGATGGCCTTGCGACACTTTCTTCTCGTGCGTGCAGGGGACCTGTCGGGTTCCTCCATTTGTCTGCTTTAAGAAAGTCGCTGCGGGGGCGCATACGACGCAGGGCCCTTCGGCCGTTGATACTCCCGGTTCAATCTCACCTGTGTCGAAAGTGTCTCGGCTGTCCGCACACCTGAGACCGTCTGGTGAGCATCGAGACAAATTGGACACTTACCTCTCAGTGAAATCCCGATCTCCGTTATTTTACTTGGTCCTCTGAGCAATTTAGTTGTTGCCGTGGGCTGCAGCAAGCAGTCTGCTCTCCAGTTCTTTTATCAACAGCAACAACAACGACAACCACAAAAACACTACGACCAAAAAATCGCCTACACACTTTTAAAAACGGCTCCGTCTCGTCGTATGCGTGATGACAGTCGGACGCTTCTATTATTTCTGTCTCAACGAAAGTTAGAAATGAAGGGGTTTTTCGAGCGTAGCCTTGTAGAACTCTCAATTACTCTCATTTTGCGTATTTTCACGTTTTTAAGATACTGTTCGAGTGTGAAGCGTACATAACCATAACACGACGTAATGATAACACAATAATCATAACAACATATTAAAAATGAACGTAATAACATAACATAACATAATCAACGTGTACTTCTAATTCTAGCAAGACCCTCAGTAATGTAGGTAGGATATAGCGAATAAGTGTGGGTTGAAATTTTGAGGAGGTGTCCGCTTCCGTACATCAGCGGCTAACAGAGTGAGAGAGATAATGAGAATAAATTTAATGAAAAAATGGCTTTGTTAACCGAGCCGTCGTGCTGCCTTGCTACGCCACATGCTAGAGACAAAAATAAAAAAAAAATATAGACGTAAAAAATGTTGGATAACGCGCACAAAATTTTTAGAGCGATCTATCAGTCGTCAATCGACCACCTTTCGTACGTACTTATACTTTTCCTTGAGCGTGTTTCTTGATGCTGCTCTTAAATAATAAATAAAGAACGAAGAAATGGGCGGATACGCACTTCTCCTGCCGGATCAATAGCTTCATTCCGCCGTGTGGGTAACACCAATCGACATTTCCTCGGCGTCGTCGAGGGCACCCCTCAAACTCGCGTCTTTTCTCCTACCCTTTTTTCCGTAGCGAAGCTCTTGTCCCTACATCGTCTGTCGGCACTGGATACACTTAGGGAACTGTACCCGGAGAAGCTAGAAAAAGATCCCGTTTTATTGTTCTTCTGCTTTAACTTCAGAAAGTTGTCTATCTTCTTCTTTTTTTTTTTTGTACTTCCTGTTATACCGTGGCCCCGCTTGATAAAACGTTTTTCTCGTTACGCCTATTTTTTGGAAGCCTCGGCATTACGAAACGTAGCGAGCTGCGCAACGGTTCCGGGAATTCGACTTGCCGGAGATGCTACTCACAAAACCGAAACAATATTCCGCGAAAAGAAAATTAATGATGTGGAATACGAAGAAAAGGGTGCGGACAGTGATGAAGGGAACATTTGAATGCTTTATTCAGTGGGAGGTGTGTGACGTTGTTCGGGGCTATGAATAGCTCTTTTTTTTATAAAGAGGACGTCAGACAGACTTACAAACAAATGGGATAAAAAAGAAGACGAAACAGGTTCCTGACAGATGGTGAACAAGCGCCGCATCTTGTTTTAACTAGATCTGGTTGCTCTGACTGCCGGTTTTTTTAATGCGCACAAAACAGGGCGAAGAGTGCAGTCGGTTTACTTTTTGCAATATTATTCACTAAGTTTTGTTCCCAGGTTCATCTGATTCATGTCAGAGTTTTTGAAGACCGGGTTCACAGCGTTACGAGAGGAAGAAAAAAGTTTAAGCACTGTGCTCGCTTCTGCTGTCAAAAGAGGAGCAACAATCATTCGCCTCATGCGCCGTTCCTTCCGCCATTCCTGTCCTTGCGTGAAAAACGCGTGGGATGCATTCTTGTTTCACATTCCACGAACATCACGTTTTCTGTTTTAAATGCGGAGCATTTCTTAGGCTCGCGATGTCACTCGTCGATGTTGTCGGCACCGTCCACACGCTCACTGCGCATGCGCGTCGCATCGAGGCGCAGGTGCGCGTCTCTCCCCCGTACCCTCCTCGCTCTCAACAACAGGTGCGGCGGTGCGGGAGGAGCGCGTGTGCCCCGTGCGCTCCGTCGCTCTCAACAACGGCTGCGGCGGTGCGGGGGGAGCGCGTCTGTGCGCGCATGCGTCGTAGCTACCCGTGCGCTGCGTCGCCCTCAACAGTAACGGCGGCAGGGCGTGTACACGTGATAACGGCGTGGTGGGTGCGTGGAAAGTTCGCGCGCTTGTGTACGGAAGTGTGCGCATGCGCGTCTCTCCCCCGTACTCCTCTCCCTCGAACGCGGGCGGTGTGTATATAAGCGGCGGAGCGCGCGTTCGGAATTCATCAAGGGCGTCTTTGCTTGGCTTTTGCTTGACGGCACCAAGCAATAAAGACAGACTTTAACTTTACACTCCTTGCCTTCGCTTCTCCTTCATTCAATAAATAAGAATAATAAAGACGAAATAACACTTAAGCATTCCCAAACCATACCCAATTACGCAACATTCACGCGATACCCCCACCACTCTGCGACGCATTTACTCGAGTTCCCCCCGTGGGAAGATGCGGGCGGATTTTTTTCTCTGCTCGGACAATTACAAAAACTTATCCGGAAAATACGTGGGTGTAATCAGAACTTGTTTTTTATGTCTCTTTGCTATAGTCAACACGCTGCACGCTTTAGGTTTTATGGTTTTAGTTGCGAGTTTTCTGGCTTGCGTAAAAACAATGAGTGGGAAACAGCGTGTTTCTCTGTTTAAAAAAAGAGCAAGAATAGTGACGCAAAAATCAGTAGCCTGTGCCTATGTTAGCCCAGCGAAACGTGTCGGTTTAAGCAAGCGTCCGCTGTGCCACATTATCGCGTAATTATCACCGTCGCTGCATTGTCAATTCGCGTCGCATAGTACGATCTTCAAGCAATTCGTGTGAAAAAAAGAGCACTCTGTTTTCTTTACGCTAAATAAAAGCTAAGTAAGCGCGTTGAAGGAAATTACAGTGCGCATCTAATTTCGGACGGCCAAGGCAAACTTTTCGTACCAGATGAGGCGGATTTTGTGGCAGATTGTTGCTTCAAATGTGCTGTTCTTTCTACGTATTGAATTATAATTAATAATGCTGTAATCGCTATCGTTCTTAAGCCGAATGATTTATTGAATGAAACGGTACAGTAAAACGTACTAACAAGCGTGCCGTATATGCTACGTCGAGTGACGATTAAATTGCGGAAGTATTTGTTGTGGATTGAGTTGTATATATTTCCTTGATGTAGCCTTTTTATTTGATACAGCCGTCGTGTGTGATAGTGCTGACCATTCTGCGTTTGGCTATGGTCGCTGGATTGTGAGCTGGCGGACGACTTCCTGTTTCGTAAAGTGGGCTCCACCGTCATAAGATGTTTGCTGAGGTAAAGCAAGCTTGCCGTGTCAATTTTACGCGCCATGTGGAACGCGTGCGTCCGAGAGTATGCATGCATACTCGTGTTGTCCAAGTAAAACTAAACCTAAGCTTAACTTGGTTACCGGCAATCTTGTTGCCCCACACGCCTGCGTCGTAAAGTCGTGCTCAGCGCGTAACATTTAGCACGGCCGATACTCCCGTGAAACTTAAGAGCAGCCACGAAACTCATCGCCTAAAAACGCTTCCTGTCAGCCTTGAAAAAAACTATTTATGGTGCCAGGTCTTCCGCCGTGGACACCCTTGGTGCGTGCTGCGAATATCAATCCCATGATTCCCATCAGTTCTTTCCTGGCCAATGGGAGGGGCGAATGTTTTCTACATGGCAGACACCTTGCGTTTACGCAGGATGGGCTCCTTTGTGTAGATGTTTTCTCCTGTCAAACCGTAGCAAGTGCCGATGCATTGCGTAGAAATAGTGTAGTGAATCATGGGGTCGTTGAAGACCAAACGTTTCTGGCAGATTTTAGCTGCTCCTGTGCAACAATTATTTCGACAATTTACGCGCAACTAAAAATAAAAAAAATGTCCGTATGTCACGACGCATCGTCATAGTCACTGCAGTGACATCGTATCCTTCTCACTGCTTGCATAAAACTTGGGAACACTTACGCTGATCGCATTGAGAAGCAGCGTGTGCGTGTTCACTGGTTTGGAGCAGTGCACCTGCCATCTCGTCCTGTACTGTTACTAATTTCTTCGAGGAGAGCAGTCAACCAGGAATTTTTTAGTGCGTAAGCGTTCGTACACTATTACTCCCAGAAATGTGTCTGCGCGTCAGCCTGTCTGCCAGTGCATGACACGTGACAGCGAGTGACACAAAGGTCCCAGAGGCCCTTTAGTGATAAATTCGCTACATAGGTAAGATAGGCGCGGTCTACAGGGGTGCATTTACCATATGGACCCCAGAATGGTCGTTCATCATCATCATCGTCATTATCACCATCATAATCATCACCACCAGCAGCCCACTGCAGGGCAAAGGCCTCTCCCATTAATCTCCAATTACCCCGGTCCTGTACTAACTGCGACCAATTTATCCCCGCGAACTTCTTGATCTCCTCTGCCCATCTAACTTTCTGTCGCCCTCTGCCCCGCTTACCTTCTCCAGGAATCCACTCTGTTACCCTTAATGACCAGCGGTTATCTTGCCTTCGCATTATATGCCCTGCCCACGTACATTTCTTCTTCTTAATTTCTTCTAATATACACGTCATTATACACGCCCTAACACCCCACAAGTGGTCTAGTCGCGTGACGGTGTCTGTGGAATGGTGTGGGGATGTGGTGTAGTGCGTTCATGTGTGCGGTCGTGTGGGGCCTCCTTTGGAACAGAGCGTGTTCGACACATATGTACCGCGCTAAAGACAAGGACGAGGAAGAACACAGGATGGTCGCTGATTTCAACAAGCTTTAATGACGATACCGCCCGAAATATATACGGTGGGAACAAACAAAGAAAACGATTCGGCGTGACATCTCACTTTTTGAGATTATCAATCTCTATCGCGACTCAGCCAGATATTGGAATTCATCTTTGGTGAGGGCTGTTGACGGCATGCTGATACAACGCTCACCAAGCCGACGTATTTGTGCAGCTTCAATGATTTCGTGCGTTAGCTGATCACGGTTTTCGCGGATTATCGCACATTTATCAAATTCGGTGACGCGGCCGCAGTCTCGACAATTAATGCCCAAGTGGCGTTGAATTGCTGTATTGGCATTGTTGTAATGGTTCCTTAATCTTTCGTTTAACCATCTGCCCGTTTTCCCGATGTTATTTTTCCCGCAATCGATGCCACGTGCACATGCCACAAACTGCTTCTAGCGCTTGGTGGTGCTAATATTGCGTCGTCCGGCGCGGGAATTCACTCCTTTGCTTAGGCGTGCTAATTTTTCTGGGGCACACCACTCCGACATTTACTCCGATTTACGCCGACACAGTATTTGCACCACCAAGCGCAGCAAGAAATTTGTGGCATCTGCTGTCGGTGCCGTTTATTTAATTCCGCTCGATTGCGGGAAAAAGAACATCGGGCAAACGGGCAGATGCTTAAACGAAAGATTAAGGGAGCGTTACTACAATGTCAATACAACAGTTCAACGCCACTTGGACATTAATTGTCGAGACTGCGGTGGCGTCCCCGAATTTGATAAATGTGCAATATTCTGCAAAAACCGTGATCAGCTAACGCACGAGATCATTAAAGCCGAACAAATACGTCGTCTGGGTAAGCGTTTTATCAGTATGCCATCAATAGTCCTCCCCAAAAATGAATTTCAATATCTGGAGGAGTCGCGATAGAGAGTGATAATGTGAAAAAAGTGAGATGACACGCCAAATTATTTTCTTTGTATGTTCCCGCCGTATATATTTATTTCGGGCGGTATCTTCATTAAAGCTTGTTGAAGTAAGCGGCCGTCCTCTGTTCTTTTTCACCCTCGTCTTCAGCGCTGCACATCCGTGTCGAATATGAATCACCAACATGTACAAGCTTCCACTCTTGCGGAACATAGCAGCTCGCGGACGAGGAACGATGATCGCCGTGTAAAGCGTACACGCAGAGAGAAATAAGTCACCCGAAGAATGCATGCCTACGCAGTATCTGACATTTCGCACTCCAAACATATCTGCATTTTTATGGTAACCGCACATACTGGGCAATCAGATTATACTTGGCGATGGGCGTTAATAACGGGACACAAATCACCACCGGTTTTTTGAAAGTCTGCGCCGGTTGCGTTTGGGGAAACGAACATTTTTTTGGTCGGCTGTCCTCCGTGTAAGAGCGCGAAGATACTTTAAAAAACAGCGCAATAATGCAAGAACGAAAGCACAATGGACGAGCGTTTGTGTTATTTTGCCCTGCTCTTGTGCTTTTAGGGAGGAAGCTCCTTAGGGGCTGGGTCTGTTGGCGTCTCCTGTCGTCGTCGTAATCGTCGTTTTACGCCTCGCGCTAGAACCTAACGCGTACTAAAAAAAACGCCGGGACACTCGTTTACGCCTCGTGCTAGAGATAGAGAGCTTCGTGCTTCAAAGACAAGATACTTTTACCGCTTAATCTCCGTGGGCAAAAACGCCAAGGCGCCAAGAATACTTATACACTACATGCTTCTCCCCTAACCAGGTTTCACGGTAGTGGAGATGGCCCGGGATGGATTTTCAAGTATCTTACATCAATTTGCCCACATGAAACTCTAGTGAGAAAATACCCCTAACTACCATTGTTGTGACTTTCTGTTCGTGACTACGCCCCTTCTAAAATTGTCTCGTGAAAGCTGCTCGGACACCTATGGCGACAGCAGACGGAGGTGGAGACGTCGTCCAGTGCGGCAAAAGAAATGTTTAAAACGCCCACTTCGAACGTCGGCCCCGTGCTTCCATGCGCGTCGTCTAAGTCTTTACAGCGTATGTTGCTATCAGAAGGTTATGCTAACAAAATGCGTGTGCTATTGTTTTATATGGCGCCGTGTCTTTAATATTCATAAAAACTGCAAGGAAGCGTCGTCTGCCCACTTCCTATATAGGACAATGAAGTCATCGACCTATGAGCTTTTAAAAGCGAGTCGCACTCCATTCAGTTAGCCAAATATGGACAATACAAATGCTGAGCACTCAAGCGGTTGGTTTAGTCTTCATGGCTGCGGTGCAGCAGTTCTCCTCAAAGTTCTATATCTACTCCAAGGCAGGTGATGGCTGGAGGTGCGAAAAGCGGGCTGTAAAAGTGCAAGTCAAATGAATGCACAGCCAATTGCGCTACCCAGTGCGGCATTGCACTGAACTGGATCAATGACAAAGCAGCGTTCCATAAAAACAAGTGCCTTACTCGACCCGAACATGGAGCTAAGGAAGAAATCGCTCGAGTGGGTGTGTAGGTGAGTGAGTGAGTGAGTGAGTGAGTGAGTGAGTGAGTGAGTGAGTGAGTGAGTGAGTGAGTGAGTGAGTGAGTGAGTGGGTGGGTGGGTGGGTGGGTGGGTGGGTGGGTGGGTGGGTGGGTGAGTGAGTGAGTGAGTGAGTGAGTGAGTGAGTGAGTGAGTGAGTGAGTGAGTGAGTGAGTGAGTGAGTGAGTGAGTGAGTGAGTGAGTGAGTGAGTGAGTGAGTGAGTGAGTGAGTGAGTGAGTGAGTGAGTGAGTGGGTGAAGTGTTTGTGTTCATGCGAGCCTTGCTTGTGAAACTAGATATTCCTCCACCTCACTACTTTTAAGAGTCTTCTGGTTCGTCTGGTTCATCTGGTTCGCTCCGAGTTGAGTGCTCGCCGGCCTGAAAGGTGTGCTTCACTACAACCATGCGCATAATTCAGGTGATCAAATTTCGTGAAAAGCGTTACAGAGCTTAGTGCATATATAATCAGGGTGAGTTTTGTAAAAGCAAATTGCACCCGTTCTATAAGTGCAGCGCCGTACTGATGACAATAAACATTCTATTATTTCGTTATCACTTGTAATGTGAGGGCAGTTGGAATGCCGCGCACCGAAGCAGCAATTATTGCGGAACTACCAGATCCTGCTACTGAAGAGAGCAAAGCAAATGAAGTTGTAGATGAATTTTTTTGCGTCACCTAATGAAGCATTTCAGCCTTTTCTCAGTGACAACTAAAACAATACCATTCATGTCACAACTTAGTCAACTATGACGGTTAAGTCACAACTAAGAAAACGTGAATACCTGATCAACTATTAGCTAACCAAGCAATCTTGTTACAGTGGATACTTCTGTTGGTCCAGAGAGTGCTCAACAGACTTTGGGCGCTATTGCATGAACTATTTTCTGACCTCTTCTTATGAAGATGTTGATGATGATAGTTTGGGGTGAATGGTATACACACCATCAGGTGATTGGTCAAACATCAGGGTAAGAAAATATAAATTCTGAGCTGGCATTAGACACAGGTTGTACTACCCATTCCTTTTTTTTTTTGCCCTTTACGCAAAGTGAGTCCTGTAAGTATTAAGAAGCTCCCTATCACACAAAAAAGAGAGCAGGTCCGCTGACTTCACGCACGCACACGCACACACACAAGCAGCCTAATGTTAAGCGTAGGATATTTACCGCCTGAGGGGCAGGGGACGCTGATAGAATAGGGAAATGTGTTACAGTAGACTAGAATCTATTTGTAGCTGCGCAAAAGTAACGAATGCATAAACGGCTTCCTGTTTAATTTAGCTTATAGGCTACCAGAATACTACAAAAGCGCGACGCCTGTCATAATGATTTGGAATCTTCACCACAACACGAACTTGCAACACAAAAAATTCTTGGAAGAAAAGAGAGAGAGACATAATCATCATCATGATCATCATCATGAACAGCCTACTCAGGCCCACTGCATGACGAAGGCCTCTCCCATTGACTTCACCCGCTCCGGTCCTGTGCTGCCCGAGCCCATTCTTTGCCTCCGAATTTGCTTATTTCGTCTCTACATCGAGCATCATTCGCTCCATGGCACGTTGGGCGGACCTAAGTTTGTTTTATAATTCCAAGGCGCCAAGCTTCGCTCCGCATGTCATCACCGGCAGGACGCAATGGTTGAATACCTTTCATTTTAGCGATAGAGGTAGCTTACTTTTCATTAGTCGTGAGTGCTTGGCGAATGCTCCCACACAATTCCTATTCTGCGCCGCATTTCTTTCTCGTGGTCGGGATCAGCGCGGACCATCTGGCCAAGGCAGTTAATTTTTTTTACTTTCTCTCGTGTTTCATCACCTATGCTAAAAAAATACGCGTTCAGGGTCTTTTTTAGCACAGGTGACGAAGCACTGGAACAAGAAGTCTTAGCTCGCGGCAATGTGTGCTGATTATAGCGTAGCATTCTTTGCCGAGTGCCCCCACAGCCAGGGCCGTGAAACTCCCTGCACTTCCAAAGAATGCAGATATCGCGGCGGAAGTTCTGCCTTTAATTGTTATGCAGTTAAACCTGGATGCAAAGAACCCCTATGTAACGAATTCCCGGATTTAACGAACTTATTCAATTCTCCTCTGCAACCCCCATTGAAAGCCATCTGTTTGCGATCTCTATGTAAGGAAGCGTCGCGGCGGTTAACCTTGATGTAACGAAATCGGCAAGCTGATCAGTCATTCTTTTTTGCACTTTTATTAAAAAATCGGCCGAAGAAATGAACTAATTTAACGAATACTAGCACTACGTAAGGAGCCAGCAGCAATGAAAGGGTCTGGAAGCGCCTAAATACAAAATTCGTCATGATAATGATGATTATGATGACGATGACGATGACGACGATGATGATGATCCCATCATCATCATCATCATTTACTACGCACGTTAGCACCATCCCGCCACTACCGTAGTAGCGACTTTTGGTTTTGCTTGTGTAGCGTGGTGCCACACCAGCTAGCAAGAGTAACTCATGTTTTTTTTTTTCTTCTCTCCTGCACCGCAAACTACCGTGCGTTTCCATGTGTTTATTTGTTTATTCAGAGTACCCCTAAATGCCCTCTAGGCGAGGGTATTACATAGAGGGGGGGGGGGGGGGCAAGATAATCATACTAAAATACGGACAAAAATACAAGACGCATTATAACCAGTAATTACCTGTAACGAAGGAAATAAACCATAAATACAACCTACAGCCCTAACGCGTTGTATAATCGGTAAACAACCCGCCGCGGTGGCTCAGTGGCTAAGGCGTTCTGCTGCTGAGCACGAGGTCGCGGGTTCGATTCCCGGCCGCGTCGGCCGCTTTTGTGCTGGAGTCGAAAAGCAAAAACGCCCGTGTGTACGAGATTTCGGCGCACGTTAAAGACCCCCGGGTGGTCAAAATTATCCGGAGCCCTCCACCACGGCGCGCCTCATTGCCTGCGTTGCGTCGGTGCGTTAAACTCTACAATCAGTCAACAATCGTTAAACAATCAGATAAGTTGGGAACATAGCGCGCAAGAGCTCAAGAATTTGCTTGACGCTTTTTCGGCCAAAAAAGAAGGCGATATAGGAAGGAAGGAAGAATATAGAAGAAAGGCAGGAAAGTTAACCTGGCTAGAGCCTAGTTTGCTATCCTGCATGTGGGAAAGGGGAAATGGGCAAAAAAGAGAGAGGGAAAAAAAATTCCCCCGCCTTTCCCCGAGGGGGAGAATGTGAAAGTGCGAATGCACGGTTGTCGGCCCGCTTGCGGCGCTTGCGCTCGGCCCCCGCAGCCCACCGCCTCGCCGCCTTCTCTTCCATCTCTTCCATCGGGTTTGTAGTATCACGTGTACACCACGCAGTTATCAAGCCGCTATAACGCCGCTGAGTCGCCAACGCACGCCGCTGACGACGTAGTTTGAATGCGTTAAAGATATAAGGCGCGTTACTCACACTGATATCGGCGTGGCGTCCGTGGCTTAGTCGGTAGAGCGTCGCGCTGCGGCCGCAAAGTCCTCGGATCGAAACCTGGCGCCGGATGCTGTTTCTTTTTTTAAATATAGAGGAGCACTGCGGACGCCGCCGCCGCCGGCGGTGGATGGTTTGGGGTCGCTTATAAAGTGCATTCGCACTTAAAAGAGGAAAAGTTGGACCAGACGCGTATGCCCAGCACTGAGGCACTGACAGTGATTGACACTGGAAGCTCTCAGTCTATAGCCTAGTGTTCAAGTTCGTCGCCCGTAGAAAACGTAATAGTTCCTTAGTCGCCTTCTGAGCGGATGACTGAGAAGGCCAGTGGCACAGAATCTTTCCCTCCGAAAATGGCCGCCGAGAGTCCAGGTTCCTCAGCGCTGACGACAGCTTTTTTCTTTCAGCCGAGTAGCGTGGGCACTCGCATAAAACGTGGCGTATCGTCTCCGATGTGCCGCACGTTTCGCACTCCGCCCTTGCTGCCATCCCTATTAAGTACGAGTAAGCATTTGTGAATGCCACCCCCAGCCAGGGACGGCAAAGAAGAGTTGCGTCAGACCGTGGGAGGCCTAGTGGAAGGGGACGTTGCAGGTGCGGGTTAAAGGCACCAATGCGTGCGCATGTGGAATCTTCTGGAGACCATTGGGAGATAGCTGTTTCCCGGGCAAGAATGCGGAGGACCCTAGCTGCGTCCGTCCTAGACAATGGGATGAGTACAGTTGTCGCTGTTTGATGCGCCAGCCGGGCGGCAGCGTCCGCACTTTCGTTGCCGACAATGCCGCAGTGGCTAGGAAGCCACTGTAGGGTGACATCATGACCCGCCTGGGCAGCATGGTCGTATACCATTCTTATTTCTGTCAGGAGCTGTTCGTGAGGTCCCCGGCACAGCGCTGACAGCGCCGGCACAGTGACTGAAGTGCAGGCTTCGAATCACAGAAGATAGCCCATCTGCGGCACGAACTTTGCTCGATGGTGTGAAGAGCGCTACGGATGGCCGTAAGTTCTGTAGCCGTGGATGTCGCAAGATTGGCTATCTTGAAATTTCTGCACAGTGACAGTCGTGGTATAACGACAGCTCCGGCAGAACCCGAAGATGTTACCGAGCCATCAGTGTATACATGGGTTCGGTCACTGTATGTCTCGTGCATGTACGTCAAAGCGAGCTGTTGCAGGGCCTGATTTGGAAGATGACGTTTTTTTGTCACTCCTGGGATATCTAGGCACACTCGGGGCTGCATCAAACACCACAGCGGAACGAGCGGTCTCATCGCCGGCGTGTAGTTCGATGGAACGCTGGTGTTGTGGGCAGCTACTACCCTTGCGAACGATGCCCGTGGACGGGTCGCTGGTATTCCCGCGAGGTGATGATCAGGTAGACGGGCGAGGTACCTGATATGTGTCCTGAGTATTTCGACGTCCACAAAGGTTGCCAAAGGGTGATTTCGAGCCAGGGCAATGGTAGCTGCTGTGGACGTACATCGTGGTAGGCCAAGACAGGTTCGCAGGGTCTGAGCTTGGAATACCCTGAAGTGCCCGAGTAGTTGTGCGGCACGCTCCAGAAAGGACAGGGGCACTGTATCGCAGATAGCCCAAGAACAGCACGTTGTAGAGCTGTAACATCGATTTCAGTGGTGTCCCCCACGTCTTGCCGCCGATGAGTTTGAGCACATGCACCACTGCAGAGAGCCTCTACTTTAGAACGTTAACATGAGCGCTTCAAGAAAGGCCTCTGTCGACAACTATGCCGAGAAACTTCTGATTCCTCACATAAGACACCCTTTCACCATCAATATAGAAAGGGTATGCATACATAGGCTTTCGTGTAAACGGAAGCACGGCGCATTTGCTGCTGGATAGTTCCAACCCTTGTCCGTGTAGATATGAGGTCGTCAAGTCTGCGGCATTTTGCAGTCGGGCGCTCACATGCCGACGAGTCACGCCATCTGCCCAAACACATATATCGTCGGCGTATATCGACACGTGAACCCTCCTTGGAAGGCGAGAAATCAGGCCAATTTAACGTAAAAACAAAGAAAGGAGAACAGAACAAGTGGCAGCGTATCCAGAAATAGCCTGCAGCAAGAGCAAGAACAACTTATGCAAGCTACTACTACATTTTATGGAATAGGTAAAAACTACAAAAAAAATTCTAGTTAGTGACCGTAGTGGGCAAGAGCTGCAAGAATTTATTGGAATTTTTTTCGGTGGCAACATGTGCTGGCCAGTCATACCACTCAACAGTGGTGCGCGGTATGAATGATCGTGCGAAACAAAGTGAATGACATTGTGGGCGTTTAACTTTGTTGAGATGATGATGATCCCGTCGTGGAAACAGAGCCGAGGGGTGTTCAAGAAAACTTTCACGCAGTGATGGGTGGTTATAAAGCTTGTGAAAAAGCGATAAACGTGCATGTTTCCGGCGAAGGGCCAAATCCACTAGTTCAGCACGGTTTTTCAAGTTAGTGACGTTGGAAAAGGAAGAATAATCAGAGTAAATAAACCGAGCATCACGGTTTTGAAAGGATTCAATATTTGATATGATGTAGGTTTGATGCGGGTCCCAAATGGCGCTGGCATACTCTAATTTATGGCGAATTAATGTGGTGAAGGCAATATTTTTTAACGGTGATGGAGCCTGTTTTAAATTACGTTTTAGCAACCCAAGCAAACGGTTAGTGCTTGCAAGAGTAAGGTCGACGTGATGCCGCCATGTTAGATCCTGCTGAAAGTGAAGGCCAAGGTACTTGTAAGAAGATGTGAACTCAAGTGGCTCATTATTCAAGGAGTAATAAGTGGGAATACGGTTAGTAGCGTTAGTAAAGGACATAAACTTAGTTTTAGAAACGTTTAGCGATATCAGCCAGGTTGAACACCACAGGTTAATTTTGTCCTAATCAGATTGCAAGGTTGAACAGTCGGAATCAGAGGAAATGGTACGATATATTACGCAGTCATCTGCAAACAGTCTAAATTGAGAAGATACAGAGTTGGGCAGATCATTAACATAGACAAGGAAAAGTAGAGGACCAAGGATGCTTCCCTGGGGGACGCCGGAGGTTACCGGAACAGAGGAAGAATTTACATTCACAGCGAATGTGAATTGGCACCTGGAGGATAGGTAAGCTTTAATCCATCTAAGAACGCCCGGGTGAGGTTAAGTTGTGCTAGTTTTAGTAATAATCTGTGGTGAGGAACGCGGTCGAAAGCTTTTGCGAAATCCAAAAAAAACCGCGTCGACCTGGTGACCGGCATCCATGGATTTGTGAAGGTCGTGAACAAAACCGGCAAAAGTTGTGTGTCGCAGTAATAACCCATACGAAAACCGTGCTGACAATTACAAATGGCGCTATGTTTTTTCCCAGTAGTTTATGACTTGACTGTGTATGACATGCTCCATGAGTTTACGTATGCGGTACTAGTTAGGGAAGTGGCCCTGTAATTCAGCAGGAAAGAGCGGTTGTCGGATTTAAAGAAAGGGAAAACCTCAGCTGTTAGCTAGTCTTGAGGTACAGTTCCGGTAGACAACGATTGTGAAAGCAGAGGGCTTAAGAAGGGACTGATGCTCAGTGACATAGCTTTAAGGATTTTGTTATTAAAGCCAACATTGTCGGCTGTTGTAGAAATTCTCAGCTTCTGCAAAAGGCACAAAATACCGGCTTCACTGATAGTAATCTTCTGCATGGGTGTAGCGTGTGAACTATTTAAAATGGGAGCGGATGACACATGTTCTCTTGTAAAAACACACGAAAAAGCCTGATTCAGCAGCTCTGCGCATTCAGATTCAGGTACTAAAACGCCGGTGTTATCGCTTAATGTAATGTCTGGATTACTTTTAGGGTTTACAACGAGCCAGAACCTGCGCGGGTTATTTGCAAGGATCGATGATAAATCATGGCTAAGAAAATGACGGCGGGTAGATTAGAGCGGTTTCCGTTCCAGACCTAAGTTTTGATGCGCTACGCCGTCCTGTCGGCGTGTGGTCGCGCATCTCCACTTTTATATGTGATATCGGTTCGCCGGTAACGAGTGCTTCTACTAGAGAACAAATTTATGTCTTTTCAAGAAAAGCGCGCAATTTTAAATGCCGCCACCACTGGTGGAAAATCAGAATGGTGCCGCCCGGTATAGCATATCCCAGCTAGCGCTCTCCTAACAATCTTGAGTGCGGTAAAGAGCATCCTCAAGAAGGCACCCTTGCAACGTAAGCTTGGTTCTCGTAACGCGTTAAGGCGCCGAAAAGTGTCAAACGGCAAAAGTGATACTTAAAGAAGCCATGAAGACAAAACACAAGTTGGGTTTATTAGAAAGACTGCTTAGTCCCGATAACAATGATACCAACATCATCGCAATCTTCGAACAAATAACGGAGGTATTGAAGAAAACGTGCGAAGCAGTCGCGACCCCCTAGCCAATTTCCCGCAACTTGTCTATGACGTCACGGAACCTTGTTTGTGCGATTGGCGGCCGCCTAACGGACCTGTCGCGACGACACATGACTGGGCGTCTGTAACGGGGCCTCTAGTTGTTCCATTTGACAGCATCACTTGAATGCTAACGTGCAGTTAACGCACTGAAAATTATGTTTTATTGTTGGCCCGTGTGACGTCATTCTTGCTCATAACACGTCACTGTGGCGCGAAATTTGAAAGTTTTTAAATACTTCTGGCTTTTGTTTTCTTTAAAAAAACATCTTTTGTGGCTGTAATGGAGCAGAGTGAGATACCGAATCCTAGTTCTTTCAAATTAAACGAAGTTGTATTTTCTCTTCACTGAAAATACTAGGACTAGGAGGATTCAGTATCTCACTCAGCTCCATTACAGCCACAAAAGATGTTTTTTGACGAAAAAAAAGAGCAAGAAGTATTTAAAAACTTTCAAATTTTGCGCCACAGTGACGTGCTATGAGCAAAAATGACGTCACACGGGCCAACAATAAAACATAATTTTCGGTGCGTTAACTGCACGTTGGCATTCAAGTGATGCGGTCAAATGGAACCAGAGGCCCCATTACAGAGGTCCAGTGATGTGTCGTCGCGACAGGTCCCTTAGGCGGCCGCCAATCGCTCAAACAAGGTTCTATGATGTCATAGAAAAGTTGCGGGAAATTGGGTAATATAATCGAATGTCTGCCAAATAAACCTTTTTCCCTTGCGCCCGTCTCGTCGAGATATGGCCGCGAAAAAAAGGAAAGGGGGGGGGGTGTAATATAGGCTTTTCGAATTCCCCCACCCTTCACTTTGGGCATCGCGATCGTGGAAAAAAGGAGGTGCTTAGAATCGAGTAAATATGGTATATATTCCTAGAACCACGTATCTCAATGGCGGCGCATTCAGAGGAAGACGACATGTCCACGATGCCGTCCTCCCATGGCTCTCATATTAGCATAGCTGAGCATACAATCGATGCATGTTCCGATAAACGTTAGCTCCTTCACTAGAAATTAAAAAGAATTTCCATCGCGTCGTTGATATTCGTCTAAAATTGAAGCGTCGACGGCACGTGGCGCCGCCTTTGAGGGCCCTTTTCGGTAATGCGGTGCATAAATTCTTCCGGGCGCCTCGAAGCGCCCATTGAGAATTGGCGAAAGCACTTTCGTGTGAGTCCTTCATGGCATTCTTAATGCGTCTGGCATCGGAGTAGTTGGTGGACGCATCTGTTTGAGTAACCACTAAGCACCGGTGGGTACAGAGAGCCGTATCGGGAGCATTGTGGGGGCGGGGCCCTGTCGGGCGCTGTGGACATTGCAGTACGATCTTATTAAACGCTTTGTCGTAGTGGCTCCCACCGCCGGCATATATTGTTCTTTCGCTTTCAGCCTCAATGCCATTGTTCTAAGCGACTTCGTTCAAGCGAATTGCAGTAGGTAGTCGCGGTATCTGTTATAGACATTCGCTGTTTTTTTTATAAATCGCTCATGATTGAACGCGAACTAACGTAGCTGTGCAGGTGTCTGAATTTATTTCGGTAATTCGAATACGGAGGACATACGCGAGAATCGACAAAGTCGATTTGGAAGGAACACGGATGCATACTCAGCCTATACACAACGGCCAAGTACTACAACTGTAACAGTGGTATGTGGCTGGTTTTTAAGCATGTATCTTTACACGAAGGGACGCTAGCACAGACAGACAGACAGACAGACAGACAGACAGACAGACAGACAGACAGACAGACAGACAGACAGACAGACGGACGGACGGACGGACGGACGGACGGCATGTTTTTTTCGAATACTCAAACGCGTATTAAGAAAAGCATATTCTACTTACGACAAAGTTTTGGATAAAGAATGTGACCAGACTCCTTTTAACCTTGGTTGCTTGCTCAGGAACCGTCACGTTATTCGAGTGGCAGTATACAGACCCTTAATTCCTGTATGATGTTTGCATATGATAATGTGCTGGCGCTGGCATACAGAGAAATGCACGCATGGTGCTTGGTCGTCGGGAAAGTTTCCCAATGGCCCGCATTGTTTATAGCTCCTCACGTGGGAGGCGTTAACGTGGTGAGTTAGAAATGCATTCTATTTAGTTCGCATATTAAGCCGTCCTTGAGCCGGCAGCTCTGAACTACTTGAATGCGCGTGCACATTAAACTGGGTGATCTGCGTCTAATTAAGCTGCCGGAGGCGTCGAGTCATTCCAGAAACCTGTGCCGAACAATGCTTCACAAGAAGCTCCTGACGCCGGAAACTTCAACTTATGTTTTACTCTGCTTATTCTACGCCAGTACGGTGGATTCACTACATCTCACTCCAGTCGGTTGTTTAGTAATCTTTGTTTAAAGTAACCACGTAACTTGAAAATATATACGTCACGTTGTTCTGGTAACATGACGAACAAAACCAATGCAATTCGGTCGTGCTAACTGTTTTTGAAAGCGTTGATCCCTGCAAAGTGCAAGTTATGGCTAAGGAGTTGTGCTGCTGAGCCCAAGGACGCGGGTTCGATTCTTGGTGGAAGGACAGCAGGCTGCGGTGATGAGGCGCAGTGGCGACTTCCGTTGTCGTTCCTAAGTTGCACCCGAGTATAGTTGACGTTTGCCTGACGCAATTTAATCGCGACGCAACGAAGAGAGACAAAAATACACGCGAGAGAGACTACGATTAACGTATCAAAGAATTAACACGCTCTGAAATGCATGAGCACCGTTCGGAACAACTCTAGCGATTTTCTCAAATACAATGGTATCCGAATTGAACAATCAAGGCGTCCCAGCACTGCCAAATACGCTTCCACTTTTGCGCATTTTAATTCGCAGGAAATATAACGACAAAAAAGCGAAATAAAATTACGACGTTCAAGAGTGGTGCAGTTAAACCTGGATGTAACGAACCTCTCTGTAGTGAGTTCCTGAATTTAGCGTCTTTTAATTCCCCATTGCCAGCCCCATTAAAGCCCGTGTGTGTTTCCGAATTCGATGTCACGAAGGCGCTGCGATGGTTAACCTTCTTGTAACGAATTAGCTACGCTGATGAATCAATGTCTTTTTGCATTGCACTTTTTCTGAAAAATCAGCCGGAGAGTTGCATTAATTTAGCGAATTTCGCCCGCGACCTAAACTACCGTGTGTTTCTACGTGTGAGTGCGGTGCTGGTTAAGTGGCCTGGTTGTCGTCGTGTAGCTGCGCGACTCCACTGCTCTCTGTCGTTTCGGTACGTCGGGGATGAGTTCTGCTGCCTGAGATAGGCTCGCAATTTCAAATGCAGTCTTAATAAAAGCGCATCTGTCTCGTCGTTCTTCGTTTTTTCTGCCCTGGCTCGTTTTCCTTAAAGGAGCCATGAAGAGAAAACGCAAGTTTAGTTTCATTCGAAAGATTGCCTCGTTAGAATCATACTGACACCACTTTTAACGTAAACTTCGCTAAAATAAGCCACATAATTAGGAAAAAAGGGAATGGCCAAGCGACCCACTCGTTCATTTCCCGCAACGGAACCTATGATGTCATACCAGCCAGCTCTGCGATTGGCGGAGGCCGGCAAAAGCAAATTAGGCAGAGCTTATAAGCTTGCCGAACGTGCTACTTGCGCTTAAATTTAGGGCACATTCTTTTGAAAGCCCCAAGAGAGAGAGAGAGAGAGAAGAAACTTTATTTAAGAGTCGTTCGTTGCGAACTCCACACTGGACAGAGGTGGTTCCCTGTTCACGGGAATCCATATGCTGCTCTCGCCGCCTGGCCCCTGGTGACCAGTAGTAGCTGATCCTCCAGGGCGGGGCTGGTCAGCAAGATCCTCCATCTCTCGTTAAAGGGTAGAGTGGGGTTGGTGGGGCGAGACTCGGGTAAGGGGGGAGGGTGCTTCGGGCTAAACCTACACTCTCCTATCATGTGCTGGAGAGAGAGAGAGAGAGAATAACCTTTATTTCGTTCCAGCATGCGGGATTCCCACCGGCCGCGCAGGGCGCGGGGTTCACCCTATCTAGCAACCACCTTTACCTCGGTGGCACCCGGGCCTGAGTGCCTAGTTTTTTACAGAGTGGGCAAGCTTCTTCGAATTGGTTTGGGAACATGTGGTTGAGTAGACGGGGGTGTGAAAAGGACTCTGTCTGGATTTGCCGGTATATAGTTTGCTGTTCCTTCGTGAGTGCTGCGTGTGGTGCTGGTAGCGTCCTCCTGTAGTGCCTGTAATAAGTGGTTATTTCCCTGTACGTAAGCAATGGTTGGTTTTTTGCCTCTACTGCGGACGTGTCCCGGTAAGTCAGTGCTCGGACCTGCTGGTGGGAAAACTGGTTACCCTCCACCGCAGAATGGGCCGGTACCCACACTAATTCTACGGTTTCTTTCGGAGGATTTTTCTCCTTGAACACTCGGAGGGCCAACCGGGACACCCAGCCGCACTGGAAGCTTCTGTAGGCTTGCTGGGAATCTGTGACCACCTTGGTCTTGTCCGGTAGAGTAAGGGTCAGAGCAATCGGCAGCTCCTCTGCCTCCTCAATTCTCTGAACTACAGCGGATGCACACGCCAGCAGCTCTTTCGTGGTTGTCACCGTTGCTGTTGACTGGTTCGTACAGTCATTCATGGAGGCGTCCGTGAAGATAGCCCCTTCTTCTTTTGCCAGAAGCCTGTTGAGAGCACGAGCTCCTGCCTCCCGCCTGGCGCCATGGTACGCTGGGTTCATGCTCTTGGGGATGGGCTTAGATTTGATGGCTTCCAGCCATTCATCTGCCAGCTGGTCTCTGTCCTCAGATAGCGTCGCCTTCCAGACGATTTTCTGCAAGATGCGTCTGCCCGCTTTTGTTTGGCTCAGCCTTTGTTTCTGATTGGCGAGATGGGCCTCAATGAGCTCGTCGACCGAGTTAGGCAAACCCATTTCCAAGAGTTTGCATGTAGACGCGCTCATAGGAACTCCAATAGCTTGCTTGACGGCTTTGCGGATGATGACGTCCAGCACCTGTGTGTCCGCTTTGTTCAGGAGGAGGCAAGGTGCTACATATGTTATTCTGGTTACCATAAAGACTTGGACGAGCCTAAGTGTGTCCCTCTCCTTGAGGCCTCGGGTTCTTGATGCCACCCGTCGGAGCATATGAAGGATTTGTTCCGACGTGCGCTATAGTTTTGCAACGGGTATAGATGCCCTGTTGTCGGCCTGGATGACTAATCCGAGAATTTTTGTTCTAGGGAGTGGGAGGATGTCTTCGCCCTCTAGGCTGACTTTTATGTCCTCTTTTTGTTTCTTAGGCGCCCTTGGCCGGATGATCACCAGTGCTGATTTAGCTGGGGAGCATCTAAGGCCACACCCTTTGGCGAATTTGTCCACAACATCTGCGGCTGCCTGCAGCGTGTCTTGGATCCATCCTAAAGAGCCTGCTTTCGTCGTCCAGAGCGAGATATCGTCGGCATATAGGGCATGCCCCAATCCTTCGATCGCTCCGAGCGCCTTTGGCAGGCCCAGGAGCGCCATGTTGAACAAAAGGGGTGACAAGACGGATCCCTGTGGGGTCTCCTGGCTACCCAGTTTCACAGGAGGGGATACCTCTTCTCCCACTTTGATTCTCGCCTGGCGGTCAGTCAAGAAGTCCCGTACATAATTGTATACCCGTTCTCCGCATCCGGTGCCCTGGAGGTTCGATAGGACGCTGGCGTGAGAGACGTTATCAAATGCGCCCTTGAGGTCAAGCTCCAAAATGGGTCTGGGCGAATGTCTCGTGGCCTGCTTCATGACCTCCTCTTTTATTTGTAGCAACACGTCCTGCGTTCCGAGGCGCTTTCGGAATCCAAACATGGTATCCGGCATGTCCCACCATTCTTGGGGCTTTGAAGCTGATCCTGAAAGCCCCAAGAATGGTGGGACAAACAGTGGAAGTTACGAAAGCACACGTAAACATAGAAGTACCGATGCGTATGCTGCTGTTGGTACTGCGCGCACTATGCTTGGTTTAGCTGCACAGGACTGCGGGGCTTTAGGGTTGTTTCAGACGACACTGGCCGATTGACGCAAGCGACGATGTATCACGTGACCGTATTTGTCGAGCGAGCATCATGTTTCACGAAACGAGTGTCTCCATGAGCAAAACAAACCAGGTTCATACGTTCACAAACAAACCAAAGGCAGAAAACGGCTTGCCGCGTGTGGTGGCGCCATCTAGGTTCACTAACGGTAAACAAGGCCCTGTGATGTCATTGCAGACCACGAAAACGCACGATTTAGCGGTAAAATCAAAATTTTAACTTAATTTCTCGGTGAATAAAGCATCGCTTGCATTCGGACAAGCGCTGGGGGCATTATAAAACACGAAATCTTTCGGATAGCACAAAATTGTGCTTTGTCTTCATGGATCCTTTAAGCAATGCACCAACTAGCCCAACAGCATATTTTACTGAAAATGCAGTCTCCGCCCGGTGTAGTGCCCCAGCCAGCACCCCCTCAACAGTTTTGAGTGCGGAAAAGAGCATCGAGTTCGAGCCCTTTCACCACATAGGTTGGCTCCTTGAAATGCATTCAGGCTCCGAAAAGTGTTAAAGGGATACTGCGTTACGTTTGTGAATATGGAGGTAGGTGACGTTGTTTCTTTGGAACGCCGTGTAAGCTCGTGGGAAAGCAGCTGGCGCAAATCGCGCAGTTTTTCACTGTGGAATGAATCCGTGAAGGATGATGTTCATGGTCACTGACGTCCAGCATATATTTTGGTTTCGTTTCTGCTTCGTTCTCTTAACTCGAAACATGCATGTAACGAAAAAGCGCGAATTTTTTTCAACTTCGTTATAACCAGGTTTAAATGCAAAACAGATTTATTAGTAAGGCGACAACATTTTTATCCGCCGCGTGACAATTTGTATAGACGAGTAGTCATGTCAGGTATGCGATCTTGACACGGACGGTTCACTAATGCAATCACTCTCTTTCCTGTTGATTTGGGAGGCTTCGAAGATCTCCCTCTCCCTTCGCCCACGGTAAGTGGTGAGGGCGGCATGTTCTCTGAAGCAGGGAGTGCAGCTGGAGGCGGCGCAGTGTGCTGTTACGAATCGGCCAGTGCGGCCGTACTTTCCCGCATCACCCCTTGGCTGTGCGGCGAAGCCACTGCGTGCGCTTTTCAGGCATCCCCCCCCCCCCTTGTCAGTGATACATGTTTTCGTGCCTCAACAAGCCCGGGTCAGACGCTTCGCTATCGGCGCGATCAACATTCGATGGCGTGCCGACGCAACAGGCCCAGACCTGCCCCAAGGACACAGAGGCCCCGGGATCGTAGCAGAGTCCCGCTCTCTCCCCTCTCTCTTACTCAACGTGCGCCGATGCTACCGACTGCTCAAGAACTCTGGAAAGAGCGCTGTGTGTGTCTGTGACGTTCGTGGCGTGTTGCCGCTTGTTGGAGTTTTGACCGTTACCGCTTTTGGGTATAAATAGAGACGCCCAAGCGCTGTAGATCCATTCCTGTTTGAGCAGAGAACCAATGCTGTCGCTCTACTCGAGTCCTGTACTGTTACCTCACCCGTCGCGGCATTGTTCTTTGGCTTCGGCTCACCTCTCGCTATGAAGTAAACAGTTACGTTGGCCTACGGCTTCTGGACTTGTGGGCTGCAACAGCGGCTGGCCGCTCTTCACACCACGCTACCACACGTATGTCGGAGGCGACGGAGCTTGGCTCGGGTCGGTCCACCCGGTCGCAGCAGTGCCAACAACGTGCCGCTTGTCGATGACCTGACTTTGTTCGCGTGCTGCCTCAAACGTTCATTCAGGCATCGGCCTGGTTGTCCTATGTAGGAGCGTTTAGACGACAACGGAATAGCATAGATAACGTTGCTCCCACAGTCGACGTAACGTGTTTCTGGTTTTTTGAAGCACGCGGGTGATTTTCGACGTTCCGTGTTTACGCGCTTACACAGGCGGCTCAGTTTCTCTAGAGCAGGGGACGCAAGCCGTACGCCCGGCGTGCCGACAATCTTTTTGAGCGCGTGGCTCACTCCATGGAGGCACGGGATGTCGGCTGTCTTTTGTCGTTTCGGTCGAGTTCATTTCTCCAGAGCCTTCGAAGTGAGTCGCCGTAGCAGCTTGGTTGCCAAGGAACACAGGAGGTCCGTTGGATACGCGGCACGCATCAAACGGCAGACTTGCGCATCAAATCTTTGTTGCACACGGTGGGGGCAGGACCTCTCCAGGGCATTTCTTAGCACACTCGTGGCAACTGCCGTGTTGACAATCTGTGCTGAGCTGTATGGTAATAGGCCCTTTCTGGGCCTAGGCGCATACTCCCAGCAGGTGTGATCATCTTCAAAAAACAGGGAAATCACCATACAGCTCAGCACACTAAGCCTGCCAAGCCGGCTGTTGCCATGAGTGTGCTAAGAAATGCCCTGCGAATTAAAATGTGCAGAGTTGTTCGCGTCAGCGCCTGTGTCGTATGTTCCTTCTTTAGTCCCGTCTTTCCCGCTGTTTTTAAACGCTATATAAAATTATATGCCACGGACGCACGAATGGCAACTACACAAATGCGTTTATTCAAGGCGAACTTGTACCCAACGCGACAAAAAATACCAGTGTGCCGTTCCACTCGCGAAGAGTGCACTGTCTAGCTGCCTGCCATGACGTATCACAGGGCGTTCCTCCCCGAGCTGCTGTTGCTGCTGTTCCTTCACTGATGGCATATACCCACGTGGGGGATTGACCAAGAAACGGTTCTCCGAGCGCGTTCTCCCGCGGTCCTGTTGGCCTCAGAGAGGGAGAGAGAGAGAAAACGAACTTTATTTGAGCCCAGACTAGCAGACAAAATAGGCTCGCATTGGTGCCGTCGGAAATCTATCGCGGCCACCGAGCCCTCGACGCACATCAAACGTGGTAGCACATCGTAACAGTCCAAGCAATCTATGCCAAAAATGAGAAGAAAACACACAAACAAAATAAGGCAAAGACACAAATACGTCACAGACAATTGCCAAGTCACAATATCACAAGTTCACCACAAAAGGGATCCAGCCTGCTATCTAATAAGATGAAGAAGCACATTTACTTCTGAAGCACAACCGACTTTAAAGGGGACACTATATCATGAGGTCCAGTACGCCGAAGGGTCGGTACGCTGTAGCAGCCCTCATTGCGCACACACGTCCAGCAAAGCGCACCATTTGCTCATTTGCTCGTACTACTGCTGCTTCGCCTTCTGGCTGAAATCAACGACTGGCTCCTTTTTAACTTCTTGGAAATCTGAGATTGCGTGCGCTGGTTGTCGTGCGCAGCGGATACGCCATGCGCCTCCTTCGAAGATACGCTCGTCTTGGAGCCACGTAAGGGCGGTGATTTGGAATGGCTCCCATCGCGTCTTTTACTGTGAAGTTTTGTCTTTGACGCTCTCGTTTCCGTCAAGCTGCGTGTGCGTTCTAGTTTAGAATGGCTGAATTCGTGCTTCTGCCGCGGAGATTCCGAACCGTCTGCATGCTCGGCTTTCGAGGCACCCGCTTCGCGCTTGTGGTCTTCAGCCTTAGCGGGAACCTTCGCCGTGTTCCCACTGGGAAGTTTTGTCTTTGACGCTCTCGTTTCCGTCAAGCTGCGTGTGCGTTCTAGTTTAGCATGGCTGAATTCGTGCTTCTGCCGCGGAGATTCCGAAACGTCTGCATGCTCCGCTTTCGAGGCACCCGCTTCTCGCTTAACCTTCGCCGTGTTCGCGGGACTCCGTTGGTCCTGCTCAGCCTTGGCGGTGGCCGCGTCGGGGTCGGGAGCCGTCTTCAGGCCTTGATGCGAGCGAGTGGTTGTCTAGAAAAAGAAAGAAAGAAGACGAGAATGAGAAGAGCTCCATCCAAGGCTCGCTGATCGGATTAGAAGAATAGGTTGAATGAATCCGGCGATGACACTCTACGCCAGGGGAAGGCAACCTGCGGCCGCCGGATTCCCTCCTCCATATATGTCACTTCCTATACCTGAAGCCAAACATGGCATTTTCGACCTCAAATGGGGTGAGACAGGCACAATAAAAGATCGCTTCCAGTTGGTATTGTCCCCTAAACTTAGCCACATAACGTTTTAACTTCCTTTGCACAAGTTAAAAAAAAGGGGGGATCAAACTTCAAACCATTCCATTTCAGTTTTGCGCATTCAACTATTTCAAGCTATTTCTGCAGTTTCATACATTATGGTAAATTCGCCAATTTTTTTCTTTGCCTGGAAAGCCCCACCTCCCATTTGCTGTACGGCCCCGCCACATCGGCTTCACGCAAATCGGCCCTCCGCCTCAAAAGGTTGCCGACTCCTGCTTTGCGCTTATAAACAGTTACCTTTTTTGCCGTCGAGGTCGCGGGGTCGATTCCCGGCCGCGGCGGCCGCTTTTCTGATGGAGGCGAAAGGCGAAAACGCCCGTGTGTACGAGATTTCGGCGCACGTTAAAGATCCCCAGATGGTCAAAATTAATCCGGAGCCCTCCACTACTGCGCGCCTCATCGCCTGCGTTGCGGCGTTAAACCTTACAATCAATCAATCAAACCTTTTTTGCCATACTGAGCAGTGAGGTGGGCTCATTCCGAAGTGAGGACCTGACAATGCTGTTTGGTATGGAACTGAGCGAAATGTTGACCTAGGGGCAAGGAGTATTTTAACGAAACAGTGCAGCGTGTACAGTCATGGACCATTCAAATATGAACCGCGGAGCGCACGGCCGAAGATAGCGGTGCTGCCACCTGGCAGCGGCCGTGGAAAACGCACGGACATGCGCAGTTGAGATGTCTGGTGCGAGGGCGCGTGCCCCACTGCGATATGTCGCCATGCCGCAAGAGCACTGCAAGCACTGATAGTACCAGCGCCGCTGCAGCTGAAGGCGTTAGTCGCGTTGAGAGCAAGGCGGAGCGTAATTGTTTTTAGCTGCGGCTGCAGTGCGTGCGTGGGAAACGCGTGCACGCTCTCGCAAGGCATACTGTTGAGCTCATCATGCTTTCTGGAAGAAAACCAGCGCACAGATATGGAGCCAAAATAAATGCATGCCGCCTAAATTTTGATGGCGCTGCATTGTTTGGCGTTCGCGGCGCAGTGGCTCAAAAATTGAACAATGAGCTGGCCGATAAGAATGCGCCTTTGTTTAACGGAGTCATGGCTGAGTCATTTCGCGGATTCGGTGCTAGTAGAAAGCAACAGATATACCACCAGAATTTGCCTCCAATAATATACATTAACTGTAAGCATTGTGTGGGCTGGGGAAATTGCTGGCAGAATTCTAATATTAACAAAAATTAAGAAGATTCGCTCAAGTTACTGCACCCCGCATGCAAAGCTATGTCGGCAAAGTGACGCCGGCCCACGCGGGGAGCAGGCGCTCCTGTGAGCCGAGCACACGGTGACCGCAGATACCATCTCGCGTCGCGTGGCTAACAATTGTTTTCAGCGCTCCGGTGTTTTCGGTACAGACCGTTTCGGTACAGGGCGTTTCGGTACGGTCTTTTCGGGACATGGGTGTTTCGGTACAAAGACAAAGTTAGGCTTTAGGGCGCTTTAGGCTGCGCGCGTCGTTGACACGGTGGTTATTATTTACGTGGTGGTTATTTATTACAGATGTTCTTGTTCGCAATTCTGCGTTATTTCAGGCAAGGGGACGGCGGCCTTGCAAGAAATACGTATTGACCGCGCCCGGTCAATACGTTCGTAAACAAGGTTCAATCGACTCTCGATAATTAAAAGTCGCATAATTAAAACATAATTAAAATTTTTCGTTCATTGGAAGTGATGTTCTGGTCCTGGAAAATATACGTGCAATCCAATGAGTAAAGTTGTCCGAATATGTTCAAGCGACCACCAAAACATGCATCGTGTAATTGCAGGAATTTTGAATAAAAAGGATCGGGGTGGCAGTCACTTCTTGATGAAATTCAAAATAGGTGCCATCGCAACCAAGGCCGCGTGCAGCCAGATCAGCTGAGACTCGTGCCAGCGTACGCATCCCTTACTCTTCGGGTCCTCAACCTTCTTTGTAGCGCACAACTCCGTGTGAGCAGTTTGCGTGCTGCGCGCTACGCGCTTCAAGTGTGAACTATCGGGGCAAATCATATCGTGCGCTAGAATTGGCGATGAATGTCGAGGTTCTGAACAAAATAAAAAAAGGGAGAAGTGTTGCGTACTAATCGCAATGCTCTCATTATGCTTAAATTCGAAGTTTCTTGCGGTCCCCATGGACTTCGTGTTAACGTGTGTCAACTGTGTTTCGAAATTGCTATGCAAAGCGCATTTAGTAATTCATTTCGTAACATCACTCTTATTGGTATTCTAAGAGCCTCACTGCCTAATCATCTCGGCAGAACTGAGTGCCAATTTTTTTGACGGAGCTGCCGTATTTTGGTACGAAGTATGCCCAACGCAACCAAGGGTGGTTGCTTTTGGTTTCCAGCGTTTTTTACAGCGAAGCTTCCAACACGTTAAAGTATTCCAGCTAATATCCAACACATGAACAGACGTTTTTTGGCAAGGCCGTATAACCACCCCCTTGCCTAAAATAACGCACAAATACGAGCAAGAATATCCGTATAAACAGGTTTGATTTGCGTGCTTGCAGCTCCCACGTTAACAACCCGCGCAACTTTTGCTGCCCCAAAAACTCGCCCGAATTCGCTTTTGTATATATACCGAAAATACCTGTAACGAACCGCCCCGTACCGAAATGTCCTGTACCGAAACACCCGTGTCCCGAAACGCCCGTGTCCCGTAAGCTCCGTGTACCGAAAAGACCGTACCAAAACGCCCTCTACCGAACCGCCCTGTACCGAAAAGACCTAGAGCCGTTTGATGGATGGATGGATGGATGGATGGATGGTATAACTGAGAATCGATTTGAAATTTTAATCCAAGGAATTGGATTAAAACCGCACAAAACAACTGCGAGGCCTGGAACCGTCGGTTTTGTAGCTTAGTCGGACAGAGCCATCTCAGTCTCTGGAAGGTTGTAGAAGCTCTACGCTGCGAGGTTTCATCAGTATCGGTGAAAATTTCGCAAGAAGCCGCAGGACCTTCACCAAAGAAGCGCACAGTGTTGTCCCAGGTCTAGGACATTTCAGTACCGGACATTTTAGTGCAGGACGTTTCTGTGCGGACATTTCAGTGTACGGACTTTTCGGTGTACGGATATTTCGGTGTATGGACATTTCGGTGCACGGACACATCCGTGCGCAAACATTTCGGCGACCGAATTATCGAGTGCTAGCTTGTTTGAAACAGCCGTTATATTTTTATTTTCGCTTAACATGGGTTATGGGCACGGAGCAAGAATATATATTCTTGCGCCGTGGTTATGGCCAACAATCTAGCGCAGTGATTGCGTTTTTTTTATTGGTACCATGTTTGAATTTTGCGAGTTATTTTTATAAATTGAGCATTTATATATTTACGCTTAATAAGTCGATCAGGAAATACCTGTTATTCAGCCAGCTGATTGAATTTTTTTGCAAATGCTTTTTCTTTAATTTACGACAAGACGTTAATTTATATTCGCTTTTATTGCGGCATGCAAATCAGTTAAGGCAATTAGCCGGTGTTTACGATGGTATAATGCATTCTATAGGCCATTTTGTCTGCATACAATATTTCCACTATCACACTAAGGCAGCTTTACAAACATTCAGAATATTCAGAAAACCTTGTGAAGAGTTTTATGTATACGCTGCGCCGCCACGCTAAATTAAATTTGCAAACACGGTTGTCGCCAGCTCTCTTTTTTTTTTACGACGAGTCTAGGATATTGTCGTGGAGGAAGAACAGGCCTTTTTGAAAACAGCTACAGCTTCTATATCTCCTCAAGGCTGATAAAACGCGTACGGGTTGTGCCTACAAACATTACTCATTCCCGTGTACGAGCAAACCAACCTGTTTTATGCTTACTTTCATCTCCAGCAGTGCCCCCCATTCTCAAGTTTGAATCTCCCCCATAACTCTTTTTCAGTCATATTATTCTCGGTTTCCCTTGAAAATCTTACAGGCTTAGCGGAGTTCTCGGTCTCGGTAGCGTTACCGCAGGGGAGAAAAAGCTATACATTCACCATGACTCTCTAATGCGCAACAAAAGCCACCCGAAAAGCCTCTGAGAACACAATGGCAGTATCGCTGGCGCCTGTGGGAGCTCCCATGGAGGAACAACCTCCCTCCGCTCGTCGCGGTCATCCCGACCAGAGCTTATCTGATGCCGACGTACCGACGGCGCTATTTTTCAAGGAATCGCTCTTTCTCCGTCTTCCGAAGTGCCGCGTTTCATGGACACCCCAGACATTCCTCCAGGTCTTCCATTATGAGATGACAAAAACTGAATAGGCCAGTTTGGCGAGAGCTGCGAAAGTCGTCTTCAAGTTTTCGACGTCCAGTTTACACATTGTAGCAGCACAAATGACACCCGCCTCTCTCTACCAAGGGGGCTTGAACACGGCAGTGCTTAGCCCTCCCCACCCCCACCCCTTTAGCGACTCCACTGTAGGCGCGATCAATGGCTAGTTTTTGAGTAGAACCAACACCGAATGCAAGACAAAACCGATAGAGAAAATTATTAAAAGGGATGCACGCGTGCTTAAGTGAGCTCGTTTCCTTTCTTTATTTTTTTTTCGCGGCGGTTTAACGGACGGGGGAAGAAGGGGGGGGGGGGGGGGTACAGATAGGAATGGACTAAAACCAGCAGCGTCTTGCAGCGGTGGGTGAAGTGAAATCAAACCGTTCGGTAACACTTGAATTAAAATATTACAGTTGTTCACATGAATTCTAAAATAAAATAAAAAAGTAGGAACGGAAGTAAATTAACAACGTTAACTTTTTACATTTACTTTCGAAATTGGGTTTTACGCGCTGCTCCGCCTCGGTTCAGCGTTATTTTCCTCGCAGTGCGGCCCAAACAACTCTCGAACGTAAAATTATATCATCTGACGAAACTAAAGTATTGCAGCTAAAATGTTACAAAAATTATGCCTGGGACATCCCGTGAACCAAATTGTCCGCACCGAGACGTGCAGCACCGAAATGCCCAACACAGAAATTTCCGGGTCCCCCACGGTTTTTGCATATTTTCTTGTCCCCCAAATTTCAAATTTTCTACAGGATTGTACAACTAATCGTCGGTGTCTGTATATACTTGTAGGCATTGCACAGGGATGCTGTGTGTCCTGTGTTTGTAGACTGAGGTTTTATGTGTGTAAAACTTTTTTCTTAGAGATACCGTGAGAGACAGACCAAACTTTTTGCGTTTAAGTAGCCCAAGAAAATCCCAGCCCCTTTCTTAAGACGAACATGGCTAAAACGCGAAACCTTTTCCCATGCAACCTGACTTAAAGCCAAAGTCCAAAATCCAAACTGCTTCGACCGTTTTAGAGGGGCGCAATCGTAGAGGCATCGGCTTCATAACACGAGGGACCCAGGTTAGATTCCGACTACAAGAAACTTGTTTGTATTGTGAAACCCATTGTATCAAGTTGCCTTTCCTGTAGTGCGTTTTGCCTTAAAAGCGACGCTTGCCTCTACAAATAGAAGGAACGCTTGTCTTGTCCAAACTTGAAACGGGCGCCGATTGTTCGGTGATAGCGAAAAAGAAACTGCATGAAAAAAAAAATTCCCCCGCATTTCCCCGAGGGGGAGAATGTGAAAGTGCGAATGCACGGTTGTCGGCCCGCTTGCGGCGCTTGCGCTCGGCCCCCGCAGCCCACCGCCTCGCCGCCTTCTCTTCCATCTCTTACATCGGGTTTGTAGTATCACGTGTACACCACGCAGTTATCAAGCCGCTATAACGCCGCTGAGTCGCCAACGCACGCCGCTGACGACGTAGTTTGAATGCGTTAAAGATATAAGGCGCGTCACTAACACTGATATCAGCGTTGCGTCCGTGGCTTGGTCGGTAGAGCGTCGCGCTGCGGCCGCAAAGTCCTCGGATCGAAACCTGGCGCCGGATCCTGTTTCTTTTTTAAATATAGAGGAGCACTGCGGACGCCGACGCCGCCGCCGCCGCCGCCGGCGGTGGATGGTTTGGGGTCGCTTATAAAGTGCATTCGCACTTAAAAGTTTAAAGTCCGAGCAACCAGTTCGTGGTCCCGTCGTGCATAGTTGAGAAGAACATGCGATTCTCTCACCCTCGACACGTCGTGTGCCTCTTTGATGTCGCTGGTTTTAGCGCCCTGTGTTGCGCCGCCTTCGCCAATGGAGGCACGGGAAACCCGGCGACGGGCCGATTTCCTGACTCGCGCAGAGTCGTCGACGGGAGGAGTGTCGCGAAGTTCTTGGGACCCTCCGCTGGCCTTCCCGCCGTCCTCGACGAGGTGGCTGCCGCCGCTGTAAACGACATGGGCGCCCAAGTGCTCCGCCGGGCTGACCGCCATTTTGCTGTCGTCCTCGGCACATTCCACGAAGCACCTGCAATCCAATGCACCGCTTGACGTTTGACATGTGCAAAACTTCAAAGCCTAAATCGCCAATATCGCGCGTATATTTGTCGAGCCGTAAAAGGAAAAAAAAAAAAAAAGATAGCGGTTCTGCCACGGGTGAGGCTCAGTTGATTTCATTGGAAGAATTCAATTCGAAAACCGGGACTATTCATCGTAAATAATGTTAGGGTGTTTTCTTCTTAATCGTTAGCCGCATTACTGTCTTGTAGGTGTGTTTCCTGAAATGCATAAATGTGCACGTGGAATTGCCTGTACGCATATTTATTGTTCTCTGTTTTATGTAGAAAACAATTGAGTTCACTGTTCCCGGCGTGTGCGTATTTTCGCGTGCATAAATGCCTGTTCTTGTCTCTTTGTGTGTAATAAGCGGTTTTATTTCCTGCTTTATAAGAGGTAATCCCATATATGCCACTTGTAAGAATGTTGTTCACTGTATTCAAAAACTGATACCCTCTTGCGTTGGTACTGACGTCAATTTTCGGTGTTAATATTATTACACAGTTCGCTTCCTTTACACGACAGAATACCCTGGCTGAAATATGAGCGGCCGGAGACGCGTGGAACAGTTCAATTTGGTCTGATTTATCGCGCCGCCGGAACAGCACGCGCAGCGGTGCGCAGCAAATGGACAACAGCGTGACATCACTCGATCCGTGAGATGAAAAGGATGTAACGTAGCCGCCTGCCTCCAACGCTCGTCAGAAAGTCGTGACGTCACTTCACACGCGCGGCCGGCGAGCTGCAATTGGGCGCTGGCGCGTTCACGAAGGGATACGCGCAGTGATACTACAGGCATAACCGCTGCCCAGAAATACACTCTTATCAAAAATAAAGTTTCACACGCGGGAAAAAAGCCGATATAACGTCCATAATCGTAACGGAAGCCGCCATCAGGTCTTTTATTGAAAGTACGGCTACGGAACTTGCAGCTATGCGGGTGTCTTTCGCCCACATCATCATGAAACCCGCACGAGAGTGGGCTATCTGTACAGACTCCAGTGCTGCACTTCAATGTCTAGCGTCATTCCCAAAAGACCACCTGGTGTTCGGCATACGCGCCCCACATCTCCAAGCTCTCCAAACGCACCGTCACCGTCCAGCGGACTCCTGTCCATTGTGGAATAACTGGCAATTAGGCGGAAATTGCTGCATCCATCGCGCATGACCATCGAGCACCGAAAATATCCGTACCATTCTCCAGGACAGATGCATCTGTCCTGGCATCTAGCGTGGCATGGAACATGCAGCGAGCAACCTCCATGGGATGGCGTATCACGTCATTACGCGCCGCAATATTCCATCGATCCAAATGCGAGTTAAAAATGCCACCAGGACTCTCCAAGCGGGCAAACGCAATTCTACATCACATGCGGTTGAATGTCGCCTGCACGCGAAACGAACTACGTCGCCACTCTGCACACACTGCGATGTGGGAGAAAACCTGCAGCACCTGTTCTGTGAATGTGCTCGATTTAGTGGCCAAAGATTGTCCATCACAGTGTCTTTGGGACAGCCACTTTCCGTGGACATTCAACTGAAGGACGTGTTAGGTCCGTGAGCATGTCCCAAACGTGCTTTACGGGCTACGAAATCTCTGATCGCGTGGCTGCCACACACAGGCCTATGGCGTAGCAAGTTAGGCATTTTACCCCGCTAACATTCCCAGAATTTATTAAAGATCGTTCTCTCTCTCTCTCTCTCTCTCTCTCTCTCTCTCTCTCTCTCTCTCTCTCTCTCTCTCTCTCTCTCTCTCTCTCTAACATTTTGTTAAACATATCTGTTTTCTTTTGTGGCCAGTGGTAGAGTTCAGAATGCATTATTGAGTATTCGGTTTAGTTAAGCAATGGGCACCAAGGACACTTAGCAGCTTGTAAACTTCTAAAGGCCGGGAAGGTTTTCGTGCGCCCGAGTTTATCTCCAAGCAATTACAGTCAAACTCGATTATAACGAAAATGGATAGAGCGAATTACGCTATATATGGAACAACAACAAATCTGTTACGAAAATGCATGGGAAGCATATTCCTTATAACGAAGTTCACATCGGATATATCGAACTCGGCGCGCTTACAATTGCCACCGAAATGCGTGGTCTCGGAGCGGCGACTGAGGTGCTGATTGGTCATGACTGAGATGTTGAGCCTCGCACAGACCGACGTGACGCCCGACACCTTCCGTAACTGTTTCCGACACACGGGATTCACGACGGAGCCCCCCATCCCGCCAGCGAGTCCGGACCGAGATGGCATCTTCGGCGAACTGCACGAAGAGCTCGCCAACGGTACAGATGCTGTTCCGAAAGGAGTGTTCTCGGAGGATTCTCTGAGTGTTTATGACGATGCTACTGTCACCGTCGCCGCTGTCATGGCAGCTGGTGCTGCTGAAAGCACTGAACAGACTGAGGATGTCACAACGTAAAGCCGTCCGAGGCTTTATGAAGCGCTTTTGCCAGCTGATATCTTTTCCGCCAATATTGCTTCGATATTGAAGGACACGGACTTGATCTGGTGCAAACGATGTCTCGTGTAGAGAATGCGGGGCTAGTTGGTGCCGCCGAAACGAAAGTGAAGACAAAAATCACCCCTTTCCTTCGAAGTAGACAATTAAGGCGGAAAGTTGATGATTGTAGGGTTTAACGCGCCGACGCGGCGCAGGCGATGAGGCGCGCCGTAGTGGAGGGCTCCGGATTAATTTTGACCACCTGGGGATCTTTAACGTGCGCAGAAATCTCGTGCACACGGGCGTTTTTGCTTTTCGCCTCCATCAGAAAAGCAGCCGCCGCGGCCGCGGGAATCGAGCCCGCGACCTCGTGCTCAGCAGCGCAACGCTTTAGCCACTGAGCCACCGCGGCGAGTGTTAAGGCGGAAAGTAGCTTTATTGCATGCAATATAAATGGATTGTTTTGTGTAAGGTAATGGCTTACTTGATGTGTTCGTTTCGTTATGTGGGAACGGCAGGGTGGGTGGGCGGGGGGGGGTCGCGCGTATTTCGAACTAGTAACAAAAAAAAATCGTTATAAATGGGTTGGGCTATATCGAATTATTGGATATATCGAACTAATTGCGGTGCATATTACAGTTCGCTATAACCGGGTTTGACTGTCTGCACCGTGGCCGCGGCGGCCGCTTTTCCGATGGAGGCGAAAAGCGAAAACGCCCGCGTGTTCGAGATTTCGCGACGCCCGTTAATATCCGTGGTGGAAATTAATCCGGAGCCCTCCACTACGGCGCGCCTCATCGCCGGTGTATCGTGGGGGCGTTAAACCTCATAATTAATCAAATTAATAAATCATCTGAACTGGGTCTGCGTTTCAAATGCGATTACAGTAAATAAATCAACATTTTCTGAAGTCTCCTCTCAAGTAGAGCCAGTCCAATTCAATTTTTTGCTGTTGTTAAAATCGCAATCTTATCAGTGGAATCTAATGGCGCTCCACCCCCAAATATTAGCAGGGATATGTTTAAATACCAGCGGTGTAGTTTTTTCTCAGCAGCACAGTGAGAACAAAAATCTTGCATTTGCCATGCAAAAGCTACCTATGAATTACATTGTTTTGTCACCTACGATAATCATGTTAGAAATCACCTTCTCGAAGGTGTAAGCCAAAATAAATTTTATTAGAAGTGCGCTGTACTTCACGGTCATGCTTGCATTAAGGCTCTGACATTTTCAGATAACACGGACGCGTGCGTCACTATGAATGCGTCTCCGTTCGGCCTGACACCCTCCCGCTACATTGCAGAATCTTATTACAGAATATAATGCGATTACAAACTGAAGTCACTTTTGACGCGTGAAGCATGAGATGGGACTTCTTTTCTGAAGACGCTCTTTAATGTGTCTGCCCCAGTGCTGCCCCTCCGGTAGGGGCAGAAGTAGCGACGGAATAGCCAGTTGGAGAAGTAAAAGTGCATATCCGAAGACAAAGCAAAACCGCAGTACACGCAGAAATGACGAGTGACGGCAAATGGGACAGTGCGAGACTGGCCCAGCATGCATGTGTCATCTAGACATTAGTGCTGTTTTTTGTTTCTTCCAAGACGAAATACGTATGGCCTGCAAGGCCGTGGGGCAGTTTATTCCAAAATACGTATGAAGGAGGTACTAAACATCTGTTATCTGAATACGCTAAAAATGAGAACCTGTCCGTTCTACGCGTCCTGACACAGTGAAGATTATACCAGGCACCACAGCGCTCGCAGCCTCCACAGTGATGGCCCGTTTGGTGTCGGACAAAGAAAAAAAGGGTGTCTAGAGCAAAGTCTATCTTTTGGTTCTGTGCTTATTCAATGACTGAAGGCGGCGAAAGAGAGCAAAGATTATTGATCCATTCTTAATCCATTCATAAATGACATTCTTAATCCGGATCAGCACGAATTCCGTAGTGGATTATCCACAGTAACACAGCTAGACAGTGCATGACCTTGCGCAGTGCATTAATGATCATTCTCAGACTGACGCATTATTTATGGACTATTCGAAGACGTTAGATCGCGCCTCGCACGGAAAATTGCTTGTTAAGCTGGAATAAATACTGGGTGACGGACCTATCCTCCAATGGATAGCTAACTATTTATCAGATCGGCATCAATTTGTTAATTCGGCAACCATGCTTCTAATATTGTTCCCGTCACGTCAGGAGTTCCACAGGGTTCTATTTTAGCTCCGTTATTATTTTTACTTTTCATAAATGATTTAACAAACGTTGACGTGAAAGTTAAACTGCTTGCAGACGACTGCATGTTTTTCCGAGAGGTAAAAACTGTTGGTGACTAAATTAAACTGAACAATGCACTGAATCGCACTGCACAATGATGTCGGGACTGGTCAATGATGATAAATCCAAACAAAACCTTATCAACGTCAGTATCAAAAAGAAGTCGACTCTTAGTTTCCCATAGATTGACAACATCCTCTTGAAAAATGTTTCATGGTATAAATACCTGCGGACTACTACTTCCTCTGACCTTAGTTGTATTGCACACATACAAAATGTAACAAGAAAGACATTCAACAAGCCATGTTACCTAAAACAAACCCTCAACTACACAATTTGTGACACAAAACTACGTCACGCTTATCAGGTCGATGCAGTATGAGAACATAGTGTGATTCGCCGATACAAACAAAAACATCACTATTTTGGAGCGAATACAGCGGAAGGCTGTTCGCTTCATTTTTAACGGATATAGACGCACCGACTCCCCAACCGCTCTGCTTCGTTGCGCTAAACTTGCATCGCTTGAAACTCGCTCGAAGTTTCACCGCCCTAAGTTCTTGTATCATCTGATTCATCGCAAGCAGAGAATAGATTCCGGATCATTTCTTGCATTTAATCGCACAAGGGAAATGCGACACAAACACATGTTAACTGTCGAGGAATATCTTTGTACGAACAATGTCTTCTATTATCTGTTTTTTTTTTCCACGAACTATAAGGGAATGGAACGCACTGGATGGTTTCTTGATAGAACAGCCAACACTCGAGAAGTTTTGTGAGCGCCTTGGTGAACACTTGTTCACACGAACAAGTGTGTGACCCATTTTTGTATGTACCGGGACTGTATTATTTTCCAAATGTAAGCTCTTCACATTTCGTTCTCTTCTTGTTTCTGTGTTGATGTGTTGCTATTGTTAGTTTGTTGTATTCGATAAGTGAACGGATTGTGATCGCCCTTGAACTACTCTTTGACTACACGTTATTTTTTGTTCCCATGTTCTGTACGTGATTATTATGATTCATTTCTTTGTTGTTGTTGATTGAAATGATACTGTATTACTGACATGCCCCTCCCCTAACAATCCCTTCTGGGATCGACAGTATACTGACATACATGAAATGAAAATAAACTCTGTGCGGAATAACTTAAAACCAGGAGAAGAGCCTTTGTTTGTTTCCACCGTGGAAAGACATGTCAAGAAATACGGCCGAGTTTGGTGCTCCGAAGCTACACCTGTGTTTTATGATGCGCACCGCATTTTCCAGAATATCAGGCCATCTACGGATCTTTAGCGTGCATTGAAATGTCAAGGACGTTTATGCGTTTTCCGTTTGAGTCTGAGAAATGGCCTCGGGGGACGGTGATAGAACCAGCATTATGGTCCCTAGAAATATGTGCTAGTCTGCCGTCCGCCGGCCGCGAAGGGGGCTCCTCCGTGATGCATGCACCGGCGGCGCTGCAGTCAATCGGAGCGCGGTGGCCGGCCGGCGCGATGGGCAGCGGCGGACGGCGCTCTGCCGTGCCGCTGCTGCCTTCGTAGTTCTGCCCTATTTCTGAGCGGGTTCAGCCCATTTAACCTGCCCCTTTTCGAACCCTATCCGTTTCTGTCGACAAACCAGATTATCCAAATAAGTTGGTTCTTACCAGTACGAAGAGTTTTAACCGAAGCGTGAAGTGACAGGATTACGTTTTCGCGTATTATGAAGGATTCGAGCCTTCTAAAAACCGCGGAATCGTGTCGCTACGCTATTTCGATTTCGACACATGCTCGGGGGCTTCGGGAACACTGCCGGCACGGCATCGTTTTCCAGCTTGGAAACATCATGTTCGACTTCAGCTACATTACCAAGCAAACCGCCGTTCTTTGTGAATATCCCGCCGTTGTTAACTGACGGATTAGTCAGCGCGTGAAAATGTGTGTGTGGTGTGTCGGCGCTCCGCTTTTTTGTATGGCTCTTTGGAACCGTCTTTCTTTGCAAGTTTCCCAAGATGTTGTCCCCTGTACGTGTATGTAAATAAATCAGCTCGAACCGGTGCCTTCTGACCTTTCGCATCGTTGATCTGGGTTCGCGGCCCCCTCAGTTACGTTCAGTCAACTGGGAATCTGTTAAATGTAAATGCCGAATAAAAAAAAAACAAGACGTGTGCACACGCATACGAAGTTTTATCACCTTCAGTCATCAGATACAGTGATTTCTCCATAACTCGAACTCTGATATCTCGAAATACCGGTAAAGTCGAAACCTTTTTTTGTCGTGCATATACCTGCCATAGGCGACATTTTCCACCCTTTGTCTCGAAACGTCTATTCGGGGATCCCGGATATCTCGAAATGTTGACAAAGAGGACGCAATGCAACATCCGCTGCAGGCAGCTGATAAGCTCTCGGTTAAAGCTTAGCTCCCATTACCCGCCGAACACCGTCTCGGACGGCAAATTTGCGCGGGGTACGCACTGTGCGCGGCCGATGTCCCGTTAGCGGAGTGCTGTCCGACGCCTACATTGTTGATATAGCTGGGGAAGACGCTTCTGATCATGTGGACGACGACGGGTCTCAAGAAGTGCCAAAAACGGCAGGAACAAGAAAAACATTAGCTTTGCCAGCTTCACAGCAAGATAGAATATAGCGTTGGCTACCAACAGTTGATGCGGCATTGAGAAGCTGGAAAACACTTTTTTGGGACCAGATGCGAAGGCGAAACAGGCGAGCATCACGCAGTTTTTTTTCCGCAATACCTAAAAAAAATGTTTTTTTTTTCTGCAAATTATTTTGCCTGTATTCCGGAAGTGTCCCTGTGCATTGGAGCGTTTGTTACCAGCACTAGCTCTTATTCCAGTGATCTGGCCATACATTTTTCGCCTTTCGCTTAACCCAACACTCCGCTTACCTCGAAATTTTCAAAAATTTGGGCACTATCAAACCTGTCTTGCGTGCCTGTAATTTTCGTGAATACCACGATTTGAAACATTCGCCAGCATTGGGTACGTGAAACTGATTTTTAATAACACCCGGTTGCAAATCAGTAACTTCACTTGCATTCCTCATTGCACAGGTTCTTTTTGGTCACCCACACACTCGGAGGGAATTGCGAGACGCACGCGGGGAAAGCAAAACGGGAGAATATTTGTGTTATGGCCAATCATTATAATCGCGGCTGTTTGAAACCGAGGAGTAAAAATATTGAGGGTTATTTATACTGTCATGACCATGTATACCTTGCTTTATCCCCCCTCCCCCCGCACTCTGCCCAAAGTATATAGGAACAAGTTTTTGCTGGCACAACATTTTACTCAAGCTTTCGCTTTTCTTTTTGTCAGCCTACCAGCCGTCTGCGTGCTTTTCACCGTCAATGACGTTCGGGAATGACCCGGTAGTTTCGATGTGGAACAAACGCAGCTTCTGGTGCCGCAGGGAGCTCTTTTTGAACGGGATCTCACTGTCTGAACTTTGATGGTTGAACGCGAAGCTTTCTTGTGAGCGATTCCTTGTCGTCTGAGTTTTGAATTTGACTCATTGAGCCTTTCACTTTGACTCGCACGCATTTTGGACTTATAATCGCGCCGGATTTGACATCGACCCTTTGCCGTTTGATTTCACGAGAGGAAAGCTTCGTGTTCAACCATCGTTGCGGAGTGGAGGAGTGGATAATTTTTCTGACCGCACTCCTCTCCAAATCCAAACTGCTTTGACCATGTTGGAAATGCGCATTGAGATAGACGTCGGCTTCAAAACGCGATGGAGCCAGCTTCGATTCTGACCGCGGGAAGCGTTTTTTTTCCCTCTCACTTTACTCACAAACATCACCGTCGTCATAGACAGTTGGCTTTCCTGCAGTGCTTTTTCGAGGCGACATAGGCCATCAGTGGCACATAGAAAGCTTCACTTTAATAATGGTTCAAGCGGTGGTAATGAAACGGCTACGCTAGTTGCTGCGGTTTCATCCTTCGGTCTCACTCGCGAAATTCAGCGGCCGCAAAGAGGCTCCAATTCGCGAAAAACTCGGGGCGTGAAACTAAAAGGTCTTGTAGTACTATCGTACCTTCAATCGTGAGTTGATGTACTTCGTACCATTCGATTTCACCGCTCGAAGTGGACGACAAACCCCGATGCGCGCTAGCGCTCCGCGGCAGTAGCGCGCGGCACAGGCCGGCCGGCCGCTCTCGCTCCGGCCGCTCGGGCGCTCCGATTGCTCGCAGCGCCCCCTGCTCAGCGCTGCGCGTGCATCAGCGGCGCGGACACGCCTTCCCATAGAGAAAGCGCGCGGACGGCAGACTAGCACAATTTCTAGGGACCATACCAGCATATCCTTGTGGTCAGTAGCCAATGGTTTATCCACTGAGCCACTTTTGCGGGTCACTTTTTCAAGCGGGTCACATTTTTTCAAGTATTTGCACTTCCCAGGTGCGCAACGTTTTTTTTTTAAGAAAATGATTGAATGCAGCGAGGAGGCACGTTTAGGGTGTGGGTCTTCGCGCTTGCGCAGTGCAGCAATCTTTGGGCCAGATTGTCCTGCGCAGTCAGAGCGCACGCACGCCAATGCTGATGTTTCCCTCGCCTTCAAACTGCCAAGAAAAGGAACTTTTGTTTGCCCAGCCCTGCACTCTGCTCCAAAATTGGCGCCCATCCATTTCCCCATGTTGCGCCCACGAAGTGAGCGTTGGTAGTGTTGTAACTATCAACACTACCAACTTCACAATCTGCGTGCGCAGATTGCAAAGTGCATGGTACGCGAAAGAGGAATGCCCCCAGTGACACTGACAACCCAGTATCAACAACGGATGGTCGAACCGTTTCGTCGTGTACCGGTTAGCGTTTTTTTTTTTTCGGTTCAGTTCCCGTGTGGACTCAGTGCTGGCAAAAATACAATTTCATCATCATCATAATCATAATCATCATCATAATCAACAACAATAATAATAATAATAATAACAACAACAGCCTATTTAGGTCCACTGCAGGACGAAGGCTTCTCCCATTGACCTCCACCCGCTCCTGTCCTGTACTGCCCAAGTCCATTATTAACCTCCGAATTTTCTTATTTCGTCTCTCCATCGAGTTAATGGCCTTCCCCTTCTTCCGATACCGTCTATTCTGTTACCCTCGTAGTCCACCTTGTCAGTTCGTCTATGGCCAGCTCAAGAACTATGATATCTTATACCCGCATTTTCTCCATGATCTAGGATGTGATAGTTTCCTGTCGCTGACCGTTACTCCTATCATTATAGTGCCTAGAATATATATTTTAGCACTATACTATCATTGCTCGTTGGGCCGACCTAAGTTTGCTTTCGGTTTATGTTCCCTTTTTCAGTTCACTAACAAATGGCTAAAGGGGTTACTCGGCGATTTGCAAAGCTGAATGTAATTAAGTACCAGGAGAAGCTGATGGCCATTGAGTAGCTGTACGTTGAAAGTGCTTCAGAGATACGGTATTTTGTTTTCAAATGCTACTTGAGGTTATACATGTTCAAATTTCCCGCAAAAATGCTGCGGAAAAACGGACGCAAGCCCAAAACAAAAGTCAAGATAATGCCTATTTTTTAGTGACAAAAAAGTGGCATGTAAAAGGTAAAAGGAAAAATAAGAGAAGCTTTAAAGAAAGAAAAAAAAATAGAGAAAGTTTTATTCGCCACACCGAGCCAAGTCAAATCGATCCGCAGCTGGCGCACAATGTGTGTGTTTTGAACGTCCGCGCACGTGGGCTCAACGTGCGGTCGTGCGAAATTTCAAACATGTGGCCAGATTTTCCGCACCCTCGATGGGACATCGATGTCTGTGTGTCGCACTTTGGAGATGCCAGCGAGCGCTGGAAAGAGGCCGTTAGCAACTGCAACTTCATACACGCCGTGCGTACCGTTTTATTTCCCGGGCTCCGGTTGCTGTGAAGCCCTTCGCTCCAGCCAACGCTGGGTCGGAGGTGCCATTCGCTTCGCGATATTGTGTGCCAAAACTGCGCGCTTCTTATTCGTCCTCATTTTGCGCTGCTGCGAATTGACATGCCCGCGCGGTGCACTACTGTGTTTCGCGGTTTGTAAGCCGCCTTTAATGTTTTTCTCTACCTGAATGCACGCACGGCCCACTAATCCTTCGGGAATTAGTGAAATAGTGAAAGTGTATTAATTTAGTATGGCGAATAAAAAGAGCAGAGCACGAGTGCAAGTAAAACAAGCACGGAAACCAGTGGAGAAGTCCAGAAAAATCTGAATATAAATACATGTTCAGTGGGTAAAAGGGGCTCACTTCAACTTTCGGGGTCAATTTTAAAGCTGTGCAGCCGTAATATTTATTTAGGATAAACTGAGTCACTTTTTGATTCGCAAACACTTGTTTGTCCTTACCCTCTCCAAAATAACTTGCCGAAAGTGCCGTCTGTGCATATGTCATGTACCGACGGGGAAAAAGAAAAAAAAAACGAGAAATTTCTTACCCTGTGATTTGCCAGTGGCGTGATTCAGTATGTACCGTTCACCAAAAAACATAATTGGAAAAAACTTGTACACCTAATTCACCAGCATCAAAACAGAAAGGTGGGTGAGTTGGTTTATGTTTATGTTTAAGAAGGTGGAAAAAGACACGGACAAAATGCTGGGGTATAAACTAACTTCAGTCTTTTGTTCAGGCATTTTCACCCGCCACGGTGGCTCAGTGGCTGGGGCGTTGGGCTGCTGAGAACGAGGTCGCGGGTTCAATTCCCGGCTGCGGTGGCCGCTTTTCTGATGGAGGCGAAAAGTAAAAATGCCAGTGTGTTCGGGATTTTGGCGCATGTCAAAGATCCCCTGGTGGTTCAAAGTAATCCGTAGCCCTCCACTACAGCGCGCCTCATCGCCTGCGTTGCGCCGGCCCGTTAAACCCTACAATCAATCAAATCGTTTGTGCATTTTCGCACTTCTTTAAGCCTAAACTAATTCACCAGTTTTCGCTCCATCTAGCCGTGCACGTTTCAAGGTAGAAATGTCTAGCTATGACATTGTGCATCGTATCAGCGGAGCCTGCACAAGACGTAGCATTAAGAGAGAGAGAGAGAACTCTTTAATGTGGGCTGGAGGGGTCATCTCTGCTAGCGGCAGTGCTTGCTACGCCAGATGGGGTTGATTACAATGCAGTGAAGTGAATGTGAGAGATAGGGAAGGCAACAATTAGAGAGAAAACAAAAGTTAAATAAGAAATGGCCCGCAAAGAAATGCAAGGAAAAAAAACTTTAAATAAAGTTAAGCAAAAAAGTTGAGCGAATGGTGCTTAGGAAGCGCAGTGCGCCTAACAACAAAAAGCAGAAAAAACGTACATGACGACACAAACACGTACAGATGTAGCCATGCGCACAATGTAAGAATTACAAAGTTTTGTCTAGTGGGTTCGGTTCCCGGCCGCTTTTCTGATGGAGGTGAAAAGCAAAAATGCCCGTTTGTATGAGATTACGGTGCACGTTAAACGTCCCCAGGTGGTCCAAATTAATCCGGAGCCCTCCATTACAGCGCGCCTTGTCGCCTGCGTTGCGTCGGCGCGTTAAACCCTGCAATCAAATCAATCAAAATCGAGTTTTGTCTAGTCCACAATCCCGCAAAAAATGCTGCAGAATTTTAGTCCCTAAAGATGAGTCATTGTTGTTGGCGCAGGGTCCAAGAAAGTGATGCAACTGAAGCCTTGCTCCACGTCGTACACAAGACAGGCAACTAGCTGCTCTTGCTCGCACAGTAGCTAATTAGGGGCAGATACACAACAAGTCTCGGTAGTTTCGCGCACAGCGCACGTGGGGCACAGTGGTGAATCCTCCCACCCTATTTTAGACTTGAATCTTCGGGTGTGAGCCACGTTTAGACACAAACGATGCAATGCACCTTCAGACGCTTCGGTTAGGTCAGGTGGAACACGGAATTCACAGAAAGGGTCAATGCCTTACAGAGGTGGGTATCCACTGCGAGGGTCCTTTCATTTTAACATTTGCTCACTCCATCGAGTTCTATAGATAAGAGCGCAACCATCCTCGCGAGAGAAAGGAAGCTGTGTTGTGTTACGCAGAGAGTGGCCAGCGCTGGCAGCTGCATCAGATGTTGTATTTCCTTCTATTCCCAAATGACCAGGCAGCCATTGAAGCACAATGTGATGGCCCACGCACACTGCCACTCTGTACATAGCATTAAGACTTACATTTGTCATTAAGGCATAGATCTGTTCTGTTAAGGTGTTCGGTTGTGTACTCAATTGCCAAGCATTTTTGGTTACGTTGCAATATTTGACTTACAGTGCAATATTTTCTTGGCTTTGGAATTGGTGAGTGGTAACGTATACAAGCTTGAGCAAGGATAGCCCCGACAGCTCAAAAAAGTGGGCCATTAACTTTTGGCGTTTCTGATGTCATGCTGAGATGTGCGAGACACAAGTCCACTAGATTTGTTGGCGCAGATTTTTGGTAGTGCTGTTGTCGTGGGGCAGCGTACAAAGTGTAATCACACCATGCATGTGCAGGCGTGAACATGTGCAGCTTTCCTTTTTATGTCTGCTGTGTGTTTTGGGCAAGGAGGTGCACAGGGAGTGAGGCTAGAATTGGAAACAGCTTGTACGTTATGTATGGCCGTGTGCGCATTGAGGGCATTGTGTTTAAAAGCACGCCGAATTTCCTATTAATTTCCGAACCAGTGTTCAGCTGCTCTGGTGGTGTAGTCCAGAAGTGGATAGCGCTGTCTACTTTTGGCTAGCCTTGTTTCTTCACCCGATCACCTTTGTCTGTCTTCTGTGCCGTCTGCTTCTTCGTCACACCACCATATAAAATCATTTAGCTCGACAGACTTTACCGACTGGTTTGCTTTGCAAGTGCGACAGAAAGTGCTGCTTGATTTGATGCGCTGTTGGGCCATTACAATGGCAGAGCATGCCATCACTGGGCTGTAAATGAATGTGGTGGACCTTGTGGTTGTCTAGTAAAGAGCTAGCTAGGGAGGAGGTGTCTGTAAGGGAGAGCAAAGTTCCTACTCAAAGTGAAATCAGTTAAAGGTGCAAAAAAAAAAAGCACGAAATAAATGCAAGTACTGCAGGCAAAGCGGCACTTTTATAGATGTTCATTAAAAAAAAAAAAAAAGAACGGTATGGCCTGAGCCCAAAGCCTCACTAATTACATTTTGGTCTCCTGCTACCGGAAATTCTGTCTCTCCCTCGGAAAGACTTACTGATACAACAATACTTTGCTTTTCGCTGGACCTGCGTATGAACGTGGTTTTTCTCTAACATGGGACTCCAATTCCACCCTGACAGTGTTTGGACATGTGGCCCCCAGTGCTTCAAGCATGTTGAACCAACTTGCCCATGTAAAGCTTCTGCTCCTACAACTCAGTTTTATGCATAATGCTTTTCAATTTAAATGTTGCTGTGAGGTGTTCCTGAGGTATGTTGGTTTGTAATTTGCCCCCCTTGAACCTTTTAGGTGCAGCTGGTGCTTCCAGGGATGACTAAGGTTCCGGAGGACGTGAATTCCTGGATGGTATCCCAGGAGTACCACGTCGTACAGAGCATGCCTGTCAAGGACCTGGTTTCCTGGGACTTTGTGCAGACCTTTGCGAGACAAGGTGAACTGGCCTGGAAGACATTGTGCGTGTGCTCTTTGAAGACTAGCATGTGTTGAGGTGTTGAGACGTGTGCGTTCTGCACCGCAAAAAAAAGGCCCGAAACAAAATCGAGGGTTCAACAGAAGCTCGTCCGGTTGGGTCGAAATACTGCGGCGAAAAATACAGGCACCAACCAAATAAAACTTCTAGGAACACTAAAACTTTGAAGCCAACGAGAGACGTATCAACTTCACTACAAAAGCCTTGTTCACTATCATTTTGGGAACGATGCTTCTGTAGCAAGGCCGAAATGTATTTTGTATTTTTTAGGGTTTAAAGATCTTAAAGTTTTATGCTTAACTTCTGAAGTTCTTAGAAGTTTTATTTAACCTGCCGCGGTGGCTCAGTGGCTAAGGCGTTGCGCTGCTGAGCACAACGCAGGTTTGATTCCCGGCCGCAGCAGCCGCTTTTCTGATGGAGGTGAAAAGCAAAAACGCCCGTGTGTACGAGATTTCAGCGCACGTTAAAGACCCCCAGGTGGTCGAAATTAATCTGGAGCCCTCCACTACGGCGCGCCTCATCGCCTGAGTTGCGTCGGCGCGTTAAAACCCCACAATCGATCAATCAGAAGTTTGATTTAAATCATTAAATGATGTCTGCCCCCATTTTTTTATGCCAAAAAGACCTATAGGATTGCTTTCGTGGCCTTCATTCTAGTAGCTTGCACTCATTTTTATAAACTCAGTTTGCAATTTAATAGCACTTATAGTGCATGCTGCCTGGTTTGAAGTCTCATTGAGTAGGCTTTGTTCTGAAGAACGAGTGTTCATGCTAAAACGGAAGATTGGGTGAGTTGGTACATATTCATAGTAACAGCGCTAACAACACTAGACAAAGAGAATAGCTCTGTTTGTGCCCTCTTCTCTTTGTCTCGTGTTGGTTAGTGCTGTTACTATGAGTGTTCATGCATATTCAGAGTTCGGAAAGGTCACGGAAAGCGAGTTGTGAAGACGTTTCCAGGTACAGACTTCTGAGGGATTCCAAAAGAGGGGAGGTATCAGAAAGACTTAATAATGAGAGTCAACATGATTCTGCCCTGAAGTGAGGGGTAAAACTGCTAAACACCGTTAACTTGATAACTATTAACTCAAGCTCCTGTTAGTTCTTGTTTATCAAGGGAAGTTTTTGCATTTTTTTCTGCATGTGAGCTTTTTGACAAGTTTTTTGACAGAGGAAAAAGTAATGCTTCACACAGCCAGATGTACTGAATTTCGGCCCGCTTATGGCTGGGAACCAAAACTGAGCAAACAAAAAGGGCTCAATTGCCTCTGTGAATCCGTGTTAGATGGTTAACAATTTCCATGCCCTTGCACCAAGGTGTGCCGAACAAATCAACTGTGCGAAGTCAGCGGGAACATGGTTTCTCTAAACAGTGAACCAAGCACTATGAACCAAGTGAACCAAGCAGTGAAGCAAGCACCAATACAAGTACAGCCATAGCAGATTCCCGAAGACTTGTTTTGTGTGTGCTTTCGTCAAAGCTGCATTTTCAGGTGGTCGTCATAGACATGCACCTGTTAGCTTTGAGAGCACAGATACTCATTGCGGCATTTTGGGGTGTTATATCGAACAGGCCAGAGATTGTCTCAACGCAGTACTCGGTAGCTGGCTGCTGCTACTACACGTAAACAGAATGGTGAAATCTTGTTGCATGTGCTTGCAGTGACTGTACACTGCCCGTTATATCAGGATGGGCGTAATGGTCTGCTATACCTTTCCTTCGATTCTGGGCCTGCAAAAATGTCCAATTCACCCACAGTGGAACATCCAAAACTAGACTTCAAGATTCTGAGGTGATGGGAGGGGCGCTTTTGTACTATTTCTCAGCTCGGAAAGCTTACGGCAAGTCTTCTCTTGCTATGCCAAGAATGGGTTTTCAATCTCGGAAGTGAAGGGCACTTCGATTGTCACTTGCAGCACTGCGCGAAGTGCGTGTAGGAAAATTTCAGACAAAGTGATTTGTGCTGGTCCTGTGGTTTTGGGAGAAGTTGCCACATCTCGTGTTGAACAATCTGGAAACGGTCTGAGAAAATTAATGCCCACTATAAGAGAGGGAGAGAAAAAAGAAAAAGCGGCATGTTGGAAGGTTGTGAAGGGTTGTGACGCGACCAATGCAGCTGCTGTCGTCATTCCAATGGGTTGTGTTTTGCATTCTGAGTGAGAAAAATGCTCGCTTACGTTAGTGGGGCCCACAGTAGCACTGCTGTTCACTGCACGACAGATGACAGTGCAGGGGCCCCAAAGAGTGACCGGAAGCAAAGGAGTGCCTTCAGGTAGCAATCTTTGCGTGTATGTGGAAAAAGTTGTCACGGTGCAAATGAACTCTGGTCTGCATCGAAGAATACGATTGATGCGGCAGCATTTTTCTGCTTATGCTGGTAAGTTGATGCTTTACGGAACGGGCAGAGGAAGGGGGAACAAGGTGGTTGTCACAATTGTTTTTGTTGTTGTACGGCATCATTGTGTGAGGAGCATGATGCAGTCTCACTTTTGCGTTTGCAAGCACTCTTTCGCCAGTAACACCCCCAAAATACTGCTCGTAATGAGCTAGCAGTCCGATCAGCTCTGCTCAATGACTGGTCAACAGAACGGCATAACTTGTGTAGACCAGTGAGGGACTTTCCATTCTTCTAGCTGCATGGTTATTGTGTTAGGGTGTAGCTGTCATTCCTCACCCGCCGCGGTGGCTCAGTGGCTAAGGCGTTGCGCTGCTGAGCACGAGGTTGCGGGTTCGATTCCCGGCCGCGGCGGCCGCTTTTCTGATGGAGGCGAAAAGCAAAAACACCCGTGTGTACGAGATTTCGGCGCACGTTAAAGATCCCCAGGTGGTCAAAATTAATCCGAAGCCCTCCACTACGGCGCGCCTCATCGCCTGCGTTGCGTCGGCGCGTTAAACCCAACAATCAATCAATCAATCAAAGCTGTCATTCCTCATGTGCATTGACGTGCTGTACCCGTATAGACCTTCTTGGGGAGAAGGTAAAAGGTCGGAACAGAGGCACATCTCACAGCCAGTGTGGTATGGCATTTGGTGTAGGCTTTGTAGTGCTGTTTTAGAAGGCATTTGGGGAAAGAAATATTGCGATTTGGGAGTTTAATGCACCGACGCTCCACCCAGACTATAAGGTGCACTGTGGAGGGCTCTTTTGGATTACTTCTGACCACCTGAGGAACTTTAACGTGCACCAAAATCTCGAAAAAAGGGCGTTCTTGCTTCTTTTCACCTCTTCTTGAAAAGCAGCCACCTCGGCCGGGATGAACCTGCGTCCTTGGGCTCAGCAGCACAATGCCTTAGCCACTGAGCCACTGTAATGGGTCTGTGAAGGATTTTAGGTGAACGACCTTAGGTAAGATGGAAGAAAGAGCAAAACCAAAGGGAGTTGCTAGGAAGCTGCTCAGGTTTTTTGATTCAGACAGCATGTGGAAGTTGCGTAGTGACAACCCTCCCTGGTGTCCAATTGGGCAGCTTGGTGGCGTCCAAAGGGATGCGTCTTTACAACCTAAAAGAATCCCTTTTGCTGGATTTGCAAGAAATGAGGCAAAGGTGCTTCGCAGCTGTTAAATGTTTGTTGTCTTTGCTCATTGTGACACCGCAGGGAAGCTGCACCTGTTGTCAATCAACACCAGCATGTCCGAGGGGAACTGCGTGGCCGTGACTCCAGCAGGTGAGTCAGCTTTGACAGTGCTGTCTAACGGTTCAGCTACAGATTGCTCAACCGAGCCCTTTCGTGGTGAGTGCAAACTAAGCTTGCTCTATTAGACTAAATTTTCCCGCGTTTGCACTGCTCATGGGGCGTCTGCTGGGCCTTTCTGTTCCCGTTGTCAGCAGGGCAGCTCGAGGAAACATTTTTGTAGTGTTTACTTTTGTCTCGCCTCTCTTCAGTGACATTTGCTACCACAAAGCGCAATCCCATGTGTACTTTCAATTACGAGGACACTGCTGGTACCAGTTATGCGTTGATTTCTTGCCCCACGTATGCTTACCGCTTTCGTTTTGGTGAAGCGGCTTGACTTGTGTCATGTGTGTCACCAGCTGTAGTTGTTTGGAATGTCTTTTCCATGTAAAAGTTTAGGTGGGTGAATATTCGAAACTTTCAAATGTCGAAAAGGATTCCACGATATTTAATTTGGATTTGAATGGAATAGCACTATTAGAAAATTTTTCAAGCATTGTTGAAGCATCTCCGAGTTCAAAAATGCAAATAAGCTACTTCCACCAGTGGCGCCGGGGTCTTTCCCGCAGTACACCGCTGACGTGCAGCTAAGCTACAAAAAGAAGTTGCTTTTGGCTAGCGCTTCAGATCCATCTCTTGAGCCAGCTGCGTCATCATGCTTTTCTCGTGGCCTCCGCGATTTGCTGCCGGCGGCGTGCCGTTGCTCCGGCCGTTCCAATCGCCCGGAGAGAGCGTAATTCCGAAGAGGCCGTTTTGCCGTTTTCCGCCGCACCGCGGCGCGCGTAGCCTAAGGTCGTTTTCCCTGGCGCGGGTGGGTGCAGAGGACGAAAACTCGGCCTTCGCAGCCTGTGTGCGAGGTTTAATAAAAAAGTTACCGCACACCAGTGCAGGTGAAAGGTAGAAGTAGTTACTGGTGCCATTAGGGTAGTTACCGGTGCTTTGAATTTTTGACGTAGACTATGCCCGGTGTGTTGCATAAGTGAATTCATTGCACAGCAGTATTCTTTTTTTGTAGTCACGCATGGTTCCAAAACACATGTTTTCCGGTTTTATTTCTAAAAATCTCGTACATGTTGTTTGGAACGCACGGAACGCATATTCCGTGCGTTCCAAGCAAGAACCAAATTATAGGAATTCAACCGACCGAAACCCAACCATTAGTAAACACGAAAATAGCCCCTATGTCGTTTCGTTTTTTCTCCTTTAAACGTGCTGTCTTTGACAGATAAAGTAGATGACATGGCAACACTACTTGAAACGTTTGGCGTAACTTTTACCGCGATACTATTAACAGAGACGTCGTATACTTCAGCATCTGAAGTGTATACTGTCCAAATGGCTGTCGGTATTTTTTCCGCAATAGGCAGGGTAAACGTGCTGGTGCCGTTTATTGGCATGCATGCTTGCATATACAAACGTACAGAGAGACTTCCAGTCTACCATAAATGGACGTGGTGTAAGTAATGTAATAAAAATCTTTACCCGAGTTACGATTGGTATAGTTCTCCACTTGATGTGTTTATTCACTAATATCCAGAATGACTTACTTACAGCCGATGTTGTGCATACAGATATTAGTGATCAGCTTAACTGCTCACCGAAAAAAATAATGCCCTTAATATGTCATGACAGACAACAAATAAGCAAATCTAGAAATTCAGAAACAGTCTTTCCAAAAAATACATATGTAGAGTCGATAGCGATATGAAAGGCATCGCGGAATATCATGACTTTTTCACTCACGGCAAATAATTTGGTAGCGTGATTGCAGTAGGTACTTGAAACCCCTAAGCATATTAAATAAAACGCAAAAATATCATTGATTCGTACCCGTGGAAGCCTAACAGATTATTTGACTATCGTAGTCGCCTGCCTATAAACAATACACGAGAGCTTATCGGTATTACGCTGTTTTCGCGCATGCACGCACACACGCACGCACGCGTGCACACACACACACACACACACACACACACACACACACACACACACACACACACACACACACACATACACAGACACACACACACAATGGATACCCAGAGCGTTCGAAACAACTTAAAAGGGATAAAAAAGCATATTTTCGCGCAGCGATATCGCGCGAAAATGATGTAACAGCGAAAAAAGAAATCAGCACGCTGGCATTCACTCTGCCTGAGATGACAGAACCCTTCTCGGCATTCACCTTTCAAGTAAACGACCACTAAAGCTGCGTGCAAAGGCAATCGTGGGTGTTAAACAACATACGTTAAACAACTTTGTACTTGTAGGATCGAGTCAAAACACATAGACTATATATTCAAGTTTTCTATCCCGAAGACGCGACAACGAAGGCTGATTTACAACTCAAAGCGCAGGCAGCGTCAGCCAGACGAGCCTCGCTTCAACCTTAGGCTAACGGCGCCGCCTCGCGGCGTGTGTCGGAGTTAGCAAAATTACACCGCTCCCCTTGCTTCCGCGCCGAATGGGACGGCCGGAGCAACGGCGCGCCGCCGGCAGCAAATCGCGGAGGCCACGCTTTTCTTTTCACAAAGGTGTTCCGATCAACGCCCTCGAGATAAGGAAGCCAGCTGACAGCCATAGTACCAGCTTTCTAATCAAGTTATGGGCAAAGTTGGAAAAAAAAAGTCAGCGTCGCACGTCATTTGATCAGAAAACCAGTGGCTCGGAGGCCGTGTCAGTATGCAGCTAGGCATTCTTATCTAGAAAATGTTGACTAGAACACCTTGAGTGGGGCTGGCATCATGTACCAGCATACGAAACCCATGGAGTTTCATGCTAATATATACCACAGGGAAACCTGGAGCCACTGTCAAGGCAAGTCGCACTTTAGCAAGCGTTCCATCATGTACCAGGGAGGCACGTTCCACTTGTCCTTGGCGTGGCTCATTAACAGGCTAAAAAATTGCCTTTGGCTTTAAAAAGGCATCAGTTTTATTGCAAAAGATTGTTTAAAGGAGCCATGAAGACAAAACACAAGTTTGGTTCATTCAAAAGACGTCCTCGTTAGAATCATACTTACACGAGTTTTAACGTAAACTTCGCTCAAATAAGCTGTATAATTAGGAAAAAAGGGAATGGCCATGCGACCCACTAGTTTATTTCCCGCAACTGAACCTATGATGTCATTCGAGCCTGCTCTGCGATTGGCGGAGGCCGGCAAAAGCAAACGCAAATTAGGCTGAGCTTATAAGCTTGCAGAACGAGCTTTTTGTGCTTAAATTTAGGGCACATTCTTTTTAAAGCAATAAGAATGGTGGGACAAACAGTGGAAGTTACGGAAGCACATGTAAACATATGATGCGTACTGCTGTTGGTACTGCGCGCCCTATGCTTGGTTTAGCTGCACAGCACTGCAGGGCTTTGGGGTTGTCTCAGACGACACTGGCCGATTGATGCAAACAACGGTGTCTTGCGGGAACATATTTGCCGAGCGAGCACTGTTTCACGAAACGATTATTTTCTCCCAGAACAAAAACAAGCGAGGTTTAAATACGGTAAAAAACAAACCAAAGGCAGAAAACGGCTTGCCACGATATGGTGGCGCCATCTAGGTTGCAGTAGAATACCTTGACGCAGTACTGCCGTACAGGGTAGTGACACCCTTTGAACGGTCCCGTGCCGCTGCAATTGGGTCAACGTGCTCAACACATTGTTCTTTTCATTTCCCACGAGAACCAGCAACGCGAAACACGTAAGATGATTCAAACATCGCCAGGAAACTGCGTTGCAGTGACAATTTTAGCGCGGTTTTGATGCAATGACTTCCTTCGACGGCGCGCGAGCGACCCAAAAATGGTGGCGCCAGCGCATATGTGTCTCCACTCTGTACGACGGACGCGTGAGTCAAGGGACCCTAGGCTGCAGAGCGATCGGTTCCTGTGATGTCATTGCAGAACACGAAAACACACGATTTAGCGGGAAAATCAAAATTTTAACTTCAATTGCATAATTTCTCAGTGAATAAAGCATCGTTTCTATCCGGAGAAGCGCTGGGCGCACTATAAAACACGAAATCTTTCGAATAAAACAAACTTGTATTTTGTCTTCGGGGCTCCTTTAAATGCGGTGAATTGTTAGAGTTCCAAAATGATTTCTTTGTCAGGGATTATTCAGAAGCTTTTTGCAAGACAAACAAAAAAATAAAATGTAAAATTCGTTGATTTTGGCTTCAAGTGCGAAAAGAAGCCGTGTGGGTAGCCAAGTCAAGTAGGCGAGGAACATCGCTCACTGCCAAGGCAGCACCCACGACGGAACGTGACTGCAGCGTTCCATCTAATGGGAAGCTTGTTTACAGTGAACTTATCATTGCTATGACCAAAACGCAGACTTCCTACTCCAAGAAAGGACCATAAGGCTTTCTTTACAACAAGGCGTTGACACTGCCCTGAAAAAGCTACTTTGCAGACAGGCTTATTATGATGCACTTAGGTCCACTTTGGTCTGAACTCTTTTGCTATGTTAGGCCTGAAATGCCTTCCATTCATTCTCGGAACCCACATTTAACATTTTAGATGCAACGCATCTCATGCTCACCCCTCTGTCCTTCCTGCGTCTGTCCGGCGTTTTCCGCACAGCTGCGCCTCTCCTTCTCTCCTCTCTCCGATAGCGAACACTCTCTCCCAAACAGCTGCAGGTCGGCGCAGCGCGCTCTCACTCCATTGCTAGGCGCCAGTGGGCGGTGCTGCGCTCGGCGCTGCGCATGTGCAGTACTCTCTCTCTCCGCGCTCTCCTCTCCTTCGGGCGCTGTGAATATAAAGCGGCATGCCGCGCTCCGACGGTCTCAGTCGACGGTCGTCCGCGTTACGCTTGCACTCTGCAATCGTCGAGCCCCTAACTGTGCACTTTACGGACCACAAGGCACTCATTCTCTCCTGCAATAAAGACCGTACCTGAGCATACGTGTACTGCATGTGCATTGCATGGTGAAAATGGAAAATTACGCCCACCTCCCCTTCGCGTGAGAATCCCTGCTATAAGCGTAATCAATACGATGGAAAACACCAATGGAACCCCCCATGAGATGCGTTGCATCACACCAGGGTTCCCGCGACGGGAGGTGGGCGTAATTTTTGTGTGTGCGGGCCTCATGTGTGTTCTGAAAGTAAAATTTGTGTTGTTAGTGTAAAGAGAAGGACTTGTGCACACCATGATGGCATGCCTAAGAGGGCTTATGTATCATGCTAATTTCTTGTGCTTTGCCTTGCCCCGTACACCAAGCTTTTTTTTTTCTGGAATCGAAATCGCAATTTATACCCTTTCATGAGGGAATGGTGTTAATAATAGTTGTCAGAATATGTAGTTACACCCTATAATTACACTAATACACTGATGCTCTTGAGGTTGAGGTCACCACGGCAGATGAAAGCTGCCCCATATAAATTACAGTCCCCAACGAAGCTAACAGCAGCAGCATAGCTGTTTCATGCCTGTTTTATTCCACAGGAAAATTACGCAAACCCTTTTAAATGAGCCTTTTAGTTTTCTACGTCAGGGAAGTGTGCTTGAGTAATTGTATATTTGAGTTTTCCTATTGAAAATTGCTTAATATTTGCTACGATTCAAAAATATTTGCTTTGATGGGCAGCTATTCGAACAACTTATATTCACTTTGCATTTGCTGCAAAACTAAAAATTATTCGCACACCCTCATAGATCTTTTCTGTAGCTGCTTTGTATTAAAGTGGCTACAAAACACATCTGTAACAAGGCAAAGGAACCAACCTTGTCATTATATATAATGTGGTTAGAAACATTTGAGCCCCCCCCCCCCCCCCCCCCCCCCCGCTCCCCCCTCCTTTTTATAATTTTGACAATCATTGATTTTATTTGCATTGCACAATTTTCAGGTCAACTTTGGCTGTCTCTGCAAGAGGACGTCTTTCACGGGACAGGCCTTGAATATTCGCATTTGACAAGCAGCTCCAAGGAGCATCGTGTTTACGGTAGGATGATTTTTTTATCAATCTTTTGTCAGAGGTTATAGAAAGGTCTTGTTTGAATTCTAAGCTTTTAAGAAGGCGTGTGGAGTGGAAGCATGAAAAGAAAAGCTGATCTACTTGTATTTGAACTGGATAAAGTCCCTGTGTAACTATTCTGGGAAAGAAACAAGGAAAATGTCAACCGGGTCAGTTGTTATACTGTGTCAGTTCATTTGTGCAAACCTGTTGAAAGCTTGGTGCAGCGTAGCACACTATTAATGGCTTAGCGAAGCTACGAAATTGTGGTGCAGGGACATACCCAGGGGGGGCCCAGGGGGGCCTGCTCCCCCCCCCTCTCCGCTCGAAATTTTTTGCACCATAGCACCCCCCTCCCCCGCGCCACCTCTCTTCTAATTGCACACATTCTAAAGCGCCGCCATATAAATCCCGGGCTTTATAGCTATTTGAGGCATTTTTTTTTTTTTCGAAAGGAGCCAAATCAATCTAACGTGAATTTGAGTAAAAAGCGAAAGTTTGTTACCGGACCTAAATGCAATGCTAGTCAAAACTATTGAATGACATGTTTTACATGTCAGCTATGGGAAATTTATGGCGACAAGTAATTAAGAGATTTTTTATTTGTCTTAATTTGAGCAATGTTAAGATAAGTTCGGATTTGGCTCGTACTCAATTGAAACAGTCAAGCTGGTGCGGCATTCTTATGAAAACTTTATTGCAATCGACTTTCAAGAATGCTACGGTGGAGTTTCAAGCAGGAAAGGCAATAAACATATGCGACAGGGCTTCAAGAACAGTAAAACTATACATAAAGAGCCGGTGGGTCCTCTTGGCAGCATTAGCAGCTCTCTTCGAATTGTTCTGTAGGGTACTTTTTTGAGCACGCCTGGACACTCACGAAGTAAGCAAGCCCTTCATTGCCTTGCCATAAATTTCCAAAACGCTTTACAAGAAGCCTGCTCCTATCTTCTTCACCTTAATGAAGTCGCTCGTACCCACAGAGAGGCGAATTTGCCAATGGTTTTTAAAGGCCAACTGCACTCAAAATTTCTACCGCGCGAAATCACGTTTCCTGCATAGTATGACTAAAAAGACCGCGATGTACGAAGTATGACGCCTAAAATGTGCGTAATTACGCCGCAAGCGACCGTAAAAAATCGACTGTTTTGAAAACGAAACTGGGCAAAACGCGGCCATTACGAGCAGGCGGAAGTGACGTATCAGCCGTCGGTGCGAGCGGCCAGACGGCCTGGCCTGACGGCGCGAGCTGTGCGGACCGGCCGACGCGGCCGGCTCGGCCAGCCAGGAGGAGACTGTGAGCGCGCGCGTGCGGGGGTGTGGGAGGCGCGCGGAAAAGCGAGCGCTTGTCCCGCAAGTACGACACTATTCGTGCGCTCTGACAGCAGCACACTGCGCAGGCATGATGTCGCGACGACAATCGAAAAGGAGAGAACCATACGGTTAACGAAGCCTCTTCGGAGCCATGAAAGCCAGGCGTACCGGCACGAAGTACGAGTTTCCTGGATTCTCCCGCTGCGAGGCAGGCCGATCGGCCTGGACGGCTGGCATGTCACTTCCGCTAAATGGCCGTTTGCGCGACACGCCGGCAGGTGCTTTGTCGTCTGCAAGGGCGTTATTTTGAGTGCCTGAAACTGAATAACCACGCATTGCACAGAGCTACCAGTTGCGTCGCAGTAGTTCTCATGGTACCTACTACACATTTCGAAGGCATTTATCCAGGGTGAAATTTGAGTGCAGTTGGCCTTTAAGAGAAGGATAATTTGTTAGTTACCTAAATGGTAAATATGAGAGTAATAATAATAATAATAGCCAGATTTACTCCGTAAGGACGAGGGAGACGAGATGAAATGATAGTTTCACATATCTCAGTTTTATTTCGTTCACTTCGGTTCACTTTGTCGTGGACATCCTGTGGCAGATCCTTCGCCGATCTCTTAATTGCTGCCTGAGCTCATGATAACCCAGCTCCCAAAAGGTAAAAACACCCACAAAACAGCCTGAATAATTACACCAAAAGCAAAATCTCATTGGGCAAATGAATTGGGCTCATTTTGATCTGTGCCACAGCAGGATCTGTCTCATTTTCGATACGAACTAGGATCTGCATGCACGTTTGCAGGGCGTTATCTCATCTATTGGCGGGATTTTTTTGGCAGTGCAGTTTTATCTGGCTTAGTTTTGGTTTGTGGATTTGGCTCATTTCGAAAAAACGCCCCATTTGGTGGTCACTGTTGGATTTAAAAAATAAAACACGCGGCTTTTATGTGCTCCGTTTACACGGAAGCCAGTACCGCTCTACACTGGCTTCGGGCTCTCCTGCCGGCCCGCCACTTGCCATTCGCTACAACGCCTTCGTCCTGTTCGTCTGCAATCGTCGGGGCTTGGGTCCTCTCGGACAGGAGCAACTTATAGCTTGTTTCGCCAGGGTGGCGGCTTCAGCGGCTTGCGTCGCGTATGCTTTGGTGGGCAAGAAAACTTTTATTCTTTAACTATTTAACAAATCCCTCTGTCCTAGCGCGCCGTGGTGTCGGTGGTTACTGTCGTTCATGTCTGGTTTTTGTGGCTCAACCGTTTCCTTCCTTGCGCAAAACTCACAGCGCTTTCTCCACTGGTTTTCGTGGAAAAGCTGCTTTTGCGTTTGTCGGCACGAAGTCTGCTTCCCGCTGAAAAACCCGCTGTTAGGTTCAAAGTCCCATAAGCCCACGGAATGCCTTCCAACATCCGGCTTGCGCACGTGTGCAGTGTCCCCCGAATAAGCCAAGACGACGCAAAGGCTTGGAGCCGTATGGCGATAAGCGGAGTGGCCCGAGGGGATGCTTGACTCATCGCCTGGCTCCTCTAACGACTGTTACGCCCACTTAAGGAAAATTACCGTGGGAGTACAAAAGCCCTGTTCTACCGTCGGTACGTCCGTTTGGACAAGAAGGACAAAGGGAGCGCAAGAACGTTACAAAGCCTGCCGACGGCATGGTGACAAAGTGTAGGCATGCATCGCAGTTGTATGGTGGCAAGATGCACCGGCGGCATTCCTTCGGACAACTAAAGCCAGTGACAGCGGCATCGTTGATTGACAGCCGTTGGGGTTAATGGCTGCTATGCACAACGGCGGGTTTACGGACCCCGAGCTGCATTCCTATGAACAGACCTCGCGAACACCGGGCTTGAGCGAGGAAGGGCACGGAGTCAAGGTGGCCAATGGTCAACGTGAGAGAGACGGGTGTGCAGCGGGTCATTGGTGAAAATGAACACGGGTCAGACACCTCGACGGACATCAACAGGTCTTTTGGCCGAGAGAAATTTCGGCGTCAACATTGAACTGTGAACCGTTTCTTTGTATTAGAGAGGTTATAAAACCCTGCGTATACAGGATGTGATTACAAGACACACTAAACATACCGTGGTCTTGCGATGTCGGAATATCGTCATGGTGTCAGCAGATAGCAACGAGTTTACTTCATCAACGGGCCAAACGAGAAGACGGAGGAGAAGCTCATTCCCCCCTTGCATCCTGAGCAGTTGCTATGGGCGAGGACAGCAGGACAAGCCATGCTTCAACACCGAGGAAGCGACAAGGCGCATCCCTGGAAATAAGCTTCTTCATGAAACTTCCAAAGGTAAGCGGTAATGCTTGCCGCTGCCTTTTTTTTTTTTTTTTTTTTTTTTTTTGCATATATTGCAGTCCAGTGCATCTCCGTACTGCAATTTCCGAGGCCTGAATCGTTGGTGCTTTGAATGGTAGGCCGTTAAACGCGGAACTTTGGCGGAGGTTTCGGGTAAGGTCACACGAAATTAGGCGGATGACATCTCCGATTTACCTAGCATTCTGTTTCCTTTTTTTACTATAACTAGTAGTTGCAGGTTTTGCTCGGAGAAAACTATGTAAGCACAAGGGGTTTTCCACTGAGATCTGAACTCTTGACATGCACTTTCAATTGCGTATAACATATAGGATGCTCCGGAAATATGCCTTATTAACATATTAGCAGATGGAATGTATAGTTACTGATCAGTACGTGCATTTATTGTTGTAATTATATTAATTACTGCTGTTCTTTTTTAATTTTGCAAACTTGGTGTAGAGGTGATTTCTTTTTGCAGCTCCGTATTGATATTAGAAAACAAATGAAGTGTAATCACAAAAGTTTTTTGCTGTGCTCCGCGCAAACTGATCTAATGTACACGGTACAAAATTGACTGAACTATCTTTGGCTACATGCTTTTTGCCCGCGACTGTACATGTCTAAAGAAACTGGGACACTGTATTGTACGATAATCGCGTGGCGCTATCTAATGGCGGCCAGCAGTCAGGCCATGTAACCTTACTGGGTGAGATTGAGCATTGTAACTCAAAGAAAGGCTTTCAACAATGTCCACATGCATCACGTAGGGCTATAAGCTGGGGCTAATTTTAAATTAATTTTTTCCTCTTAATAGGAGTCGTGCCCTGGCTCGCCCCAAGCTTCCACTTCATCAAACGGAACCATAGCAGCGACAGGTGACGATTCCGGGACATCTGATCAGGTTGAAGAAACAGCAGGAACTGCCATCCCAGTTAGTGGATACGACATTGGACTCTACGCTAACTGCGCTGACATACCTGATGACGTCAAAGACCGGGCATACTTCAAAGCCTGGACGCCTCTTTCCGACTACGAATTTCAGCCATCGGTTTCTAGTGACGGCAAGACAAGAAAGTTTTCGTGCCACTGGCTTCAACGATATAAGTGGTTTGCTTTTTCTGTTGTTCAGAATGGAGCATTTTGCAAAACTTGCGTGCTTTTTGTGCTAAACCGGAAGCTGGTAAAGGGGCTCACCAACCATGCAGAAGTCTCGTGACCACGCCATTTAGAAAGTGGAAACACGCCATTGAGACTTTCGAAAGCCATTCGCGGACAGATATGAAAGCCACTTTTGATGCGCAAAGTTTCCTCGATGTGATGAGAGGCAAAGTGGATGATAGCGACCATATGCAGCTCAACCAGCAAGCAAAGGACTTGTTTGAGGACAGCGAGGCTAAGCTCCGCACAATCGTTGAGATTATCGGACTGTGCGGAAGACAAGACCTCGCTCTCAGAGGCGACAAAGACTCAGGGCGACTTACTCTTGAAGAGCCAGCAAATAACGATGGCAACTTAGGGCGCTTTTACACTACAGAGCAAACGGAGGGGACACTGTGCTGGTTGATCACATTCAAACAGCCGCAAACAACGCTCTGTACTCAAGTTCGCGCATGCAAAATGAAATCATTTCTATTATTGGGAAACTGATCCAAGATAGAATTGTCACAGAAGTCAGCAAAGCAGAATTTTTTGCCGTGCTAGCAGACGAAACATCGGACATATCGCAAACAGAACAATTTTCGTTGTGTGTGCGATTCGTCAACCCCCGACACTTTGTGCATTCGGGAGGATTTCTTGTCATTTTTTAGCTGTGGAAGATGTCAGTGCTTCTAGCTTAGCTCATACACTGAAAAGTGAGCTTGTTAAGCTAGGCCTTCAGCTGGAACACCTGAGAGGCCAAGGTCACAATGGTGCAGCGGTGATGAGTGGAGAATTTCGTGGTGTACGGGCGATCATTCGAGAAGAGTTTCCAACTGCGTTGTACACGCATTGCTCATCGCACTCCCTCAACTTCTGCCTGAGCGATGCCTTCAAAGTTAAAGACGTTCAACGCGCCTTCAGCACGATCAAGGAAGTTTGCACTTTCTTCAGGGGTTTGCCTAAAAGAACTGCGGTCCTGAAGAGGCACCTTGAATGTGCCTCGAAATCCTTCTGCCGCTTACAACGATATTGTGAGACGAGGTGGGTGGAACGCCGCGATGCGGACTCATTGCTTAGTGACGCATTGCCCCAAATAGTTGCCGCACTAGAAGAGCTCATTGAGACCGCCCGCGATGCAACCAGCGCTTCCACTGCATCTGCCCTCCACCATCGAGTATGCTCCTTCAACTCTCTCACAGGTCTTACTGTTTGTGACACCTTCTTAAGCTTCACACATCGTTTGTCCGAGTACTTACAGAGCGCGTCTGTTGACATGAATGTCGCTTTAGACTACGTAGACCTCGTTGTGAAGAAGCTAGAAGAAATGGCTGTTAATTCTGAGGCCGAGTTTCCGAAAAAATTTTCCGTATGTCAAAAGACAGCGTCTGATTTTGGCGTAAACTGTGAAAGGCCGCGAGTAGTCGGTACGCAGAAACATCGCGATAACTTATCAACTTCAGCAGAGGAATAATATAGGCGGGTGACGTTTATTCCATACATGGACGATCTGAGAGCTTCCCTCGAGCGCCGATTTGCAAGTCACGGGTCAATCTTGAGTAGTCTGCAGTTTGTTGTACCCAAACACGCCTCTAAAGGAAACTTCGAGTCCAGGCAGCTAGAATTCCAATTTTACATACAGGACACGCGGACAACGCACATCCCCGCACTAAGAGGAGAGTGGGAAATGCGCGAAATGAAATGGGAAGCAATGGTAGTCGAGGAGATGCCGCACGATGCCACCGACGCTTGCGATGGGAGCCTGTTTCCGAACGTTCACACACTGGTCCAGCTTTTGGCTACGTTTCCAGTGACAACCGCCACGGCAGAAAGCAGTTTCTCAACATTAAAGAGGGTTAAGACGTAACTACGAAACCGAACCACTAAAGAGCGCCTTAAAGGGACCCTGCAACACTCTTTGAGCAGTGCAAGTAAACCTGCGCGACGTTTAGATTACACTGCCAGGAATACCTGAGCCAAATATTACACGTGCACGTGAAGCGGTGAGCGCGCAAATCGATGCGGAAGACGCGGAAAAACCAACCGCTCTCTCTTCAGTTGTCCTCATTATGCATGGCCTAAGGGACGTCACATAGGCCATGGCTGCCCGATCGGCTGTCACTGGTCAACTTCGCGGCTAGATTCTCCCATTTCCGTCGTCATCGCTGTGTACGAACCTCTTCTATGCCTGAACCTGTAGGCACAGTTTTGCCGTTTCTTTTGTGTTTTGAGTGCGCGCGGAGTTTGAGTGATAAGCTCAATACATCCTTTTCAACGGGACCACTCGACTACAAATGTTTATTGCTTCAAAAACACCCTACCAGCCCGAGCGCGCACTTGCGAGCAGGCACCAATGCCTGCTTTTTTGTGGCACCAGACCGGAAATAGGCCCCTCCGCGTTGCGGAGAAAAGGAGAAAACTACCCGGCATGTGATATATCGAAGGCCGCCGAAGAGAACGCCGCGAGCCGCCCCCCTCTCCGGGAGAGAGCGCGCAGCTTTCGTCGCGTTCCGCGGTCGAGTTGAGAGGGAACGATTATGCGCGATTTCTCATCACGCGTAGTTTCGTTAATTGTGAACGGATTTTCATAATTCTTGCGGGAGGAGATTTCTGGGACAATAGACTTAATCCCAAAACACATTACTAGTAGTCGATGGCAAGTGTTGCAGGGTCCCTTTAACGGGTTAGCCCTCATGTCAATTCATTGGGCACCAGTCTGCGTGGATGAAATTGCGATGTTTATGCAGAAACCACACTGAATTGTCATGGCTTGAAAAAGATTTCCGAACCGACACAAAAGTACAACTGGTGGAGAGAAAAAGACAAGATCACTGGAAAATATGGCACTGCTTTTCTCATTTATGGTGTGCCACTAACATAAAGGTGTAGTGGGGGGGGGGGTAATGCTTATTTATAACGGTATGCAGATTGCTTAATCCTCTTTTCTGATGGGATATTTGCTGTTGTGTGTGCAATGAGTACTATGTTTTCTTGTTTCAACTGTGTGTATGTGTGTAGCTCTCTCGGTGCGTGTCTTTGTACCGGCTTCGTCTGTGTAAATAGCGTATGTAGTAAAGATAGCGTGTACTAAGTCACACAATAATGAAACAGTATTTTGTTTTTCTTGTGTGTAATTCTGAGTTTATTCACATTTAAACTTCCTGCCTGATTCATTAAGTAATTATGTTACAATCTTTTTTGAAATTGGGGTAGGATGGGTTGTGATTTCCTTGTTTTCGTAGTTCGTTTTTGCTCTTAGCTGAGCGCTTCTTGTTCTTCTGAATATGCTGCTGTATATGCATGCGACTGTGTTGTATTAAACAATTGCAGAGTATGAAACTTCGCCTGTGTCTGTCATCGTTCATAATTATACTCCATCTCGGTAAAAAAGTGCCAGGTTTCGCCCGCGCGATGTAGCAGACCCCATTGTTATCTAGGCATCCCGCTTCTCTTTTTGCACCTTTTGGATGCCGGTATAGTTATAGGCATCTCCTGCCTGGGGTGCGACTCGACCACGGTGGAAGAATAAGATGTGTCTCAACGGGGCCGGCTCGCTGCTTGGGTGGGGAGCGCGCAGCCTGCTCGTGCTTTTCAGGAGCTCCGCTAGATGGCGCCGCATATCTGGTGGCCTGCCGAACTGCATCGGATTGCAAGAAAGCTGCGACAATGACTCGTTTCCCGGGCATGTTCAGCGGAATTGAGTGCCATGTGCCTCAATTCGCAGCGCCGATGGCACTGCGCAGTGCCGCAGTGCCAATGTTCGCAGTGCCGAATGAAGTTCCGTGATGGGAAAAAAGTGCTTCGTGCCTCCTTGCACGACAGGATATAAGTCCTGTCGCGAGAAGTTTTTCCTGTTTTCGGCACCGAAAGAAGAGGAACGACTGAACCTGTGGTGCCATGCAATCCTTCAAGGAAAGACCGGGTGCTCCAACTGACGGACCATGTGTGTGAAAGACATTTTGAGCCGCACCTCGTATCGAAAACATGGACTGCCGAATGTAAGGGACACGTCCTGATAAGCGTACCACAACGGGCAGAACTTTCAAAAGACGCTGTGCCAACAAAGTTTCCTGATTGCCCTGTGTACCTTTCCAAGACCACTAAAAGCAGGAAGCGACTTTCGGAATGACAGCCTCTCCAGAGAAAAAGAAGAATGCTGCGCCGTTAATGAAGGAGCTTTGCGAACAGCCGAATGATCTTCCTAGCCCAGACCACGGAGGATGCGGCTCCAGCCCATTTTTTGCGGCGCAGCCCGATAAAAGCGCGAATTTTGCAGGTGAGCGTGAGCAAAGTGGCCCAGCTTTGTCAATGAAGGCTGTTTTCTCGCCCTTTGGAAGGTTGTTTGATGGCCCACTGGAACCCTGCCTTCCATCGAAAACGTGGGGTTTTCACAGGATTGAATTTGGCCAATCAAAAAGCGTCGTCTTTTCCCAGTTAAAGTGCGGGAAATTCGCCGGTGAAGGTGCGTCAAATTCGCCGCATGTCGACCAACCAGCCGCAACTGCGTCGTGTTCTTCGGGAGCCGCAAGCTTTGCATCATCATTGGTGGCACCAAGAATTGTGGAGATCGACGCGAGTATGAACATAAGGACGGCGCTCCTAGGAAAGGCAGTGCTGTGATAGAAAAGAGGCAGCATTCAGGCCCCATATCCACAGTTGAAAATGTCAGAAGAAATGTAGAAGAAATGTAGAAGCATGTAGAAGAAATCAGGTTCTGTGCTGGAGGACCAAGTATGCTGGAGTACCCAGATGTGGAGCAAAAAAGTGTATTTGTTGACATGTATGACCAATGGCGACACAACAGCTGCCAAGTCATACTCAACACGGACTCATCAGTTTGCCAAAAATGCGCGAGCCTTTCAGACACCTGGCAGATACACCAAAAAAAAAGTAGAGAACACACAAAGGGAAGGCTCAGGGTTTGCGCACTTTGACATGGCTACAAAAACAAAGACAAGATAGCAGCACTGCGATGCGCTAATTATGCTTTAAAGAGATCGAAAAGTCGCCTTCTCAAGAGGTTCAAGAACCTTTCTACAGAACTTAAGCAAGCTCGTCAACGCATTCAAAACTCAGTGAAATGAATCTTCCAAGCGCACAACTAACCGCAGTCAAAGAGTGCATTTCAGCAGCCAGATTTCAGAATAAGAAAAGCCGTCGTTACACAGAAGACTGGATTTTGATGTGCCTCTTATTGCACATCCACAGCCCTGCAGCACACTCTTTCCTTCGTGGCAATGATGTGCTACCTTTACCATGTGTAACAACAATTTGGAGGTACTTAGCTTGGTTAGGGCAAAATGCGTATTTGACAGCAGACTTTTCGCTGCCCTCAAGAAGCTGGCTACGAAGAACGAGTTTCAGCGGCACGGTATCCTTGTATTTGATGAAATGCAAGTACGCAAGGAAGTGAGGGTGCATTCCAAGACAATGACCTATAGTGGCTACAGAAATTTTGGGGACATTGCAGGCAGCACCACTAATGTACTTTGGTGAGCGTGCTCATTGGTCCCATTTTGATAAGCTAGTATTTGTTGAGGATAAGAAGCAACCTGCCCCCCTGCATGTCTGCCCCAAGATAACTTTTGCACACATCAATCCCACAAACATCGAAAAGATGCGTGTGAAGCTGGCCACACAAACCTAGATTTCTACTCGGCAAGGGGAACAGATGGCCTTCAAAATGTTAAAGGGACAGTACAGTTCACAAAAAAGTTCAGTGACCTCTTTGGCGCACTGAACAGGTACCATCCCAAGGAGGGCATTACCAACGGAAGCAAGGATTTAAGGGTTCTTGCTTGCTTCCTGCATTGGCTAAATACGGGGGAAAAGGAGGCAGCGTCAGGCAAGACAGCTCGAGCAAGCTTTTTAACCGACCAGACGGCTGAAGGCCTTCGTGCGACAGTTCTCTCAGCACTGGAGCTGTCGCGATACCTCTTAAAAAGCTGCTGTTTTAAGTGCGTTTTGACGGGAAAGTTCAATCAGGATGTGCTAGTGCGGTTTTTTGGCGTCATTCGCCATGTAGGCGGTCAGAATGAGCAGCCTTCTATGCCCCCTTTCCTTCAACTTTATAATATGTTGTCCTTTTATAGTCCAATGAAGCCACCGAAATTTGGAAATTGCGAACTTCAGGGTAGCCAGGAACGCTGTGCACTAACACTGACAGACTTAAAGCTTGCTTTCCAAGAAGCTGGTGCACAGACGACAAAGCTTCAGGAGCTGAAGCAGGAACTAGATGGATTAGTTTCAGCAGAAGTCTAGTGCGAGAATGTTTTTGATCATGTTTATGAAGTCCCTTCTGACTGCTTCATTTACTGCCTTGAAGGATTCATGTGTAGGAAACTTCTTCGCAACACGTTCTGCTTCGTATGTCGAGAAGGCCTTGTTGAAGAAAGCGAAGTCCACAAGCAACCGGAAGGAGCTCTTGTTTTGTGCAAAACCAGAGGTGGCCTTCTGCACCCGAAGCATCATGTTTTCCACTTTCTGCAAGCCACAGAAGCCCACTTTCATAAGCATGAGGCTGACAAGAATGTTTATGAACTCGCTGTCGAGAGAGTGATTGAAGAGCAGAAATTTTCATTTCCTTGTCCAAACCACAACGAAGAAATCATGGCTACCTCGCTACATGGTTACATTGCTGTGAGAATGAGGCAGTTTTGCAAGCAGAGGCTAGTTCAAATGAAGAACAAAGCCCAGCAACTGCGCAAGCTTGCAAAGCTGACGTGATTTGGTGGATTTTACTGTGTGTAGTTGCTAAAGCAGTGTTTGTTACATGCCTGTTTTCCACAAAGAGGGGAAGAACATGGGCAGAAGTTCTTGTTGTGTTTTCTGTTTCATTGTGCTGTACTGTAATGTACAACTTCTGTTGTACATAAAACGCTGATGGATTGTTTATACACGCATGTTTTCAATAAAAAAGTGAAATTGATTGATTTTTTATGGGGTTACGCCACCGAAACTACCCGGGTTATGAGGTGCGCCGTAGTGGAAGAGAGCTTCGTATTAATTTTGACCACCTGGGGATCCTTAACGTGCCCGGAATCTCGAACACATGGGCGTTCTTGCTTTTCGCCTCCATTAGAAAAGCGGCCGGGAATCGAGCCTGCGTCCTTGGGCTCAGCAGCACAACGCCATAGCCACTAAGCTACCGCGGCGGGTAGAGGAGAAATGCAGTCGCAAAAGTGGATTTATTGAGTTTTCAATGGAGGTCATCATTAGCTTCCTATTTTTATGCAACAGCAGTGCTTGCCTCGCGGGTGCGGTATAGCATTTACAGCAGTGTTAATGATTCCATCCCCTGCGCTGCTGCTATATTTCTGATGCAGGCTAAACGAAAATAGTGGATGCGTGCCATGTGTACATAACATAGCGCCAGCTGATTGTAATCATCCCACTCTCAAGGTCCACGTTGCGTTGGAGACAGGTTTTCTGACGATCTCTCGTGCTGCATCAAATAGAGCAAAGATGCCCATTACTGCTCACCCAGTCTACACAAGCCATCGATTGAGTTTGTGATTGCTGCGCTTGCCTTTCACGGCCCCGACGGGCGCGGGAAATGCAGAGAGCCCGGCTACGATAGCCTCAACACAAGTTTTGCCACCTGCCGGAAGGAGCGGAAGCGCGACAAAACCGTCGGTGCCCTTGCGGCCTTCGTTCACACACCTCTAATATTCTTCCAGCGTGGACTCGACCAATAGGAGATTGTCACGTTAGACTCGCTCCCCCATCGTTGTCGTTTAGACAAATGACTTATTTGGAACGAAATCTGTTTATTTAGGAAGATAGAAGAGGAAACGCCGTCGCAGGTGGAGGGTGATTTCATGTCTTTTAAATAACTCTAACAGTCATCAGTCGAGTCACCCAACGGAGGCACTTTTCTGCTGTGTTTATGTGACATTTTTCCTAATTTTCCGCCGTGGGCGTGGTACGTTTAGGACCGCTACGTCATGTGCGGATACAAAAACAGAAAGCCAAAGGAAACAACAAGGAATAATGTGAAGAGGTGAATTATTCTTCACTAGTAAGTCTATGTGCCTTTTCTTTTTTAGATTTCTGGCATTTCCATTCAAATAAACACGAAAGAACCATAAGTCTACGTAAGGACCGTGTGAGTGTTTGTTGTGTGGTATATTGTCACGTAGCCAAAGACGATGCAGCTGTCTTGAAGAAAAAACAAGTTTATTGGAGCGAAGTTGCGCTCCCCTAACAACTCAAAGAATACACAGGCGGCGAAACAGCAGTCAACAAAGTGACGTGCGTAGACTGGTGTCGACGATTCGAATGCCGCGGCATCTGCTAAGCGGGAATTTATCACTCGGCGCAAGAGTTTCTGGAATAGTCGAATTGTATCCAGAACACTGTAGATCATCGAAGATTATTCTAGGCTGTTTAGTTAGTTCGGAACGCTCTCCCTATCAGAAGGGATAACATGCGGCACAGAAAGAAAGAACGGAACACGCGCCTCCCTTGGCGCACACAACACCGATAACACAGACCGGCGCAGCCGGGCAGCAAAAGCAAAGCACAAATAAACAAACCAAATGCATGGTTCGCGGCCTTTCCCCCCCCTCTAAGAGTGCATCAACCCGATGCTAACACAAGCGACAGTCCAAACAAATAAAAAAATAGAAGTCCGTCATCGTGCATAGAAAGGTTTCAAGCGAACCACGTGGACGACTTCGGGCCGCGTGCGTTGTTGTGATGTTCCGGAATCACCATTGGGGATCACCTCGTAGGTAAGGTGGCCGAGACGTTCTAGAATCCGGTAGGGTCCGAAATACCGTCGTAGAAGTTTCTCACTGAGACCACGTCATTGGATGGGAGTCCAAACCCACACACGATCCCCTGGGCGGTACCCGGCGTCTCGGCGTCGGAGATTGTAACCTCTCCCATCCACCAGCTGCTGGTCCGTTGTGTGAACTCGAGCGAGCTGGCAGGCCTCTTCCGCATGCTGAAGGTATCCTTGGACGTCGGCGTTGAGGTCGTCTTCTTCCACGTGGGGAAGCATGGCGCCAAGCATCGTAGTTGGCCGCCTTCCGTAAACAAGCTCGAACGGTCTCATCTGTGTGGTTTCCTGGGTAGCCGTGTTGTATGCAAACGTGACATACTGTAGGACTTCGTTTTAAGTCTTACGTTCAACATCGGCGTACATAGACAGCATATCCGCGATTGTCTTGTGCAGGAGTTCCGTTAATCCGTTCGTTTGGGGGTGGTACACCGTAGGGAGGCAGATAGGGAGGCGTGAGACAGGCAGTCGGCGTCGGAGTGTTTTCTGCCGGATTTGTAGACTACTGTATCGTCGAACTCTTGTAGGCGCAAGCTCCACCGCCCAAGACGGCCAGAGGGGTCCTTCAAATTGGCGAGCCAACACAGCGCATGGTGGTCTGTCACAACCTTAAACGGTCTGCCATACACGTATGGGCGAAATTTTGAAATAGCCCATATGATAGCCAGGCACTCTTTTTCGGAGGCAGAGTAGTTTTTTTTCCTCCTTCTACAGACCACGGCTTGCATAGGCGATTACCTTTTCGCAACCGCTTTGCTTTTGGACGAGGGCGGCACCCAAGCCTATATCACTGGCGTCCACGTGCATTTCCGTTTCGCCGTTTTCATCGAAATGAGCGGGTACGGGCGGGTTTTGCAGGCGTTGTTGCAGCTCGCAGAATGCTTTTTCTTGGGCGTTTTCCCAGATGAAAGGGGTGCTATCTTTTGTCAGGCGCGTGAGTGGCTCTGCAATGCGTGCAAAGCTTGCGATGAAGTGCCGGTAGTATGCGCACAGTCCGAGAAATCTTCATACGCTCTTTTTGTCTTTCGGTCTTGGGAAGTTCGCTATGGCTGAAGTTTTCGCCGGGTCAGGCAGGATTCCCGCGGCGTTGACAACATGTCCCAAAAACTTGAGTTTCTCGTAAGCGAAGCGGCACTTTTCAGGCTTTAGCGTTAACCCCGACGTACGAATGGCCTCGAGTACAGACAACAACCTTGCAAGGTGTTCATCGAAAGTCCGGGCGAATACCACAGCGTCGTCAAGGTATACGAGGCAGGTGTGCCACTTCAGTCCAGCTAGCATAGTGTCCATTGCCCTTTGAAACATTGCGGGCGCCGTGCACAGCCCAAACGGCATCACCTTGAACTTGTATACCTTTACACGCACCTCCCTTGGCACACAGAACACCGACAACACAGACCGGCGCAGCCGGGCAGCAAAAGCAAAACACAAATAAACAAATGCAATGCATGGTTCGCGGCAATATTTTGAACGAATAAAAGTTCGCACTTTGTAACACACTAAAGTGCTTATATTTATAACTGTAACAGTAACAAATAATTATGAGAAATGGTCCAAGAACGAAATTCCACTGGAGCTATCATTTCACGAAGGGGGAGGGCTTCAAATGTTAGCTCCATCAATGTTCCCCGTTTTTTGACGATTTGTTATCATCTCAAGCCCCAATCTCCCTCTGAACATTAGTCTTGTTTAGATTTCCAACAGGCAATGTGGTTTTTGCAAACACACTCAAAGAGCCGTGAAATTAACGTGAACTCTGTGTGTATAGTTTGACGGGTTGTTATGTTTGGAAAGCCATTCTGCTGGTTCCTGGCATTCCTGGTTTTTACCAGAGCCAACGTATTAAAACTCTTCTGAGATGATGAAAATGTGACGGGTGATCGTTTTTGCAGAGTCTACGTGTCTGCATTGTTGAGCGAGTGTTTGGGAGTACACTCCCAGTTGGCCATTTTCCCGATAAAGGCGAAAAGCGTAAATGTCCACATGTAGAAAGTTTTATGGCATGAACCACAGGTGGCATTAGTCAATCGAATCTGCATAGTCCAGTACTAGGCATGCCTCATGCCCAAAGTGCATCTCCTTTGGAGCACAAAACTTCAACTTAGATTTGCTCTAGAAAAAACTGGCTGAATTTTATGCCGTCATGGAGCAGTTTCAGTGAGAGGGCGAGTTTGGTGTAGAGAGATGTATGGGACTGTCTAGGCGTAAAGGGCGTCATTCACTTCCGGCCCAAAGAGCAGCAGACGGATGGCTTTTAAATGCTCTCTCAAGAGGTCACATCAACTACATCATAGCCACCACATCCTCCCCGGTAAAATTTGATGGGTTGCACGATGTCCACAGTTTTCCAAATATCCTCCAAGCTGGCAAGACACATGTCTGGGCCTGATAGAAAAACCAATCCTGGCAGGTTCCTTCTAAAGAATAGTTACCGTATGAGTCTGAATAAGTCTGAATATAGGTTGTATTCACTGGCGAGGCATGCATGCAGGCAACCACGTGAGTGCGCCGTTACTGGTTACGTCGGGCTCCACGGGATGGTGGTACTTGTCCGTGCTAAGCACATGGTTTGTGTTGGACGTTCCAATCTCTACCCTACCGAATGCAAAGTAATGTCTCGAATCCAATGTGAGTGCGATTAATAACATCTCTGTTTACATCACCATTGAGAATCGGGTTGAAATAGAGCAGACGACGCATGCCGGTGGGGTTTTTTTTTTCCCCCGGCGTGTGGGTGCAGTGGCACCCACACGCCGTGGCGCATCAGCCATGTCCGTGGCCGTTTCCAGTGTTGCCAAGTGAAGAAATCGACAGCTGAACTTTTCAATAAATACCATATATAGGTCAAGCTGGAATATAGGTCGATCCCCTTACCTTGTGGCCAGGAAATTGGATAGAAAATTACCTAGATATTACCATTTTATTGAGGGTATAAGCACTTTTTGTCATTACAGCTGTCAGAAATCTTGTCAGACGACTGTCTCCCACACAGCAAGTCGTCCTTGGTGCAGTCCGGGAAATTGCTTATGGAGTGCTTCTTTTAAACACTCACAAGACCATGTCATCAGTAAGTGAGCGCCAAGCATGGGACACACATGCGCAGACCGCAACGAGATTCGGTTTGCGCAGGCGGCCAGCAAACGTCTTGGTGTTGCTCTCGGCCATCCATTCGTAGAGGCGTTGCACGATGCTCTCCGACAAAAGTGGCCACCTTGTCCCTCAGTTCCAGGTGCACATCGCAGCAGCACCCCCAAACCGAGGTGTTTCGAGCATTGCATACTGAGAGCTGCCCCTTCAGCTTATGCCAGTAGCATGCACTCTCTTCGGCGGCACTGTACTGGCGCTAGTCGGACAGATTGCCGTCGGCTTGGGCATACTATACAACATTTCTTTTAAATGCTGTTGTGTACTTGTGCTAAGTGCCGTAACTTATATTGAGCCAGAAGACAATAGCATGCACATGCCCACTGACAGCGAGAGAAGCAACAACAAAAAGGAAATGGTGGCGAGTTGAATTGATGTTGGTGGCAATGGCGCCTTTGCAGTTTGGATTGGCCCGATGGGCTGCCTGGTTGCCAGATGACAACTAACATTATGCCAATGACCGGTATATAGGTCAAGGGGTTCGGCAAACATTTTGTGGTAAAAAATTTCGACCTATATTCCCACCTATACGGTAACCTCCAAAAAATATTTTTTCCTCTTTCAGGGTCAATGATAGACCTGCGGAAAGACTGCTTCCGGCCAGAGAAGAAGAACTACGAGCGGGTGCGGCAGTCCCTGGACAGGTGTAGAGAGCTCGTAGCCAATGTGGCCGTCTGCTGGGAGCCCCCGGAAGAGCCTGCCAGCCTGCCCGCCTCGTCGGCTAAGAGCCACTTCAGCCGCGCTGGCTACAACGTGGTCACCTGCAAGCCTCGCCACCGGTCATCCGTGGAGTTTACCCAGTCCACCCCCGCAGCGTTGGAGACGCTGGATCTGGAGGAGGAGGACCTGCTGCCAGTGCACGAGTGGCTCGGAGCTGTCGTCTGTGGCATCGCCTCGAGGTGCGCTGTTGTCTCTGTCGTTGTTGCTCATTGAAGCCAAAGCCTTGCTGTAATATTCCGATCAAGTGCCCCCCAGGCCCTGTAGGCAAGTCGAGATCACTGGAAAACTGGGGAAGGAACTTATAGGTGCATCACTCAAGGGGCATCACATATAAGTGCATCACTCAGGGAACTCATAGGTAGCAGGTCGCTTGGCAAAGAGCGCATATCCGTGTTGGACAAGTTGGAGAGTGTTGTGAATGCATCCTGTCTGCCTAAACAGGTGCGCATAACCAATTTATTCTGCAAATTAACTTCGGCTTTGCTCATCGTGCAATTGTGTCTTTGACGCTTTTTTGCCAAGTGGTTCGTGCGTGGAGGAGCAGCCTGCATAAGTGATTGTGCGCCGGCAGCAGTTTCTGTATGAACGACCCACAAGCGTAGCGAACTGTGCCCCGATCAGAAGTGTCGCATCAGTGTGTCCCGACTAATGGTGGTGATTTTAAAGCATCCAGAGAGCCAGGTTACCACTGTGGCTGGAAGTTGCTGGCTTCTTTCAGCAATGGCCCCAATGACAATTCATAGGACACTTTTGCATATATTATGGGCTATGTTTTCCGCTTGTCTAAATTCTTTTTGGGCCAGGAGTTCCATTCTGGCGGGCAAGCAGCAAACTTCGCTTCATGGCTGCAGGCAGCGTGCTGTTATCGTCGCGCACCGTCCAGGCGATATCCGCATGAAGGCGCCTGCCGTTTGTGCACCATGTTTTTGCGCGCAAAAAACGCTTATTACACTTACAACGAACTGTGGACATGACAAGCAAGTTCAATGTTACGGTTGAGTTTGTTATTAGTGGTCTTGACTGAATTCATGGGCACGTGCAAGCCGCTCTATTAAATTATCCTTTCAGCCACTGGAGAGTTTTTTTTTTTTTTTTCCATTAATGGTTTCAAGAAATTAAACGGTGATGTTATGCCAGTAACGTGGAAGCCTTTTTGGTAATGTTTAATTTGCGGAAGCAGTGGTGCATGTATTTGTTGAAAGCCAGAAACGTGGTGTTCTCAGGTGGTTAGCTCCTGTGGCTGCATTTATCTAGATGCACCATGGCAGGGGATAATGATGCAGGTTCTGTGCCTTGTTAAAGGAGCCATGAAGAGAAAATGCAAGTTTGGGTCATAAGAAAGGCTGCTTTGTCCTGATAAAAATGATACCGATTTCATCGCAAAAATCGAAAAAATAACGGAGATATTAAGGAAAACGTGTGGAGCTGTGGCAACTCACTAGCCAGTTTCCGGCAACTTTTCTATGACGTCACAGAATCTTTTTTGGGTGATTGATGGCGGCCGAACTAATCAATCGCCAGGACACATGACTGGACAATTGTAGTGGGGCCACTAGTTTCGTTTGATCGAATCACTTGAGTGCTAACGTGCACCTCTAACCCCTGAAAATTATGTTTCTAGCGATGGCCCATATGACGTCACTCGCGCCGATAACACGTCACTGTGGCGCGAAATTTGAAAGTTCTAAAGTATTGTCACGAAGCCAAGGACGACGCAGTTGTCTTGAAGGAGAAACAAATTTATTGGAGCGAACTTGTGCTCCCCTAACAACTCAAAAGAATACAGAGGCGGCGAAGCAGCGGTCAACAAAGTGACTAGCACAGGCGAGTGTCGTCGAATGAATGCTGCGGCATCTGCTCTGCAGGCTTTTATCTTTCGGCGCAAGTGTTTCTGGAAATGTCGATTCACATCCAGAACATTGTAGATCACAGAAGATTATTCCGGGCTAGCGACGTTAGGGCGAAACAGTCTGCTTATCTGAATGTGATAGCCCGTGCGGCATAAAAGTAAAGAATGTAAGCCGCGCTTCGTTTGGAACGCAGATAACACAGCCGGGCGTGGCCCGGCAGTAAAAACAAACAATAAATAATCAAACCCATACATGGTTCGCGGCAGTATTTCTTGTGTTTTTATCGGTTAAAAAACGTCTTTCGTGGCCGTAATGGAGCTGAGTGAGGTACTGAAGCCTAACTCTTTAAAGTTAAACAAAGTTGTATTTTCTCTTCATGGACCCTTTAAGGTGTTGTTGTGCCTCTGCTGGCTGCCCCTCAAAGACCTTCCTTCTGCTGGCTTTCCTCCTCCTCACCCACTCAGGGACTCCGAGAATCTGGATGATGAATTTGTCAGCCGCTACCACTGCCCCCAGCCCAGCACGGAGGTGTCGCGGCTCTTGGTGGCCGACTGGCGGGGCTTCTTCACGCCAGCCTGCGTCCTCCACCTCCTCTCCCTTCTCAGGTGACATGGCTCGATTGTATCACCCCTGTCCCAGGCCCGGCGTCTCATCTTGTGAACACGCGTGCAGCCATATTTATATTACTACCACTAGTATTGCTTTTATATTTGACCAGTATATTTGCCCAGCTCAACCTCTTTGCCCTGATTGCATTTTCTTTTGAAAATCTTGCTGTACTCGCATTGCCTTCACATTTGGAGTTGATGATGCCGGGTGGTAAAGGTTTTTTCGGGATATCTGGGTGCATGTCGAACACCTAGGCCTTTGGATTGTTTTACTTTATCGTGTTTTGCTTGATGTACCTCGTAGCTCTTTTTTTCCCCTACTTTTCCCACATATGACGAAGCATTTTCGGTATTTCGCGAGTTCTGAGTGCAAGTTGCTTCACCTGTTTTCTCACTTCTATTTTTGTAGTCTCCGTATTACCTTCTGCGTGTGTTTTTCTTTTGTTGGCCCCCCTGTTATTGATTTTTGTATCCCCCTTATTCAATGCTCTCAAGAGCCTATAAGGTATCATGCCTACAACGGTGCCTACAGAATGGGAATGGACGTCTAGTGGTGTCTGGAGGCTGTGTTTTTTGAGGCATGCCTTTGTGCAGTACAACCAGTATCCCTCTGAAAATGTGCGGCATGAAATGTGCCGTCAATCGTGATTTGCTTGGCTCATTGCCTACTGCTGCGCGCAGAGCTTGTAAACAGCACTGCTTCTAGCAAAAACAAGTTACCGCACATCAATAGGGATGTGCGAATACGTACTGAACCCGCCGCGGTGGCTCAGTGGCTAAGGCATTGCGCTGCTGAGCACGAGGTCGCGGGTTCGATTCCCGGCCGCGGCGGCCGCTTTTCTGATGGAGGCGAAAAGCAAAAACGCCCGTGTGTACGAGATTTAGGCGCACGATAAAGATCCCCAGGTGGTCAAAATTAATCCGGAGCCCTCCACTACGGCGCGCCTCATCGCCTACGTTGCGTCGGCGCGTTAAACCCTACAATCAATCAAATCAATACGTACTGATTTTTGTGTTGAAACAAATACAAAGTAAGTGATTTTGTTTGAAGAAAACTGGAACCCGCAATTGCTCAAGCATTCTTTGGTAACTAGCCTGTAGAAAAAGACTTATTCGAAAGGGTTTGCGGAGTCCTTCTATGCCATGAAACAGATATAGAAGCCATCCTGCTACTTCTGGCTCTATTTAGGATACTATATATATTTTATATGCGGGAAACTCGCATCTCATGCAGTGACCTTAAAACAACAAGTGTTTCTGAGTATTTGTTTAATAATAAGTGTATATATTCTTGGAAGCAGTTAGATTTGGGAAGCAAATTCTATGTATAGGGAAACGCAAGGCATAAAAAAATTAACCTGATTTGAAACCCTCGGCAGCATGCCTTCATGGTGTGGTGGCATCATCGCTGTTTTGCAATTGGTATGGGACCCTTTCCCAGTACCAAGTGCACGAATTTTTAAAGACTGCAGTCTTTCTTGGGCTACTTGGACGCGGAAATTTTGGTCCATCTGTCTCTGTGTCCCATGATTGAGTTGCCTTGGCAAAGTCGAGACAGCTGTTGAACGAGACGTTTATATTGTCAAATCCATGTCTAAACATCTAAATCTGGTAATAGTGTTTCTACTTGTCAATATTGCTGATCAAAAACAAAACATTACGCATTCTGAGGCAGAACCCCAATACATAAGTAGTATTTGCAGTGTTCCTTTATTACAAAATACATGGATGCCTAATTTTTGCAATAGCAAATAAAATATTACAGAAAGTACAGAAAAAAAAACGAAACACAGAGCGCAGTGGTACTAATGGCGCCACCTGGCAGTGGCCCTGAGTGCGCACGTCCTTGTGCTTCCCAGATCCATTGCCAGATGGCGCCACCAGTGTCGCCAGAAGAATATCTTAAAATCACTTGTGCCACAAATGTCCCTGCAAGCATACACAAGAGTCTCAAGTATGGATTCCGTGAAAGGCATGTCATGCCTAATGTAAACTCATCAAAAAAGCTGAGGCCAAAATGTCCTCAAGTGCCTAAAGTAACACGCAGGTCAAACTAGCTCTGTGAAAGCCACAGTGTCAATGCCTTCCTGCCAAGAAAGCTTCTTTACAGTGTCTTGGAGCGCAATTCTCAACAAACTCGTCATTTTTCTTATATTCTAGTCTAAAAAAAAAAAGAAAAAGAGCATTACCGGTTTTAAAACAAGATGAACTTTGCACATCATTTGGTCAGAAAACCAGAGATTCAGGGACTAAGTCAGGACGCAGCTGGGCTTTTTTATTTAGAGAGTGTTAATGAGGGTGACGGTGCCATCAGGATGCAAAAGGAAAAGCACAAAAAAGTGAACCCGATGTCAAGGAGGCAAGAGGCCCTCCCCAAAAGGACATTCCCCATGCCGTTTACCCGCATGTCACCGGTGCAGAGCGGGAAAGCCCTCACCAAAAGCAGACATTGCTGGTGCATTTTTGTGGCGATCTCAAAGTGTGATGCATCCAGTGCCCAACTAGTTCTAAGTTGTTGCCAAGAATGTATTTTGCAGCATGTGTTTTAGCGAGGTGTTTTTTTTTTCAACAAGGCAAAATGTTGTCTAACCGATCTCCTTGAAACAACTCTCCCTTAGTGTTTTCAAAACTCCGAAATACTTGGGAAATATTTTCGAATTTTTTAATAGTGCTGCTTGATTTGAAGCCGACTTGAGTATCGCGTTATTTGCGTGTACATTATTAAGTTTCGAATATTTACACACCCCTGCATATGCGCAATATAAGCAGGGCTGATTGTATGTGAAATGGTCGACGTTATCACCACAGTGTGGGCTGCTGTCGCCTTTGCTGCCACTTGTTGCTTGATACTTTTGAGCATATTGCGGGTCTTTATTTGTGCAGGCAATGCATGGTTGGGGAAGAATGGCCGTTCTTCTGCCTGGTGCTGCACAGATTTGATGATGACCCCACCCAGCCGTGTGACAAACATCGAAGCTTGGTGCTTGGGCGTAGTTCTGAACTGAGCATCGTGTGTGCGGCCAATGGACGCTACTGCCTCTTCCGATCACCAAAGTGACTGCCTGGAATGAGTGAATACCGAGTCTGTGAAAATGCAGTTTCAGGTGAAACAGACGTGGAGGGTTTGCTTTCGTGACCTGGAGGCTATTAAAGGGACACTGAAGTGATTTGTAAACAATGCGGGATTACGAGCGCAAATTGTAGTCCGGAGTCCCTAGGTCCTGTTTCGACCACTCTGAGCGCGTTTACGCGAATTTATTTAGTAGAAAAATCAATTCGAAAATGCTGTCCTCCTCTCTGCACTCTCGCCCATTTTCTTTGGCGTTTTCGTGTGACGTCAGCAGGAGAGGAGCTGGCAATTGGCTGCGCTACTGCACGGCTCGCCGACCTTCCGCGACCGAGTCAGTCGGCCCAACGTTTAGTCCGCCGGCCACCGACGGTTCATGGCAGTACGCTCGATCAGTTGAAACTAAGCCACAACACGTTTGTGAATGGAAGAATGCGCCTTTCTTTACTTCGTTAGTTTGTACTCTGTATCTAGCTCCAAGTCAAGGTCGCTTCACACAAGCACTGCACAAGCGACGCTTCGCTGACTGGTACGCCAGTACGAAAATATAAAGCCTCTTGAAGGGCTAGAAGAGTCAGCGAAGTCAATATAGGTACTAAGGAAATAAAATCAACTGATATTTTTACCGTACAGCGTAAACTAGGGTGCGGGAAGCACTTTTTTGCGCTGGGCGAACAAGCACAGCGGTCAGCAGCACGACTACGCATCTGCGAACGCTTTTCCGTCTAAGAAATGCAATTGCTAGACGTGAGCTATTGTGGAAACTCGGGGTACACTTACTGCACGAGCGCAATACAACAAATAGTCACCTAAGCTGCTTGAAATACTAAAACTGAATGAAAGTGTAAACTGGTTTTACATTATATACCTTATATTTCCACCTTCCGCAGCGTTCTCTCCCGTGGCCGTGTGGTTTGGTGCGCTAGGTATGTAATCGCAAGTGTTTTGCCCGTCACAAGTTAGAATCCCCACGGGCACAAGCTTTTTTTTTTTTTTTTTTTATAAGGTAACTTTTTCGTTTTTCGCCAATGTTTTCTATACTGAGTTCGCCTTTTTTTGGGCCGCAACGTTCACTGCTCCACGAACTAGTCCGCAGAACTCGCGCAGCCTGGCACTGGCGCGCTAGCGAGTTCTCGTTGGCATGCTGTTGCCATAAGCACCAACTACTTGCGGGCAGTGGGCACAGGCCAGAATCAACAGACCCTTGGCCTGGTGCGAACACGCTTTTTACGATAGAGGCATGAGTGAGGCAAGCTCCAAATATGGGGGAAAAGCGCATGCATTTGTGCGTCTGCGGGGACGCGGAGGGCGTTCATGCACTGCGTAGGTCTCGGCTAGTGATGCTACGACTACAAGCCGTCCTGGGAGGCTTATCTTATGCATTTTACAGTCGACAACATGGCAGAAGCGCGGTACTACGATCACTGGGATATTGAGAATGCCCATCCAACGACGCCATCGGATGTCAAACATGTTGTTTTACAGAACCGAAACCGAAACCGAAACTTGTTTGATTGCTTACCTTGGGCATCGTCCAATCACGGTGCCCCTCCTCTCAACGTCACAGCTTAGTTGGTGCAGCCGCCGCAAACCGCGCATGGTAGTTTTTCTTCTTTCGCGCTTTGTAAAATAATTACCGATTTGTCAACCGGATAAACGATGAAAAGTGTGCTAATTTGAGCCAGTCTATGCAGTGCAAGCAAAAACGGGAGCTTGACAAATTCACTTCAGTGTCCCTTTAAGGCAGTAGCCTTGTACGTATGCCTCATTGGATGGATGGTGTCTTTAATTGACTGTCACCAGGAAATGTATAGGACTGTACGGAAAATTTCACATGGCCCAAGGAAGGCCAGAAGCAAGCCAAAGCATGTCCGGCCGTGTTTAATGGGCGACTAATGATTATGAAATTTAATTTATAATGATTAAGGTGGATTGAGGTGGATTAAGATGGATTAAGGTGAGTTGAGTGTGAGCGGACGTCAAAATACAGTCAAACCCGGCTATAACGAACCCGGATAGAGCGAATTATGCTATATATCGAACAAAAATAATTCAGTTACGGAAATACATGAGAAACATATTCCTTATAACGAAGTTCACATCCGATATATCGAACTCAGCGCGCCTAGAACGTCCGCCGAAATGCATGGTCTCAGAGCGGCGATTGAGATGTGGATTGGCCGCGACCACGGAGCAAGAGTTGCGACTTAGACATGGTGCCTCGCACGGAGCGACATGACGCCCGACACTTCCCGTAACTGTTTCCGACGCGCGGGACTCACGACAGAACCCGCGCAGTCAGCGAGTCCGGACCAAGACAGCAGCATCGGTGAACTGTGGGAAGAGCTCCCCCACATTCCCGATGATGTCGCGAGTGAAAGCCGTCCGACGCTTATAATGAAGCGCTTTCGGCAGTCAATGTGCTTCGCCAATGCTTCTTAGATTTTGGAGGACGCGGACTCGAACTGGTGCAAATAATGTTTCGTGTAGACAATGCTATGCTTGTTGAAGCCGCCAAAACGAAAGTGGAAACAAAAATCACCGCTTTTTTCTTTGCAAAGTAGGCAGTTTAGGCGGAAAGTAGCTTTAATACTTGCAATAAATGGATTATTTTGGTATGGTAATGGCTACTTTACTGTGTTCGTTTTTGCATGTGGGGATGGTGGAGTTGAGGAGGAGGAGGGGGGCTCCCGGGGATCGCGAACTTGTAACGATAAGTTCGTTATAGGCGGGTTCGGCTATATCGAACTATTGGATATATCGAACTAATCGCGGTGCATATTGCAATTCACTATAAACGGGTTTGACTGTAGTCCTGAGACGATCATTGAGACAGTAAAACCAACTTTTCCCAAGCAAGGGAAGTGACACCACGGAGCGCTACTTTCAGCAAGTTTTACTTAAAAGATCTGCCTTATATGTTCACACACTTATCGCACTCTCACTGCCACTGTCCACATGTTTCAGCAATGCTAGGAAATGTCAACTCTTTATCTGCTAAACTTAATGACGGCACAATCACACATGCTCTAGTAATCAACTCTGAGTTGATTACTACAGCGTGTGTGATTGTGTTGATATGGCAGGTCTCTCAAGTAAAACTTGCTGAAAGTAGCGCTCCGGGGTGTCACTTTCCTTGCTTGTCCTCGTCGGCATGCGCTATGAATTTTCCGACAGTGCAACACCAACTAGCCCAGGAATCTGTACTCGCAAATATTACACGTGCGCATGAAACGCTAAGCTCGCAGATCACTAAGAAAGATTCGGGAAAACCAACCCTGCTCTTTTTAGTTTCCCTCATTTCGCAATGCCTTAAATTAATTATGTCATCACAGCAATGCCTGTTATATCAGCTGTTGCTGGACAATGTCACGGTTTATTTTTCGCATTTCTGGTTATGATCCGGTGTCGTCGGCACTGTGAACCAACCTTTTTTGTGCCTGAACTTGTATGTACAGCTTTGGCCTTTTTCTTTGTTTCTAATGTGCGCGGATTTGGAGTGATGAACTCAATTCTTCACTTTCAACCAGACCACTCAACAACAAGCACTTGTTGGTTGAAAAGCGCCCTGCCAGCCTGAGCGTGTGTGGTTGCGAGCTGGCTCCAGGGCCTGCTCTTACCGCATCACACCAGAAATGGACTACTCGAGGTTGTGTACAAAAGAGAAAACTCCCGGGCCTGTGATATATCAAGGCCACCAAAGAGAACATCGCAAGCAACCTCCCTCTGCAGGAGAGAGTGCGCAGCCTTCGTTATGTAGTCGAGTTGAGAGAGAACGATGATGAGCGATTTTAAATCTCGCGTAGATCCGGCGATACTTAAAAGATTTTTATAGTTCTTACAGGAGGAGATTGCTGGGATGATAGACTTTATACCCAAAAATGCATCCCAAACAGTGTGTGGTAAGTGCTGCAGGGTCCTTTGACAAAAGCGACACATGCCAGTGCTGGAATGTTGTGTTGCTGCTGGTCATGCGAGCAGAGTGCAGGGCTGAGCAGACGAAATGTCCCGTTCTTGGCTGCCTGAAGGCGAATGAAACTGACTCTGCCCTTCCCTCGCTGCGTCCGAGGGGCAATTAGGCCACTGGAGTGCTCCACTTCTGTATGGTGGAGGGCCACACCTTAAACGTGCCTCCTTGTTGCATTTCGAAAATTCCTTTGCAAGTTCACACACCTGGAAGGCATTATTACTTGACTGGTGTGTCCTGCAAAAGTGGCCCAGTGGCTAAGTCGTTGGCTGCTGACCGCAAGGATGCGGGTTCGATTCCCACCCCTGAAGGTTGTTTTTCTGACGTAGATGAAAACAAAAATATCCATGCGTCGATGTTTTGACACACGTTAATGATTCACAGGTAATCAAAGTTACTGTGGGGCCGTGCAGTATGCGGTGCGCCTCACCTGTCAGGAGCAGCTTGGGTGCATCAAACGCACCAACACTTTTTGACAAGTATGTTTCCATGGGCCAATCACGTGGTTTCAAATTATTCAACGTGTAGTTATCCCATGAATACCTTGTGCTCATTTCTGCTGACTTAGCTGTCGAGTGAGCACAAAACGAAAATATAAATTTCGCTCTGGACATTCCTCCCTCGCCCAATCTTTCACTGCGTGGTACCTGGAGTAATTTTCAGTTTTTCAGGATGTGTAAGCGGAGAAGTTGGTGCAAGTTTTAACTGATGAATAATGATAATGGAGAAGATGGAAAACACTGCTCATGTATAGTGCCACTTTGTCCTTTTGCAAAAAACTATCTGCCAACGTTGCAGTCACAGCATGATTTTGTCTTGGAAGAAAACACATTACTAAAGCAGAATACAAACGCAGAAAGGCAGGACAGTTCCGCACTGCCCCACTTAGCCAGCACTCATTTTTTTCAGCTAGTTCTGTTTCGTCTCTTTCAGCACTGCTTTGTCTTCGGAGACACATTTTCACTGACTAGTTTAACTCACTGACTCTGCTGCTACTGCTACATACTTTTTGCGGAGTTGACGAATTGCGGAGTCTGCTGTTCACAAATAAAGGGGCCGTGCGGACAAAACGCAAGTTTTGGTCATTTAAAAGATTTCCTGGTTTGAATCATACTGACACCACTTTCAACGTAAACTTCACTCAAATAAGCTACATAATTAGAAAAAAAGGAATGGCCGTGCGACTCACTTGCTCATTTCCTGCACTAGAACCTATGTCGTAATATGCACAGCTGTGCATTTGGCTGAGGCCAGCAAAAGCAAACGCAAGTTAGGCAGGGCTTATAAGCTTGCCGAACTAGCTATTTTCGCTTAAATGTAATTCATATTCATTTTGGAGCAGTAAGAATGGTGAGGTAAACAATGAAAGTTACGAAAGTACACATAGATGTACCAGTGCGTACTGCTGTTGGTACTGCCGCTTTGGGGTTGTCACATGATTCTGTCCGATTAGAATAGGAGATTGTCTTAGGTGACCCTGTTTGTCAAACATACCCCATGTTTCATGAAACGACTACTACCTACCGTAACAAAAACAAGCCAGGTGCAAATGCGGTCAAGAACAAAGCAAAGGCGGATAGTGGTTAGGCGCAGTATGGTGGCGCCATCTAGGAGAACTAACAGTAAACAAGGCATTCCGCAGTCCGCTGCAAATGAAACAGCGCAGTAATGTTTGCTTGAAGGCCTGTCCTTGTTACGTCATCGCAGATGTCATGAAACACACGATTTGGTGGGAGAATAAAAATTTTAACTTAAATTCATTAATTTCTTGCTTAATAAAGCATCGTTAGCTGCTGGAAAAATGATGTGGGCACTATAAAACACCAAATGTTTCGAATAAAACAAACTTGTATTTTGTCTGCAAGGCCCCTTCAAGGAGCATTGCCCCGAAAAAATTCCATCTCGTGTTCAAATCACCCTTTCAGTTTGTGATTCCAGAATCGGTAATAAGATTCCACTATGCAGCAGAAGGAACGCAGGTGGAGCGGAGACGAGTTGTTTGGTGCACAGTGATAGCTATCTCAAAACGCATTCCCCTCCAGCAGTTGACTGCTACAGTGGAACCCTCCTGATACATCGGCTGGTCTTGTGGCGACCCGCTTCTTACGACGGATCACTGCGGTCCCGGCAAACACCCCATGGATGGTTCTCAAATGATTAATGCCGCAAGATAAATGCTCGCAAGGCGAACGCCACGGCACTCGATTCACGGCACTCACTTGGCTATGCATGTCACATAGTTGACTGCTTCGTCCTCGAAGAAAGCTGTGTCATCCTCGGCTACGTGACAACGTGTTTCTGCATGTGGGCGTGCCTGAACGTATGCGCGTGTACTCGACATGCGCGCCCCGTCCCCAGCGAGTGTGCAGTACCTGCAGCAGTCCAGCTTCCTAGGCAGGATGCCGAGCAGGAAGAGCCTGTGCAGGAGAGCCGAGCCCCCGACGGTGACGAGCAGGTTCAGGACCATGCACAGCGTCCGGTAGGGAAACTTCTGCCCCTCGGCCTCGTCGAACAGCGGCAGTCTCAGGTAGACGGGCATGTGCATGGCCGGCTCGCCACACAGCACACGCACCACCAGCCCCGTCAGGACGCCTGCAGGGGGGGGGGGGGGGGGGGAGGGGGGTTTTGTGCAGCTATATGTCTATACAGTATATGAGTGAGAAGTCGGACACATGGGAAGAACAATAAGGACGCGTACTTACGTATCGGGGAGGGACTTGCCTTCATGAGAGGGTACAGATCTTGCATATCGGCAAGGGACTTGTTACTAAAGGCTAGTTATTTCAATAAGGCAAAGTGGGCTTTGTCTTTGTGCTCCGTATAGCCAACCGATCCCAGTGCGTAAGGAGATGCAGCAGAGAAATATCGCCGACCACGGGCCGCGGGCCCCCTTCGTTATTGGGCTTACCACGTCAACCAAAAGGGAATGTTGCTTGCATCCCTACATCAAAACGATCTACAAAACACTTCAATGTAAAGCGCACGCACGCACAACAGGACGTTTTATCCGCTTGTGAAGAGTAGCTTTTCCTGTACAAGATACGCCTTGAGCTTCGCGATGGCTGCGCCGCCTGCCGCCGCTTATCCGCGACTTTTACGGGATGAGTGCTGGGGGCTGATAGGGGCTCATGCAGTCTTTTGGTTCTGTTTCACTTCTTTTTGCCTTTCCGCGCACTAAGCAACTTGTTATCGTGACCTCTGTAATGAAACAGTATGTTTAAGGCACCTCCAAAAACGGCTGCGTCTTGGTAGAGTGCTCGAACGCCAACAAGAGCTATCCGGGGACGCGGTTTTGCGCGCTTCTTGGCCGCTCTTACGGATGTCTACAACGGCGGCAGCTGTCACCTCCGAATACTTCAGGCACAAATCAGTTCTGTTGTCGCCTCGTTTAGACCTGATACTGGCGCATTAAGAGCTTGGTTTCGTTTTGCAGCACAGGCGATGAATGCGGCTTCGTTCCGAACATAGAAAAGAATGTTTCAGAGATCTGATTACCCAGTACTTAACAATAACTTGTGCCTTTTATGGGAATATAAAACACTCTAAATTTTTAAGTATATTCCAAGGCTCGGCGTCGTCGTTAACTCATGGGTGTCGGCAGGGGGGTGCAAAAGGAACACTTGCCCCCCCCCCCCCCCCCAATCCACCCCAGAACAATTGCCGCGCCCCCTCGCCCTCTCCCTATTTCCCCTCAATGCAATGAATTTTCTCCCCTCAAGGAATCCTGCCGACGCCCATGTGCCCCCTCACGCTTTGTAGCAAAACCAAGGAAAGTTAACTCGAGCCACGGGAAAATAAACGGTCGGCAAGTATATAGGGAAGAAACAGAATAGCTCGTACGGGAATAAACAAAATCTAGTTCAGCTTCGGAAATGCTAAAGACGTTTGCCTAAATTTAAGTCGGGAAGGACTCGCCAGACAAACTAGATGCGAAATGCACTGCAATCTCGTAAGGCGGGGGGGGGGAGGGGGTAGAGGAGAGGGACGCTTAAAGGGGTTGCGACATCAAATTTGTTGCTTGTGCGTTTTTTTGTTGCACACGTGTTTTGGGGTTGGGGCGCCGCTTTGAGTTGTTTCAGGACGTGAGAATCCCTGCAGGAAAGCACTGTGGCAAGGGCAGAATGCGAAAAGCGAAACGACGGGGCGCAGCGCCCGTCGCTAGCGCCCTTGCCACAGTGCTTTTCGGCAGGGATTCTCACATCCCGAAACAGCTCAAAGTGGCGCCCCAACCCCAAAACCATTTGCATGGCGCTAACCCGTCATTTCGAAACGACGGCCTCGTTTTAGAGAATTAGGCCCCAGGTTTCGGTTTCTGGACGCAGATTTGAGCAGTGACGTCACAGTGTTGCAACATAGCCTTATGGTCCCTAGAAATTGTGCTAGTCTGCCGTCCGCGCGCTTTCTCTATGGGAAGGCGTGTCCGCGCCGCTGATGCACGCACAGCGCTGCGCAGAGGGCGCTGCGAGCAATCGGAGCGCCCGAGCGGCCGGAGTGAGAGCGGCCGGCCGGCCTGTGCCGCGCGCTACTGCCGCGGAGCGCGAGCGCGCATCGGGGTTTGTCGGCCACTCAGAGCGGTGAAATCGAATGGTACGAGGTACATCAGCTCACAATTGAAGGTACGATAGTACTATAAGACCTTTTAGTTTCACGCCCCAAGTTTTTCGCGAATTGGAGCTTCTTTGCGGCCGCTGAATTTCGCGAGTGAGACCGAAGGATGAAACCGCAACAACCAGCGTAGCCGTTTCACTACCACCGCTTGAACCATTATTAAAGTGAAGCTTTCTATGTCTCACTGGTGGCGTATGTCGCCTCGAAAAAGCATTGCAGGAAAGCCAACTGTCTCTGATGAAGGTGATATTTGTGAGTAAAGTGAGAGGGAAAAAAAACGCTTCCCGTGGTCAGACTCGAAGCTGGCTCCATCGCGTTTTGAAGCCGACGTCTATCTCAATGCGCATTTCCAACATGGTCAAAGCAGTTTGGATTTGGAGAGGAGTGCAGCCAGAAAAAATTATCCACTCTTCCACTCCGCAACGATGGTTGAACGCGAAGCTTTCTTCGCGTGAAATCAAATGGCAAAGGGTCGATGTCAAATCCGACGCGATCATAAGTCCAAAATGCGTTCGAGTTAAAGTGAAAGCTCAATGAGTAAAAGTCAAAACTCAGACTACAAGGAAGCGCTCACAAGAAAGCTTCGCGTTCACCCACCAATGTTCAGACAGTGAGATCCCGTCCAAAAAGAACTACCTGCGGCACCAGAAGCTGCGTTGTTCCACATCGAAACTACCGGGTCATTCCCGAACGTCATTGACGGTGACAAGCACGCAGACGGCTGGTAGGCTGACAAAAAGAAAAGCGAAAGCTTGAGTAAAATGTTTTGCCAGCAAAAACTTGTTCCTATATACTTTGGGCAGAGTGCGGGGGGAGGGGGTATAAAGCAAGTTATATATGGTCATGACAGTATAAATCAACCTCAATATTTTTACTCCTTGGTTTCAAACAGCCGCGATTATAATGATTGGTCATAACACAAATATTCTCCCGTTTTGCTTTCCCCGCGTGCGTCTCGCAATTCCATCCGAGTGTGTGGGTGACCAAAAAGAACCTGTGCAATGAGGAATGCAAGCGAGTTACTGATTTGCAGCCGGGTGTTATTAAAAATCAGGTTCACGTACCCAATGCTGGCGAATGTTTCAAATCGTGGTATTCACGAAAATTACAGGCACGCAAAAGAGGTTTGATAGTACCCAAATTTTTGAAAATTTCGAGGTAAGCGGAGTGTTTTATGCGAAATGCGAAAAATGTATGGCCAGATCACTGGAATAATAGCTAGTCCTGGTAACAAACGCTCCAATGCACAGGGACGCTTCCGGAATACAGGCAAAATAATTTGCAGAAAAAAATTTTTTTTAGGTATTGCGGAAAAAGAACTGCGTGATGCACGCCTGTTTCGCCTTCGCATCTGGTCCCAAAAAAGTGTTTTCGAGCTTCTCAATGCCGCATCAACTGTTGGTCGCCAACGCTATATTCTATCTTGCTGTGAAGCAGGCAAAGCTAATGTTTTTCTTGTTCCTGCCGTTTTTGGCACTTCTTGAGACCCGTCGTGGTCCACATGATCAGAAGCGTCTTCCCCAGCTATATCAACGATGTAGGCGACAGACAGCACTCCGCTAACGGAACATCGGCCGCGCACAGTGAGTACCCCGCGCAAATTGGCCGTTCGCGACGGTGTTCGGCGGGTAATGGGAGCTAAGCTTTAACCGAGAGCTTATCAGCTGCCTGCAGCGGATGTTGCATTGCGTCCTCTTTGTCAACATTTCGAGATATCCGTGATCCCCGAATGGACGTTTCGAGACAAAGGGTGGAAAATGTCGCCTATGGCAGGTATATGCACGGCAAACAAAGGTTTCGACTTAACCGGTATTTCGAGATATCCGAGTTCGAGTTATGGAGAAATCACTGTATCTGATGACTGAAGGTGATTAAACTTCGTATGCATGTGCACACGTCTTGTTTTTTTTTTTCGGAATTTACATTTAACAGGTTCCCAGTTGACTGGACGTAACTCAGGGGGCCGCGAAGACGCGCGCTTAAGGGCCTCCAGATCAACGATGCGAAAGGTCAGAAGGCACCGGTTCGAGCTGCTTTATCTACATACATGTACAGGGGACAACATCTTGGGAAACTTGCACGGAAAGACGGTTCCAAAGAGCCATACAAAAAAGCGGAGCGCCGACACACCACACACACATTTTTAGGCGCTGACTAATTCATCAGTTAACAACGGCGGGGATATTCACAAAGAACGGTTGTTTGCTTGGTAATGTAGCTGAAGTCCCGCATGATGTTTCCAAGCTTGAAAACGATGCCGTGCCGGCAGTGTTCCCGAAGCTCCCGAGTATGTGTCGAAATCGAAATAGCGTAGCGACACGATTCCGCGGTTTTTAGGAAACTCGAACCTTCATAATACGCGAAAACGTACTCCTGTCACTTCACGCTTCGGTTAAAACTCTTCGTACTGGTAAGAACCAACTTATTTGGCTAATCTGGTTTGTCAACAGAAGCGGATAGGGTTCGAAAAGGGGCAATTAAAATGGGCTGAACCCGCCCAGAAACAGGGCAGAAATACGAAGGCAGCAGCGGCACGGCAGAGCGCCGTCCGCCGCTGCCCATCGCGCCGGCCGTGCCACCGCGCTCCGATTGACTGCAGCGCTGCCGCTGCATGCATCACGGAAGAGCCCCCGTCGCGGCCGGCGGACGGCAGACTAGCACATATTTCTAGGGACCATAATAGCCTCATGTAGCAAGCAGCGTTGGTTGCAAGTACATTCTGCCGAATGTGTCTACCATGCGGCACTGCGGTACGCTGTGACTTCACTGCGGTGTCTGCTCTCGCACACACGTTGAGCGGTATTCACTTCTTTTTGCGCAACTATGCCCTTCGGCATAAACCAAATACGATAAAGTAGTCCCGTCTCCACAATAAAGTTCAGGAGAGGCCGGTATTGGGGACCGTGCGTTCAGCGGTGAAGGTCAGGTGGTCATGCTGTCTAAAGACCTGGACATGTCACCAGGAGATGGTCCAGAGTGGCTTCAGTGGCAGGGGCTTCGCAGAAGGTGCATGTTTCTGGTGGAACTTGCGTCCTCCGTGAGGGCTTTATCGCCGGGGTGAAAGCTGCGCCCACGCGGATTCTTCTAAGCGTCATCGCGGCGGGTTAAATCGCCAGGAAAAGTCCGACCCACGCGGAGGAAGTAGGGCATGCGTGGAACGCCGCAGTCTCCTTGTGAATGAAAAGGGTATCGCTCTTCGATAACTGTAGCAGCTACACCACAGTTGTCACGACAGGTAGGCCGGAATGTCTGGAAATAGATGGGGACAAGCCGAAATTAACAAAAAAAAACAGGAAAAGGTCCCCAAAAATACCGCGGTAGGCACGGATGGGATACCGGTGGAGTTGATTAACCAATAGGACCAAAGAGCAATGGAAAGTTACTGCAAGCCATCAGAACAGGGATAGAAAAGAAGGCAATACCAGACACTTGGCAAACGGGCAGGATGAACTTAATGTACAAGGGCAAAGGAGACAGGGCTAAGGCTAGCTCGTATAAGCCGGTAACCGTCACGTCAGTGCTGTACAGGTTAGCAATGCAGGCAGTGAAGTTCGAACTAGAGCAGTGGTTAGAAGAAAATAGGATACCTGGGGAACTCCAAAATAGGTTTCGAAAGGGCAGAAGACCAGATGACAACCTATTTGTAGTAAGCCAATGCATAGAGGTGGCGAAGAAGCAAAACCGACCTTTGTGGTAGCCTTTCTGGACATTAAAGCGGCGTATGATAATGTAGACAGGGAGCGGCTAGGGAGTGGGGGCAGAATTAATTAACTTACTCAGGGAGCTTTACCGGGAGAGCCAAGTGCAAATAGTGTGGGAGGGGATATACAATAGACCATATACACCTACAAGGGTTTGAAATAAGGAGGTCCTCTTTCTACCCTGCTCTTCGTGATCTACATGGCAGGGTTAGAAACGTAGCTAGAGGGCCGTATGCTGGGATTCGATTTATCATACATTAAAAACGGACAGGTGGCGGAACAGCGAATTCCAGAATTAATGTATGTAGACATATTGTTGATGGCGGACGACCGGATAAGTATGCAGGGCCTGATGGATATATGCGGAGAGGAAGCGACGCACCTTGAGCTACCCTATAGCACAGAAAAATCAGTGATCATGTTTTTCAACGACGACACGGAGCACAAATCGGTATCAGTTCAACAAGTAGAAATACCATGGGTAAAGGAGTATAAGTATTTATGAGTATGGCTTAACGACGGAGCAGATTACACGCGTGCGCAGAGGCCCACCTTAAAACAAAAGACAAAACGCGGCTATAATGAAACAGAGCACTGTGGAACTCCAACAAATACGAGGTGGTAAGGGAGTCTGGAAGGGGGTCATGGTACAAGGATTGACTTTCGGGAATTCGATTGTATGCATGAGGTCAGAGACCCAAGCGGGCCTGGAGGTAAATCAAAGGGCGGTAGGCAGATTGGCCCTACGGGCCCATAGCAAAACTACGAATGAAGCGGTACAGGGGATATGGTCTGGTCGTCCTTTGTAACAAGGAAGGCGCAGGGCACGATAAAGTTTCAGGAGCGGCTTCGTGACATGGAGGACGAAAAATGGGCCACGAGGGTGTTTAAGTGCCTGAATATGAGGAGCATGGACACGCGGTGGAGACAGAGGACCAGACAGTTGACCAAGCGGTACGGAAAGTCGGTATGGGAAAGTGGGGTTTACACAACAGTTAAAAAGCAGGTGAAGCAGCAGAGACGACGAAGTGGGCACCGAGACTGGAAGCGAAAAGAACCCTGTAGACTATAGGTCAGAGAAACTAGAAATCAGGAAGGAACGTTTCTATGGCAATGCGAGAAGCAGTGCATTGCTCTTCGAAGCACGGGCGGGGTGGAGAACACGAGCATACACGGCTAACTAGAGGCAGCAGGATGAAACGTGTGCATGCTGCGGCAGTGATCAGGAAACTATAGACCATATTGTCATGGACTGCACAGATATACGACCGCCACGGGGCGAGGGGGAAACGACGTTGGAGAAAGCTTTAGGATTTGGGGTGAGGGAGAGCCTCAACTTCAGAGCCATAGAGGTGACGAAGAGGCGGCTGGAGTGGGGGTGGAGGAAAAGTAGGGAAGTGTTGATTGCGCTGGCGGAGTAATCATACGGATGAAAATTTAGAACAGCGGGAGGAGGAAAAAAGGGGATGGGAGCGATGAGAGTTTAAAACAGGGGAGAGGGGGGAGGCAAATCTATTAGGTTAGCTAGGAGTAGGGCAAGCAAGTGGAATGAAGCAGGCAAGTCAGATGCTGACAACCGATGCCCCGATTCAAAGGGAGAGCCACTAATCAACATCAGCAGCAGCAGCAGCAGAGGTAGCAGCCTAGTCACCCTCTGGGGATGGCAGGCCGCACCAGCGTTGGTGTGGGCAGGTGTCGAGCGTCGATTTCACAGAACTCGCACGGGGCACGGAAATAAGTTCACAATGCGATGCACATCGCACGTCAAGTAGAGCGACTTGGCGACGCGCCGGAGTTCCCGGACTGCCTGTGTGGAGTCTGCGTACAGGTGAAGGCGCAACGGCGGGTTTATGCGTAGGCGAGGCCCTAACGAGGATTGGCGACGCGCCGGAGTTCCCGGACTGCCTGTGTGGAGTCTGCTCACAGGTGAAGGCGCAATGGCGGGTTTATGCGTAGGCGAGGCCCTAACGAGGATTGGCGACGCGCCGGAGTTCCCGGACTGCCTGTGTGGAGTCTGCGTACAGGTGAAGGCGCAACGGCGGGTTTGTGCGTAGGCGATGCCCTAACGAGGATAATCCATCTCGTATAGCCAGAAGTTCTGCCATGATTGAGGGAAGAGGTGCCTCGGTAAGGTATAGCCGGTATTCAATGGCGTGGATTGCATGCAAGTAACCTACTGTGCGCCGCCATATCTGTGGCCAAGCGTCTGTTGCTAGGCGGCGTTGTGCGCACGGACTGGAGATCAGGCACCCCTCTTCTCCATGCAACCGCCCACGACCGGGCTAGAGCAGCGGCGTGCGCGCGTTGGTGGCGGAACTTTACGTCGAGACTGGGCTGCATTGTTCTCGCTGCCGCTGCGAAGGGCGCCGCTCTAGCCCGGCTGTGGTGCGCCGTCACTCGTTACGTCGGGCTCCGCGGGATGGCGGTACTTGTCCATGCTAAGCATGACTGTGTTTCACGTTAGAAACTCTACCTCACCGAACGCGAAGTATTGCCTCGAGTTCAATTTGAGTGCAGTTAATAACATCTCTGTTGACGCCACCGTTAAGAATCGGATTGGAACGGAGCAGATGACGCACGCCGGTATTTTCTTCGGCGTGCGGGCGCAGTGGCCCAAGCCGCACCGTGTACGTGGCGCATCGGCCAAGTCTGTGGCCGTTTTCAGTGTTGCCAAGCGAAGAAATGGACCGCTAAACTTTTCAACGAATACAGCCTATAAGCAGGTCTGCTGCACTTCTGGATAATTGGGGCACACAAGGCTGGTGTATAGGAGATTTTGGGCCATTCCTGCGTCGACGTACACTTGCAGTGCATCGGTTGTGCCATCCAACTCCGAGAGAAGGGAGTTGGGCTGCAGTGCCTGGTAATGAAATCGGCGTATCCGGAATAAGTGGCCAGTTGTCTGTGGATTGGCTTCGGCTCCAAGGGGGAAGGTCACGCGATTTCTGTGGCATAAAGTAGTGGGCCAATGCCGCAGCAGCAGGAACTTTTTTAATATTCAGACAACGTGGACTCCTCCACTGTTCAACAAGCTCTTCCAGGGTGTTCGGCGGTGCCTCCGCTTGTCGGGTCGGAATAGGGGTGTTGCGAGGCAGGCCTGTAATAACCCGCCCCGCATAGCCTCTCGGTTTACAGTTTCCAGTAGGTTCCAGTTCCTTCGATTGAGATGCTGAAACTGTGCTTGGTATGTCATGAATTAATACTGGTCAGCCTAAATTTAACTGGGTACGCAGACAATGACAAGAAACGAAGCACAAGCGCTGACCGTCATTGTCTTGTCATTGTCTGTGTACCCAGTTAAATTTAGGCTGACCAGTATTAATTCAAGTATGATCCAACTAGCTCAGATTCTGCCTATTCTAATATTGGTATGTCAGCCGGGTTTGCAAGACAGATCAGACTAGGATGATTGTCATGTGACTACAGGCACCGCCGGTCTTCTGGGAGATCAGTCGCAGAGGTGCAGCGTATTGGCAGCTTTACTGCGCACGAAACGTATCTATGGAGCCGCGGACTCTGAGGCGTCCAGTTCAACTCCCAGCAGTCGCATTGACGACGCGGGAACGAGCGAGCACTTCAGCGGAGAAATCCGAGGAAGGTTGTGACGTCACCGCAATCGGACCTCCGCTCGGCCAGCTCCTTCGCTCACACGGAGGATGCGACTGTCGGGAGAATGTAACTGTTTGCAGTCGCCAAGCTCTACCGAAGAGCAGAGCTGCCGCAGCACCGTCGATTCCTAGTCGGCGGCAGTTTATGCTAAATCGCCTAGTCCGTACTGATCTCCTCAGCTGCCCAAAAATCGGCCATGGACGTGATGCAGGGTGCCGCTGCTAGAGAACGACGTGAGAGGCAGTGGATGGGGAGACGCGCACGGGAGCAGCCGGCCGGTCTGTTTACAGGTCCGCCCGGTCAGCCTACGATGTTAGGCTTAACATTGCGGTGGATATTTGGTTGCCACTCTCGTAAGCCAATAAAATTCATTGTCCGTCTGTCTGTCTACTCTCGTAAGCGTGCAGATGACGATATTTAATGCAAATCGCCAGTATATCATTACCTCCTTTCTCGTATGTGCAGATTTGTTTGGGACTTCAGTCCCATTTAGTGCAGCGGTAACAAGCTATCGCTCTAGCTACCTGCGCCACTTGGCGGCCGCGGCTGCCGCCTGCGCCAACGTTTATAGATACACGTTGGCCTGCGCCTTTACCTCAGTGTGCCTCCCTCAGTGCACCTGTCGTGCCCGCGGCGCGTTTTCGCGTCCAGTGCAATAAAAAGCTATAAAAGTAGAGTGCTTGGAGCCACCCTATAACATGAGTCGCGGCCAGCTGCCTCTCTGTGCTTCGTCTCGGGGGAACTTGTGAGCTTGCAGGGTCCCCGAATTTTCTTCGGCAGTAGTCCATAACGTAACACATAACACACGCGTTCATGTGTTATGACAGCAGTCCATAGCATGGATAGTAGTCCATAACACATGGTGCTTCGTGTCGCAGCAGATGGGGCTCCCGCATCGCTCGCACTCGCTTGCTGATCCGACCAAACAGGTAACTGTGGTAACTGGGGTTCGCGTTGACGTCGCTCGAGTCGCCAGCGTGGTATGCCGTCATTGAAACTTCTTTATGCTGGAAATACATCGACGTCATGTTTAGTGGCGCTAGCGATGGGTCCCGACCTCCAGAACGAGCATTTAAGTACTTTTTTAATAGCGAATTAAAATATATATTAAACGTTTGCTGTACCCAGCACTTCGTGTTGAGTGTCCTTGCATACAGAAAAAGTTTACACACTGAACTTTTTTACACCCTTTTTGGCCAAAAAGGGTGTAGCATAAGTGGAAAAAGGGTGTTGGGAGGCCATTAAACCATTTTTCTTGTATCTCGATACCCTTTTCGTAGCTGCACACCCTTTTTGTGTTGAAAAAAGGGTTTTGACAAACTTCAACACCCTAGGTTTTTCGCAGGGTGTTGAAAGGTGAAAAAAAGTGTTAATCTTTTGATTGATTAACGCCATGCATGCATGTATAATTGCACTATGAAGTACAAGAGATCCCCTTATACCCTCCTCTCCACCTTGTAAGAAATGTTCTAAATCGCTCGTTTCCATATACGGTGCGACTCATTGCCAAAGTTTAGCTTTGGCACGTGAAACATCAATTTCAGCTTTTAAAATTAAAAACGACTATGTTTCTTCGGCGAAAAGGTTCTTGACCGACTGCAACGCGCTTGGCTTTCTTAAGGGTGCGAAAGGGTGTGAATAGGTGTTCCCTTACCAAAAAAAAACAGTGGAGCTGAGGGCTGAACTTGCTTCTTCCGGTGTTGCTAAGTTTGGCTACGTTTTGCTTGACTTTTATACGTTTTGTTAAGTTTTGCTATGTTCCTGCTGGGCTAGGCTGTGTGCTGAGTTCAGCCAAGTTCAGCAGGATTTTACAAGGCTGTTCCAGTGTGTCCCCCACACTGACAGCGGATCCAAGGGGGAAACAAGCTAGGTCCACTCATAGCTCTGCTGTTTCTCCATCCTTGCACCACCGGTGCAAGCTGCGCCAAACTTTTTTGCGTTTTGGAATCGCAAAAATACTTGCACCCTTAAAACGGTACGTATAATAACAGGTGCGCGTGTACGCATGCGCCCCTTGTGCTCACCCGAACAGGCTTGAAAGCAGGCTTTACTGTTATAATACCCTATCTGCGGGGGTGCCCCCTTAACAGGCCGCGCAGTTTTTATTGGTATTTTTTGCTAAAGCCACCGAAACTAGCTCAAGCTTGAACAGCTTCACTGGTAATACACACTAAACTTTTTTACACACTTTTAGCCAAAAAGGGTGTAGCATAAGTGGGAAAAGGGTGTTGGGTGGCCTTTACACCCTTTTTCTTGAATCTCAACACCATTTTCGTAGCTCTACACCCTTTTAGTGTGAAAAAAGGGTGTTAATCAACTTCAACACCTTTGGTTTTTCTTAGGGTGTTGAAAGGGTGTGGAAAAGGTGTTCAGTTGTTCATTGAATAAGGCCATATTTGGATGCATAATAGCACTGTAAAGAACAAGACATCCCCTCATATACTCCTCTACTCGCAAGGAATTTCCAAACGCAAAGGAAATAATTGCTCGTGTGCAATGATCGCTCGTTTCCATATGCGGTGTACCTCATGCCCCAAGTTTAGCTTTCGCACATGAAACGCCAATTTGAACCTTCGAAATTAAAAAAAAACTAGTTGTGTGGCGAAAAGGGTGTTTACCGACTGCAGCACGCTTGTCTTTCTGTAGGGAGTTGAAACGGTGTGAAATAGGTGTTCAGTTGTAAAAAAAGAACAGCGGAGCTGGGGGTCGACCTAGTTTATTCTGCTGTTGCTAATTTGTGTTTGTTAAACCTGCTAAGCTTTGCAATGTTCTTGCTAAGCTGGGATGACCGCCGGGGGGTGAGGGCAAGTTTAACCGGATTTTACAAGTCTGTTCAGGGTGCCCCCTCCCCGCCCTCACTGCTAAGGGTCCAAGGGGGAAACAAGCTAGGTCGGCCCCCAGCTATGCTGCTTCTCCAGCCTTGCGCCACTATTGCAAGCTGCGCCAATTTTTTGCCTTGTAGAACACAAAAAAACTAGTAACTTTGAAATGGTACAGTAAGAGGTGCACGTATACAGGCATACGCCCCTTGTGCTCACACTCTCGAAAGCCGACTTCACGGTTACAATACCCTATCTGCGGTGGTGCACCCTTTGCAGGTGCCGCAGTTCTTTTTCTTTGTATTTTTTTGCAAACGCCACCGAAACTAGCTCAAGCATAGAGAGCTTCACTGGTAAGAAAATTACGCCAATTCATATTGCTTTAAACCTCGTCATTTACATAGCACCCCTCGCTTTTAGAAAATGTTCAGTCCACCCGTGTACACAGGTAAAAAATGCCTCAAAGTTAGAGGTCTCTTCACCTTTTTTCTTAGTTGGTGGTCTTTTCTTGCACCCTTTTTCTTTACGCCCTTTTTCTCTGTTTCGAACACCCTAAGTTGTAGCTTTACACCCTTCTGGGGAAAAGGATGTTGAAATAATGAACACCCTTTTTGAAGGGTGTTGAGGTGGCGGGGAAAATTTGTTTGGTATTTAATAAAATTCTATAAGTTATAACGCACAAAAGCTACCTCATAATTAAAAAGTTTTTGCAAATCGGCGTGTTGATTTGTATATTCTTATAGTAAAATCCATACTGCCAAAATTAGCGCTAAAATATCTGTTTTTTGCGACAAGCCCACCGACTCGATCGGGGGCTTTCCACTGCTGGATATAAAAGCAAGAACAGCACCTGTATTATTAAGTAAGTTAGCACTCCTTGTACCGCATGCATCCCGTTGGTTTTCTTGCTCAATTCATTTGTGTTCCAACTGTAACTTGTGCGTATTGACTGTTTGTGTTGAATGCGGCGTGCTCCGCAGATTCACATTGCCACTGCGCATGCCATCACCTTTAAAAAAGGTGTGATGCTCAACACCCTTTTTTAGTGTGTTGAGCATCCTCAACACCATTTTTTATGGGTGTTGAGCTCAACACCCTTTTTCATCTGTACACCTTTTTTGCCAAAACACCTTTTAAGGGTGTTAGCCACGGGACAAGGTTTTTACACCCTTTTCGACCAAAAAGGGTGTAAAAAAGTTAGTGTGTAAGGCCAATTCATATTCACTTAAACATCGTGAGGTACAAAACATCCCCCCGCTTGTAGAAGATATTCAATCCACCCGTGTAAACAGGTACAAAATACCTCCAAATCCGAGGTCTCTTACAACCTTTTCGTGAGTTGGCGGTCTTTTCTTACGCCCTTTTTTACACCCCTTTTCTTAGTTTCCAACACCCTAATTTGCAGCTTTACACCCTTGTGAGAAAAAGGGTGTTGAAATAATGAACACCCTTCTTGAACGGTGTTGAGATGGCGGGAATATTTGTTCAGTATTTAATAAAATTCTACGACTTATTAAACATAATAACTACCTCGCGATTAAATAGTATTTGCAAATTTGCATGCGATTTATATATGCTCAGATTAAAATGCATAATTCCAAAATTAGCGCTAAAATATTTGGTTTTTGCGACAAGCCCACCGACTCTATCGGACGTCTTTCCTCTGCTGGATAAATCTCTAACATCTCGAACAGCCTTTCCTCTGCTGGATACATATCCAAATCGAACGTGTTGTGCCCAACGCTGGGCGCATTTCTCAATTCTCGAAATTTACCATTACCACGTGTCTTCTGTTGTCTCCCTGTTGTATGTTTTAAAGCTTATTTCTGCGGCCCCCTTTCGCCTTCTTTTCCCCTCTTTTTTGCATGGGGTTCGCCTCGCTTGCATAAAGCAGATGCGCCAAGCCAATAAAAAACTGTGGTTGATTCCTCCATTCTAGGAATAAGTAAAACACAAGAGTGAAATGTGCAGCGAAATCTGCAGCTGATCATAATTTGCGGGTCGGCGGCTGTCTTGTGGGTGTGCTTGGAGAGCGACGTCCTGCTGGCGGGTCGCTTCGGCAAAGGTTTACCGGCGTCATTTCCGTGACGGATATGACGTCAGTGAAATCTTGGGGTGTCGCGGAATGCAACACTTTCGTGTTAAAATATAAAACCAGAAAACGAACAACCCTAAGTATAACGTACTCTTTAGTATGAAAGGTTGCTTCGCCGCAAGAACAGCCTGTGTGCAAGGGTGCACCCTTTACAGGCCGTTTGCTTTGTTGTACTGGCGTCACTTCCGTGACGGATATGACATCAGCGAAATCTTCGTGTATCCGGGAATAAAACACTTTCGTGTTAATACGGTTTCTATAGTCAGCACATGGTGGGAGCTTCGTTCTTCCTGTGTCCTGTCCGTCTACCTATCTACATTCTTATGATTATGTTCCAATTGCCTGCCGAAATTTCAGAACTTTTGAGGTGCTACAGGTAAGCACATTTAGGGTTTGAGCGGTCGCCGTGCACCAGTTGACTCTGCTAGTCTTAGCGAGGGAAGGGCAATTGGTTCAACCGTCTGTCAGGCTGCACCGAGAGCGCAACATTTTAAATGCAGAGCATTTCTTTAACTCACGATGTCACCCTTCTTGGCGTCCGTAGTTGTCCGCATCGCTCGCCTCGACATGCCCGGCTCAGACGTTTCGCTATCGGCGCGATCAACATTCGATAGCGCGCCCAGGCACGTTTCAAGGACACTCTCTCCCCTCTCTCGGACTCAACGTGCGCCGAGGCTTCCAATTTTACTGCTGACGAGCGCTCTCTCGTCAGCAGTTGCCACAAGTGCAACAACATTAACGTAACGCAAACTACTTAACGTCATGCGCCCCCGGAAATGCTCTGCATTTGATCGTGCCCCTCGCGAGGGGGATATTTCACTGCGTCGCCATGCGAACAGTTTGCCACGCTTTAGTTTCAGTTCCGTATCTCCCCGCCGCGGCCGTGGAGAGAAGGCGGCCGGCCGCGACTCTCGCCACCGCGGCGCTGCGGTTGCGAGTTGCGCTAGGAAAGCGATCGTCGTCTGCTAGCGGGGAGCGGAACGCGTTCCGCTCGGCATCTCCGGTCTGCGCCACTTCAGGCTGCACACTGTAAAATTTCTTCCCCTGCCACTGAGCAGTGGGAAATACTGCTGTCCAGCTCCCTCCCTCAAGATCAACTTCTACTGGTCGAGAGGGCCAGTCGAGCCGAGACGGCACATGGTTACCTGAAATGAGGAACCAGCCTACCTAAACTTAGCTCAATAAAAAAAGCTTTGTCTCTCTCATCACGCCAATAATCTTTTTCCCAGCCTTGCCCCCTGCTTGCGCGAATAGCAACAACGTGCCATTTCAACACTGGTGCTCAATGTTTTCCCAATATTGCTACCCCAAAGAGAGTGGTCTGACTGATCTGTAGGAAAAAATTGCGCGAGCGAATGCGAAAGTGATGGTGCATGAAAGAGAAAAGTTCCAAATGACATTGACCGCCCGTTATCAACGGATGGTCGAAGCGTTTTGTCTGCAACCGATAACTGTTATTTCTTTTTTTTTTTTTTTGGTTCAGTTCCGGTTCTGGTTCAGCGTGATAAAAAAATAACGGTTCGCGTTCGGGTTATGTTTCGGCAAAAATACCGTTTCGGTTCCCGTTCAGTTCCGGTTCGACACCCTCATATTTATTGCGTTTTTCGGCTAAAAAATTGCCGCAGGTTGCTCTAGTGCTGCTAGGCTGGAGAAACAGCCGAGCTGGGGTCGACCTAGCTTCTCCCCGCCCTGACAGCGGATCCCATGCGAGAGGGAGCAGAAAGAACAAGTCTGTGCACGTTCCTCGTACGGCGACCGGAAACCCAAAACTGTCACCCTTGACATTAACGACCGCCAAAACGTCACCGCCGCCGACCGAGTCAAGCCAGCTTACGTCGCCTCCCTCCGACCCATCCAGGGCTTTCCTGTCTCAACGGGCCCGCTCTGGAATTCCCAAGCTCAACCGGCCAAAAACCTCACGTGGGCAACGCAGCGGTATCCGGCGACCGGCGCGCCACGGATCCGCTGCGCCGAAGACGACGACGACGAAGGCGGGAGCTCCTCCGGTGGCGCAGACCGACGCGCAAGCCTGGGCGACGCCGGGCGCTCCTCACGAGGTGCACGGTCACGTGCGCCCATTTTTTTTTTTTTTGAAAAAGCCACTGCACGAATATCATCCCTGGACCTCGCGTCGAGGGAGTTTTTTCTCGGCATTTTTTGCTAACGCCAACGGAACAAGTTCAAGCTCAAACTGCTGTGCTGTTGAAAACGACTTTAGTGGCTGACATGGAGCTTCTCAGGTTACCAAGGTCTAGTTCTTTCAAACTGAACAAAGCTTCATTTGTCTTCATGGGCCCGTTCAAATGTTGTTCGGGGTGTGTTCTGAGCCTTGCACCGATGCCGTGGCGTATGTAGTAAGCAGGGAACGACAGCTCACCGCAGATGAGTCCGTAGGTGTTGGTCAGCTGGTCCAGGTAGAAGAGGCACAGCAACTGCGGGAACAGCATCACGTACACGACGTCTGCGCACAGGTACCACAGCGCGTACACGGACTGGACGCTGAGCGCCATGACGGTCGCCGCCACTCCCACCAGGCCGACGGTGGCGCGAACAACCACGGTCATCTCCGCGGGGCTCGCCTGCGTACCAAGTGCACGGGAGAGCAGAGCACACCTCATACAGTTCGCCCGTGGGCTCAATGACCATGGAAATCTTCGATTTAGCAGTCCTCGGGCAGTCCGAGGACTGCCGTTGGACTGGAGGTACCGTAGGAATACGTGAAAAAATCGAGCGCCGGATCGCGTACCGGGCAGTCCGCGAACGGTCCGGAGTGATAATCGAGGAGGCCCTGCACCAACGAGAGGCAGAGCTAACGCGCGACTGTGTGCCATCAGTGGCAGCTGCCCCGCCTGGCAGTCAGCCTGAAGACGACATCCGTGAAAAAGACGCGTAACATTACTTGGACCCCAGGGCACGAGGGCCTGGAGGGAAACGAGGCAGCCGACCGGGCAGCGCTCTATTTCACACACCGCGCTGCATATGACCACGACTACCACGTTCCCCTCACCACAAACTTTGGAGACCGTCTCCTCAGCCTACGCTTAAAGCGACGTTCTTTCCCCGAGCCTCACAGGGGCTTGACCACCAGTGAAGCCACAGCGCTTAGGAAAATTCAGACTACGACTTTTACTTATAAATCGCAGTGGGCAGCACTTGTATTGCGAAAGCATCCAACCGCGAATAAAAATCGTCAGCAGTGCATAGAAGAACCCACTTTATTTCACGCATCCTAGACTTGCCCTGGGATATAGCACTAACGATACACACAAAACGACTACAGAGACATGGGAGGCGGACCTGGAGAGCTCGTCCCTTCAAGATCAGCGCTCGTGCACTGAACCAGAGGGCGAAGGCAGGAGCCGTTTCATTTTGGAGGCTAGGACCTCGGATTCCGCCCATGAGCTCTCGTTTTTTGCTCCCTTTCCCCATTTCCCCTTCTTCTTTTATTCTATAATAAACGTTTTTCCCATCTAGTTGTCGTATGATGGCGATGACACGAAGCATGCAAAGCCATAGCTCGTTCTAGTAGTCGCTGTAGGTCCTCCCCCTATAGCCCCCGCCTCAACCCCATGGGCGAGGCCATTGCTCCTTCACGCTCCTAGACGTATAGCAGAGCGGAAAACCGGTCTCGGTACGGACCCGGTAGTCGAGCGGCACCACAGCGCGTGCGCAGAAGGGGCAAGACCGGTTCTGCGACTATCGACAAACACCTCGATCCAACATAGGCGTGCCTTATCTTTTGCTACATATTGATACGGTGTAGAGCGATATTTACAAAGGTGTATTTACAGAACGCACGGTGGAAAAGAGCGCCGCGCAAGCGAGGGAACGAACTGCACGCGCGTCACCGTCAACGTCTTCATCTGCCCTCCTTGATGATTCCTGTGCAGCACAGCACATGTAGCGTCCGGTTTGCGGGGCGTGTAATGCCCGTAACACAACCCCCGTTGGTAGGAGCGCCGTCTCGGCGAATGTCAAGGTAAAGCTGTAGGTTGCGAACGGTATGGCTTAAGACGCGCGACGTGGACGACGTCTGTTTGCGGAGAGCGGAACATCCAGTCACTTAGCATAGGACACGGTAGGGGCCGTAGTATCGGGCTAGGAGCTTTCTAGAACACTCCACGCGGCGTGCAGGACACCAGAGCAGCACAATGCATCCAGGTGCAAAGTGGCGGGTGCTGTAGCGGCAGTCGTAGCGGTCCTTTTGAGAGCGCTGGGGCGAAGTGAGCCTACGCGAGCTATGTGGCGTACAAAGTCAGCGCGGGCGATGGTATCTTGGATACATGTATACGGAAGGTGGCGCGGGTTGTTGGAGTAAGGTGTCCAGCGGCAACGTCGGCTCTCGGCCGAAAATGGGGTAAAAGAGAGGGTGTCCAGCAGTATCATGGCGAGACGAGTTGTACGCAAATGTCATGCAAAGCAACGTCCCAATCACTGTGGTCGTCAGAAACGTACAGAGAAAGAATGTTACAAGTCCGGTTAGGGCGCTCTGTGAGGCCGTTGGTTTTGAGTGTGGTAGGAGGTAGACGTTTGTGATCGGTTGCGCAGGAGTGGAGGATGACCTCGACTACTCGGGAAAGGAAGCATCATCCGCGGTCTGACAGTAGGCAGTTTTAGCATATTGCTACCGTGTTTGCGTTACCGTTTACCGTGTTACCGGAAGCGCTGGCGACGGTGAAGCCTGTGCCGGTAAGTTACCGTTCGCGGTAACTCTCGCGCTGAGCAGTGTACTCCCGCAAACACGGTAAACGGTAACGTAAACATGGTAACGATATGCTAAAACTGCCTAGTAACTGGCGAGGAGCACCGTTATTTACGATGACTTCATGCAGGAGGAAATCAGCGGAATCGGTAGCGCAGCTGGTTAGAAGGGTCCACGTGATTGCGTATCGTGTCGCATAATCAGTGGCCACTGCAATCCACTCATTGCCTTTCTTCGACTATAGGGAAAGGGACCGCGAACGGATCTAAACCAAGTGAAAAGAAAGGTTCAATAGGTATATCGAGCGGCTGAAGAAGACCGGCGGGGGGCGTGGCTGAAACTTTTCTGCGTTTGCACATCTCAAATGCCGCCACTTAACAGTATTGTAGAACCCTCTGAACCTCTAAATGTCCTCTAAAAATGCGGAAGTATTAAATTTAGGAGTAACAGCGAGCTGAGCTAGTTGGTACTGGTTCATTCCACTGCTGCGTGAAACCACACACACGCACAATAGGTGCTGTGTCGTGTGTTCGTTTGCCTTGTGATCTTCGTTGCTTGGCACAGCAATATAACGAACACATTAAATGGCTAGTTCAGTAGTACAGCCACATCCGGTGACAGCTGCAGAGAAACGGCTTCTTGAATGGCAAACCACGCGAAGACAATAAACAGCTGCAAGACCTCTTTACTACGAAATTTCCCTATTCTTGTTTATTCCGATTTCTGTATTGTGCCCGCTAAATTGCGCGGAGAACAAGTAATGTCTACATTTAATGAAGTACTGGTTATAACAAATAGCGAGTGCTTAGTGTAATTGAATGAATTAATGAATTTATGTAGAAGGGAGAGGTCGAACGCCTTGTGCGGGGTAAGGGAGGAAGACGAAAGTGAGTGAGTGGGTGAGTGAAGACTGTATTAAAATCGCCTGAATTCCTTCGCGCGGCCGCCCGGAACACGGTGCACGTGATTTAGGTAATTTTTACTAGACTGGCGCACCCGGCAAATTTGCACGGTGTCATCAAAGTTTCTTTCACACCTCTAGAAGGCATTTGTTTAGTTGGGTTTGAGTCAGGTTGAAGCAAGTCGCGCCATATGTTAGCCGGGAAGAATGGCCCTACCGACGTTCCGGATGAGAGCGGTGCCTGCATCACCGAATTTCGTACCGATTCTGTGAATAAAGTGGGCTGTGGCATCCCAGCCCTGTCAGGCCGGCTTGAGTCATTCTGTGGCGTTGCCCTTGCGGCAGATAGGAACGCGGAGATGGCGGATCCAACCTTGCGAGGATTAGGAATCTCTTGATTTTCATGGTAAAGATGAACTTTTTGTCTGCCGTGTTCTTTGCCAGCTAAAAGCAGTAGATTGGACATTTCCGGAGATGGATGCATTCCTGCTGCCTGGATGGCGTTCTCCAGGGCAAAAAGGGCTGCTTGAAGGTCTAGGCACGCTTCCTCGGTGGTGAAGGACAGTCGTCTCGCTAGACCACAGCGTGATATCATTCGCATAGACGCTGAGGCACGCGCCGCAGGATTTGTGGACGTCATGATCGAATTGAAGAGGAGAGGGGATATTATGAAGCCTTGTGGTGCAGCCGTTTGGATCTCCAAGGTTCCATTTTCAAGGAGGCCGGTAACGTAATTGTACATCCGCTTGCCCGTATAGTGGTTCCTGATTTCTGCCAGCATGGTTTCGTGACACACCATGTCGAAAGCCTTCAGATCAATTGCCACCAAAATGTGTGGTTGGTCTGACGGCGGGAATAATCGAGCTGAGCTGATGAGCCGTCTGAGAAGCCACAGACTTCCTTGAGTCCCCATGTTGGTGCGGAAACCAGCTTAGGGGTTTTTCAAATGAAGCGATTGGCAGCCATCTTTTCAAAAAGTCTACCTGCGGTAAGGGTTAGAACCACTAGTGGGAGGTTGCGGACGTGGTTGGTTGGTTTCCCTTGTTTGGGGATCGATTATATAACCGAGTGTTTCATGGAGGCAGGGATGGAGCCAGATTTCCAAACATCGTTGAGCAGCCGGAGGAGGAGTTGTATGTTTTGTTATTTTTGGTTTTGAAGCATAGTCCACGTGATACCGTCTTTGCCAAGAGCGCTGCGCTTGTTAACCTGGTGGAGGGCAGTCTCCATTTCCGTCATTGTGAACGGGGATTCTTCGTTGTCTTAGTAACAGTTATGGGGGGTGGGGAGGTGGAGCCGTAAGGCTCGCGTTGGGGAAGAAGTAAGCCGCGTCTTGTTCAGTTATTTCTATACAACACCCACTGCTTGGAGCAATTTTGGCAACAAAGTCAGCAGCCTTTTTTGCTGTTTAGGAATTGAAATGTGTTCCACAGCTTTTAGTAGAGGTGTCTTTATTGAAGCGATCACGGTATTCCGTCCAACGCAAGAGGGACAGTTGTTTATTGTATTTCTTAATCTCTAAGTTTGGCCCGTCTCGGTTCAGGTCCCGAAATCGCCCCCATTACATTTGTAGCGGCTCACGAGTGCGTGGTAGGTTTCTCACAAACAAGGGCCGGTAAGGGCAAGGGCAGTCTTCTACTGTGGAACACTGAGAGTGTGCTTTTTTTTTTTTGCGATAGTATGCTCTTTGGCATTAAGTCTTAAAGGTACAAGTTGGCACCCGTTTCCCGGAGGAAATCCAGAAGACAGCGGTGGTGGGGCCCCCACAGCCATCGTTGGAGATCAGGGGGTCTCCCCAGGATGCAGGCCTGTGCCGCGAAGGTGTCTGGATCTCGCTGCCGTATTTTGTGGCCGAGGCTAGGTGTTAAGTTGCAAAATAATGAAAGGGCGATTCTCGACTAGATGGGAATCGAACGCGCGTGGTTTTAAGAATCCGAGTCCATCACGCTTCCCCGACTTCACTTTGGCGCCATGTCTCCAAATAGCGTGTGGCTTTCAGCTTGAAAAAAGCAATGTATTAGCAATCTCCTCCCGCAAGAATTTTGTTAAAGCGATGAGTATTAGCTGAGAAATCGTAAATAAAAAAACGCGCATTATCGTCGCGCCGCGTTTCCTCCTCCTTTCAACTTACTCTCCGCTGTTGACGACGCGCAAGCCTTCCCTCCCATGATGCTGCGCTCCTCAGAGGTATTGCGCTGCTCAGACTGTCGTCTGCTACGGGCAAGCTTTGTTGACACCATGAATCCCGCACCCCGCTCAAGGCTGGAAAAGCGAACGAAAAAATCAAAACATCCCCCTCGCGAGGGGCACGATCAAATGCAGAGCATTTCCGCGGGGGGCGTGCCTGCAAGTCTTATGGATTACGTATTGGTTGTTGTTGTTGTAATTGTTGTCTTCCAGCGTAGACATTGTCGATGAAGTGGATGGTGAAACGTGCCGTGAACCCCCTGCCGCGGCTATTACGCAACGTGGAGAGGCTACGACGCAACGTGGCGCGTCTATGCCGCAACACAATCCAACACAATCCACTTTAATCCAACCCAATCCAAATCCAATCCAATCAAATCCAATCCAATCGAATCCAATCCAATGCCCTTCGCGAGAGAGTGTTATAGCGCCGAAATCGCGCCACCACATGAACGCGAACCGAACGCGGCGAGAGAGGGTGTTGCGAGCGGAGAGAAGGCGAGGAGGACGCGGGGGAGAGGGCGCACCTGTGGCCGACGGTTGAATGAGTCAAGGATGTAAGGCGCGTGCGTAACCTTCAATTCTGTGTCGGCTCCGTGGAGCAGTCGGTAAAGTGCCGTGTACCTTGCGTTCCGCCCGCAGAGTCGTGGGATCGAAACCTGGCGCCGGAAGGTATTATTTCTTTATATAGTGTAGGATGCGGACTACGGACGCCAACGCGGGTGACATCGTGAGTTACTAAAATGCTCTGCATTTAAAAACTCGACAACTGGTACACGCCGCTTGTTGTTGTAAAAACTACTTTGAACCTGGTGATGTGGGAGTGGTCCCTCATTCCAAGAGACCATGGGACGACCGCTTTGCAATGGGTTTGATGTTGCATATCACTGTGACTAGGCTCAACGTTAAAAGGACCACGGAGACAAACCTCAACTTTGTTTAATTTGAAGGAACTAGTGTTGAGTACCTCACTCAGCTCCATTACAGCCACGAAAGACGTTTTTTTAACCCCCAAAGCAAAAGAAGTACTGGGAAAATTTCAAAATTCGCGCTACAATGACGTGATATGGGCAGGAGTGACGTCATAGGGGCCAGCACTAACAACACAGTTATTAGTGTGTGCAATGCAATTCAGCATTCACATGATACGATCAAACAAATCAGGAGGCCCCCTACAATCACCCAGTCATGTTCTTAGCGATGGGTTCGTTCGGCGGCCGCCAGTCGACCAAACAAGCTTCTCTGACGTCATAAAGAAGTTGCCGGGAAGTGGCCGGGGGGTCGCCAGTGCTTCGAACGTTTTCTTTAATATCTCCGTTATTTGTTTGAAGATTGCAATAATATCGATGCCATTGTTATCGGGACAAAGCACTATTTGAAGTAACCCCAACTTGTATTCTGTCTTCACAGGGCTACCCAACGTTGATTGTGAATATGGGCCTGGCAAGATACCCCCTCCGGTTGACTGGACAGCCGCCGTCAGAAGCGCACGACACTTTCACCAATTTCTATTTGGCAGCGGCATCTGCGCAAATCGGGGCACATAGAGGAGGCACAGAGAACAAGTAGCGCACTATGGTCGAGCTCACCTGCGGCCTGAGGAGGGCGTAGTAGACGTTCTTGGTTATGAGCGACGATGCGCTCAGCACCGACGAGTCCGCAGAGGACATGACGGCCGCCGTGATGGCGCCCAGGCCCAGGATGGATACGATGGTTGGCGTGAGGTAGCGTATGGCGTGCGGCAATACCGCCGGCATATCATTGGCCGGCAGTCGGTAGGGACCCCGGTAGCCAGCTATTGTGAAGTCTGCATCGTCACAGTGAGGCGGTCACCTTGAGATAAGAACGATTACTTAAGAAAGACACCTGGGACGGTATTCTCGAGTTTTGTCCCTTTTGCGTCCCTTTCAAAAGTGTCCCTTTTGGCGAGCCCTGATTGGCTAAAAGCAAACAACCGGAAGTGACGTAACGCAAGCGCGGTAAACCTACTGCCAACCTTCCTCCATGCTGCCAAACGTCCACTTCTAGACCGGAAGTACGTCACGATAAAAGGGACGCAAAAGGGACGTTTTCAAAAGGGACAGTTACGAGAATACCGCCCCTGATCACGCTCCCATGTGACTTACTATTTCATCACCCACGGGCTTATCAACCATCGTGCAACCACACAAAAAGGTGTTGCAGATCCATGACAGTGTTCATGAGGGCCTAGTTGGTTTGTTTTAAAAATATTTCTCTTTTGTACTGCAATAAAGAAAATAAAGCTCTCGTCTGCTAGACAGCTAGCACCATGTAGGGAAAACTGGTTGAACTAAAGTGTATTTGATTATGATGGTTTTGGGTTTAATGGCGCAAGGCCGACAAAGGCAAAGAGCGCCATGACAATGATGAAAGAGATGAGAAAGATTTGTAAAGGAGGCACTAGTTTAAAAACCTTTACTCAGGGGGTTGGTGTATAGGGCCATAATTAAAGCATAGTGAGTATACTAAGATAAATGGTGTATAGGGTCATATTAAAACAGTGAGTGCAAGCACCTAAGGTGTAAAGTCTCAGGTTCCACCACCGTTTTAAAACACACAATGAAAACAGGTGAGGTTATGGTCTATATGATATGTATTTTAAAAAGTACATCTGCTAGGTAACTAAAAACTTTTTTGTATGGGAACATTGGATGGTCTGATAAAAATAATGAAGGGTGCAGGGGAACGTTATATGTGTAAGCTTCATTAAAATGACGTTTCCTTTCAATGATGCACATGTCACACTCAATAAGCATATGAAGGACAGAAAGCTGACCCCCACATCGATGGCACTGTGGCTTGTTTGTGTCTGTTAAAAGGTATGAGTGTGTGATGTGTGTGTGGCCAGTTCTTAATCTGCATAATGTTACCTCTACAAATCTGTCATGTTTTTCAGCAGGAGGCTTTTTCTATTTTGGGTTTAACGATATGTAGTTTATTCTCTACTTCTCTGTCCCATTGCTGCTGCCAGTGGTCCCGCAGCTTCCTTCTTACAAAAGGTTTCAGATCTTGATATGGGACCTCGTTTACGTCTATGCTGCTTCGAAGGGCGGCAGCTGCAGCACTACGGTCAGCAGCTTCATTTCCAGCAATGCCGCAGTGGCCAGGAACCCAGCAGACTGTGACAACGAGTTTCAGGCCATAAGCCGAGTAGAGAGCTCTTAAAACACAATTAAAAGTGGGGTTTCTACTGACCTTCCGAGATGAAAGATTTGAGACGACACTCAGAGAGTCCGTGTATATAACTGAGTTCTTAATTTTGTTTTGAAGAATGTGGTTTAAAGCCAGTAGTATACCGTACGCCTCTGCAGTGAATATACTTGTGTTCGTGTTCATTGTTTTGGACACATTAAGTAGGGGGCCATTTGCAGCACAGGATACGGCTGTGGTAGTTTTTGAGGCATCTGTGTAAAATTCAGCTGCCTTGTATTTGACTTGGAGGAACAAAAAATGCTGAGTGATGACAAAGTTTGGTACATTTTTCTTATGTATTTCTCTAAAGGACATGTCACAGTGAATTGGGAAAGCGTCCCACGGAGCGACCAAATCATAAACTGAGGTACAGTAGACATCAGTGAGAGGAACTTGGAACTCGCTGACGAGGTGTGAAACTGCCAGCGGGAAAGGTGGAGCTATGGATGGTCGGTTTTCAAAGAGATGATCAGTTGTGCTATTTTTCATTATGGTATTCAGAGGGTGTTCCTTCAAAGAAGTCATCTTTGCGGCATACATCAGAGCAGTGTAGGCGCGCTGGTACCCTAGAGACCACTGGTTTGATTCGACATGAAGGGATGGAATAGGACTTGTTCGATATGCCCCTGTGGCCAAGCGAAGCCCCAAGTTGTATACTGGGTCCAACATTTTGAGTGCTGTTTTGGTTGCAGACTGGTATACAATGCAGGCGTAGTCTATTCTTGACCTAACAACACTGTGCTAGCAGACATTTTGTATCCGTACCCCAGGACTGGTGAGATAGTACCTTTAAAATGTTCATTGTTTTCAGGCATTTTACTTTTAGTAATTTAATGTGTGGTATGAATGTGAGCTTGTGGAACTAAAGTGTATTTCTTGTTTCTCTTTTGCTTCTGTACAGAAGTGATGTAGTTCTAAAATAACCAAACTGGGCCGTTGGGAGCACTTTTATTAATCTGAAAATCTTTTTACATTGATGCACGGTGGTTCAGTTTGAAATCACCTGCCTTTGGCAACTTATTTAGCACTACTCCAGCCACGGAAGGACGTTTTTCTTTGATCGAAAAAGTGCAAGGAGTGTTGACTGACTTTCAAATTTCGCGCTTCAGTGACGCAATAGAGGCCACAACTAAGAACAATTACCTGTGTAAACCGCACGTTACCACTAAAGTGATGCGACCTAACGGAAAAAGATGTCCCGCTACAATCGCCCAGTCATGTTTCCTGGTGGTGGCTTAGGTCCGCGGCCGCCAATCACGTAAACCAGGATTCTGTGACGTCATAGACAACTCGGCAGACAGTGGCTGGCCGGGCGTCACTGGGCCTCCTCGATTTACCAGTCCTGGATAGCTCGCAGTAAGTCTGCCGACGGTCATGGACCGATAACAAAGGAGGCCCACTGCGCTATCTGTTTTGTTTAATGTCTAGATTATTTAAAATCTGACATGAAATTGATATCACATTTTCCCCGAAAAAAAAAACAGCTTTTTTTAATGAACCATACTTGCATTCTGTCTTTATGGCCCCTTAAACTCTGTCTGCGCATCCAAAAGAGCTGCGACATCCTGGTTCGGTGCAATAAACGACGTCGAAGAGTACGCAAAACTTCGTTTCTATCGATACATTCAAATGTGTAGATTATATATAATCCATCGTCCGTCGTCGTACCGGATGATTGTAATGGGATTTTGGACAGCAAAATGGATGTCGGCACGCTAGAGAACAGCGGAGTGGATGTTGGAGTTCTGGAAAATAGCTTGTTGGTTGTTGGCATTGTTGCAGCTGGTATGTGGGAAGTAGCACAGAAACGATGAAGACGTGAAAAGACGTTGAATATAGCTCACAGCTCACTTCGTTTACTGCAAGCGAACTAACGAGACCTCATTTGCAGCAAAGTATGCCTATGCTAGTAGTAGCTTTAACGCTGTCTACGGCCAGGTTGAAATACAGAAAAATTCACCGGTCATTCGACTCTATAGCTGTGAAGGTAGTTGTCCAGCAAAGCTGCCTGTGTGTCGTACTTCCGTGTTTGCGGTCAGGCGGTTATCCAGTCACATACGGTCACACACGCTGCAGCTCGAGCCGAAATGACAACTGGGAAAGTATCTTGGGAACCTGGCGTACGCCCCGTCGACCTCACCGAAGTTGGCACCTGGGCGCCGGAGGCACTTTGCGGCATTCTCGGGCTCGCGATAAGCATCGCCGATTCTCGTTCGCCGCGCAACTTCCCTAAAGTTGGCTTCACATCTTAACACAAATGCATTGCTGGGAAAAGTTTTTTAGAGATATGTAAGTGATCTTATACTAACATATGAAGGCTTAGGACCTTATCGGAGTAAGCTTGGTCTTTGTAACCTGACGAGGCTGACACCGATTGCCTTAAAAGTCAACTGCACATCTAAAAGGAAGTGCATCTCTGGGAAGACACCTTTCCAGGGGCAACATATCCTGTTTCATGCACAATTCTGTGTTCTGCGCCTCCCGGCACAGCGACAATTAGTGCCCCTCGACGAGAGGGCATACCCCTCCCTTGCCAAAACCGCCCAAGACTCCGCGGGGAGATTGACAATGGACGGTGAGACGTTTTGGGACCGTGCATCGACCCAGTCGCAAAACACCGTGCTCTTCTTGTGCCAGAATAAACCGTATTTTAACACGAAAGTGTTTTATGCCGCGGTACAGCAAGACCTCACCGACGTCATACCCGTCACGGAAATGACATCTCCAGGCAAAGTTCCATTGACGCGGCTGCGCTAGGATTCTAGCCCACCCTGGCCGCAACGAGAAGTGCGAAACGCTCTGCTAATTCGGCTATGAAATCAAGCCTGTATATCTCGACGAAACGCGCCTTACATCCTTCCCTATAAAATTCTCCATTTAGATAGTGCTGCCGTCTACGAGAGGGGAAGCGCAGTAGTGCGTCATAACGCTAATGAGCGCCGATAGTTGGCGCCTCGATAGGGCAGCGTATAGCAGCGTAAGCTGCGGTGTTTATCCGCCGCCTATTCTGCGGGTGTGATGGCCCTGTGCACGGTGGAGGAAAAATTCCTCCACTGTGTCCCCTTGTAGGAAAACTGCTGCATTAAGGCAGAAAGGCAACGACGCCGACTGGCGAATGTCGCTCTCCTAACTGCTTCGGTGTGACGAGAGACGCCAGCTGGAAGCGGAACGCGTTCACGCTTTCGCGGTCCAAGCTACGAACTCTACCTTTGGCGTTCCGCAAGCTGAGCTCGTCGCAACGCAAGCGTCTGGCGTATGGTCGCACCTTTGCCGAAGCTACCCGCCAGCAGGACGTCGCTCGCCAAGCACACCCACAAGACTGCTGCCAACCCGCAAATTATGCTCTTTTCGCTGTAGCGGACCGCGACTTCACCAAACGATTCGCTGACAACCCGTTCGGTTTCGTTCACACGGTTTGCGAGCGCCTGTGGTTTCAGTCGGATTTAGGCAATGCTCCGGCGCGTGTAAACCAGTGTCTAATGTTGATGCGTGTAAAGGTGCCGTACCAATGAAATATAAATAGCGATGTGCAAGCTCACATCGATGCAGAATAAACATACAACTTCTCCTGTGAAAGCACACCTCACTTTCGCCTTTGACCGATTCCTATGAAAGAGGGGTGCTCGTGACTGACGGCGCCGACATAACAATATCAAAGTATGAATGGGCCCTTGTTGGTGTAAGCTTGGTTCTTCTAAGCTGGTTTTTCCGGTCAGCGTTTCCCCGTGCTGTCGCCTTTATGTCCCGCACTCTAGCCATAGACAGCTTCCCTGCAAAACAAGAAGCGGTACGTACGAGCTAGTTTTTAACTTAAAATGTTGCTTGATTGTAGGGTCTAACGCGCTGACATAACGCAGGCGATGAGGCGTGCCGTAGTCGAGGGCTCAGGACTAATTTTGACCACTTGTGGATCTTTAACGTGCGCCGAAATTTCGTACATACGGGCGTTTTTGCTTTTCGCCTCCATCAGAAAAGCGGCCGGCCGGGAATCGAACCCGCGTCCTCGTGCTCAGCAGCACAACGCCCTAGCCACTGAGCCACCGTGGCGGGAAACTTTTAACATGTTCAGTCACAATCTATAGCACAAACCTCTCCGATTTAGTTTGATAACAGCGCTACAGACAGAGGAGGCGACACGAGACTGTGTCGCCTCCTCTGTATCTTGTCCTAGCGCTGTTACCAAACTATGTACCAACAAGCCCGTATTTACACAGCTCTTCGATTTATTTGCGCTGACAAAAGACACTGCAAATAAAAATCAGCGCAGGCGTGCAGTTCAAAGAGTACTGGACTGGAATGAAGAGCAGCGCATTTTTCTAGCTCTAGGTCGTAAGAGATAGAGATAACACCAGATCATAAGAGAGAGGTCATTGAGATCCCGCACTAAAAACAAACGGTGATATTGAGGGAAAGCACTGCTTCCAGGCATCTAACGACGGCACACAAACTACCAAGCGCGGGAGAGGGTGAAGAATTTAATATTTTATGGGGTTTAAAAGGACAGACAACCGATTCTTGCGCTCTATATCCGGAACGATAGGACATCACCTGAAGCACCTTAATTGAACAGAAACGGTTTTCCTGACATTGCCCCAGATCGCATGAAAGCGTAATTTTTAAATCTACCAGACATAAGTGAAAGGGATGCTGGCAAGTATAACGGTGAGCCGCTTAGCAATGTACTTTTAACTGCACGTGAGATGAAAAGAGGTATTTAAAAAATTGGGCCCATCTCCCCGCGAGGGGGACTCGAGCAAATGCGTCGCATAGGGGGTGGGTGTGTTGCGTTAACGTTTAGTGTTTGGAGAGTTGGTGGTAGTGAATGCGTTGTATCAGCAGCTTCTTGACGTACTTTGAATGAGTCAAGGATATAAGGCGCGTTCGTAGCCTCCCATTCTGTGTCGGCTTTGTGGCGCAGTGGGTAGAGCACCATGTACATTGCGTTCCGCCCGCAGGATCGAGGGATCGAAACCAGGCGCCGGTAACTGTTATTTCTTTTTATAGTGTAGGGGGAGGCTGGCTGCTGCGGACGCCGACGCACGGGTGACATCGTGAGTTATACTAATGCTCTGCATTTAAAACTCGTCCCCAGACAAAACAGTCATAAAGTGCAGTCTTTCCAATCCGTTAACGTGATTCTTGAGTCACGCATTGAAACCGACGGAGCTGATCATGGAAGCCACGGGATACGTTTGGTAGTGTCACATTTGGACACTAGATGGCGCCACCTTTCCGCCGTCAGGAAGTTTGGTGCCAAATTAAAATTATGTCCGCCAATTTATTGAGACATTTCCTGTGGTTACTCCGCTATATAAAACGCTGTCTTTCAGCGGTGGGGTCACAAATTAATGTCGGGTGCTGTTGTACCCCGTCAATAGAAAATTTTAAAAGATTAGCCTGCCTGGGACAGTTGGTTAGTGCAGACCCCAACCACGAGAGACAAATACGGCGCAGAAAAGGTGTGGGCTGGGATGCGCTCAAATAGCCCTAAAAGACTCACTGGCAGTCTTGGCTGCAGCACCCATGATCATCGGTGGGATGGCTAGGAACAGGACGCCGAACGCTGACACGTACGACATCATGTGCACGATGAAAATGCTCGGGCAGGCTTGCGTTCGTTCGAAGTACACCTGCACGATTGACCGGCATTAACCGACCAGTTTAGGGGGAATCCCCGAGGTGAGGTAAGTTTCTGCCGGGGAAAACCCTGGACCACGACGGATTTTTCTTCAACTGCGAATGTTTGGATGTCAAATTTTCCCTTGCACAACTGACAGGGATTAGGATACTTTCTTTTCTGCGCGACATTGCCGCCTATTCAAAACGGGGATGTATCAAGTTACTAATCTTGCTAGCGCAATATTTCACCGCTACAATGTAGAACCTTTGCCTTAGTAAACAGTTATCACCGGAACAAAAAAAAAAAAAAAAACGCATCTCAGGCGTAAGAACCCCATACACAAAACAATGTTTTTTTAATACATGACAAAAAAAATTAGCAGTGCCTTAGCTCGGCTATGCCAGGATATACGTAGCGTGGGCTAAGGTTCAGCTGGTTATTCTTAGCTTTCCTGGTTGTCTAGGATTAGCTTGATTATTATGCTTATTGCTGCTTCAATGACACACACACGGCATACGCATTATGTGACACATGTATATTTATCAAGCGGCTCCGGCGCAGCGTCCCCAATCATCCCAGAGCTAAGTTGGTTCCACAGGCGCACGCCGGTGTTGCTGCGACGCACGAGACATCGGTTCCACACCCGGCCAACCCTCGCATGATCATCAAGTGGACCGGGCCGCCACGTGGTGCGCTTACGCAGCACGGCTCTCCAGGAGCCGCGAGAAACTGCTCAACCTCGGCCAGTGTAGCTCACGCTGCGAAAGAAGACGTTGACGCCAGATATGAGCGCCAGCGGTTAATGTCGAACGCTGCCCCCGCAGGCGATCCTCCCGTTGCAAAATCACTATGCCGACTCCCCCGGGTGTCACTTGCCACGCGGGGAAACTCCTCCTCTCCCTTCCCCTGCGTGGAGCGCCTCTTTTAAGAACGCCTGTTTACCCATTTGCCAAGTTTACCCGTAATTACCCATTTCTCACTCATTCATTTTGGTTCATTTTGCATTTCAATTTTTTCTTATTTGATCATGTGCCTACCGTGCACGACATAGCATCAGTCGTATCACGTATGATATTGTTCCATGTGGTAGCACATATGGTTCCCATTCATCGCGCTTACAACCAATACCAGGCAATTCCTTCTATTACCATCAGCTGGTTCCGACCTAACGGCACCATGTCCCTTCAACCCTCTACCGTCCCCTTGTGCAGCCGTTTGCCAGGAAGCTGCGCGACATCAAAGGAGAAAGCCGTGCCTTCGCACTTTCACCTGGACGGTAACAAAGAGGCCGAGAGCCTGGACAAAGCAGCCACCTCTTCGGAAAAAAACCGTCACCACTATGCCTACACTGTGGCCAACTGGGCCCCGCGGAATAGTCCTGCCACGCTGCTGCTACGCGGCCCTGAAAATTCCGCGCAGCATCGAAAACAAGCCAGAACCTCGAACAACCACTTCCTCCCACTTCTTTTTTCCAGCGCAGTGCCAAAAGTCACGGGGGGCGGCGCCCCCCTGTCCCTGGTTTGCAGGAGAAGAAGGAAGGGGTGCAGGGTGCACAGTCGTTTCGAACACGGGGGATTTAAAAAAGGGGGAAAGCCCGCAAGTGTACGCGCACAGTTGGACTGGAACGGGGGAGTTGAGATTAGGTTGCGCCGTGCACCGCCCGCGCCGGTTACTCCTTCTCACGTAAGTCGTAAGGCTCTTATGAAGTCATTACAAAGTTCACTGAGTTATAACGAGTCTTAGAGAGGATAGCAAGCAAGCAATTTTCTTTTAAAAGAAACTTTGCTTGTAAATCTGGCGCGTGTCCAGTTATGTGTGGAACGCCCGTGTAATCAGATAACTTCAACAGGACAGGAAAATGTCAGCTCTTCGCAGAAGTTGGCCCAAAAGTAAAATGGCCTAACGCAAGACGGCGATGGTACATCATCATCATCATAATCATCATCATCACCACTACCACCACCATCATCATCCTCATTCTATCTACGCCCACTGCAGGGCAAAGGCCTCTCCCATTAATCTCCAATTATCCCGGTCCTGCGCTAACTGCGACCAATTTATCCCCGCAAACTTCTTGATCTCATCTGCTCACTTAACTTTCTCCCGCCCCCTGCCACGCTTGCCGTCTCAATAGGGATCCAGTCTGTTACCCTTCATGACCAACGGTTATCTTGCCTTCGCATTACATGCCCTGCCCACGTCCATTTCTTCTTCTTAATTTCTACTAATATGTCCTCAACACGCGTTTGTTCCCTGACCCACTCCGCTCTCTTCTTGTCCCTTAATGTTACACATATCATCTTCAGTTCCATTGCTCGCTGAGTCGTCCTCAATTTAAGTTGAACCCTCTTAGTGAGCCTTCAAGTTTGTACCTCGTAGTACCGGTAAGATGCAGCTGTCATACACTTTCTTCTTCAGGGGCAATGGTAGGCTGCCATTCATTATCTAAGAATGCCTGCCGAATGCACTCCACCCCATTCCTATTTTTCTAATTATCTCTGCCTCATGGTTGGGATCAGGGATCACTACTTGGCCTGAGTAGATATATTCGCTCACCACTTCCGCTGCCTCGCCACCTATCTCAAACCGCTATGCTCTCGCGAGGCTATTAAGCATTAGTTTAGTTTTCTGCATATTAATTTTCATGCCCACGATTCTACTCTGCTTGTCCAGTGCGGTAATCATTTTTTGAGATTCGTCCATCAAATGTACATCAACACTAGCTAAACTAGCCGGTCTTGCTTGGGAGTGTTTTTGTAGTTACAGAGCTGGGTAACGAAAGGGGGTACGAAAAAATTCAGTGTCCTTCCACTGTGCCACTGTGTGAAGAATGACGCAGCGAAGTTGTGGCGCGGAATGTTAGACTCGTCTTAACGGCTAATTCCCATATATTTAGCTTTCGGAAAGTTCCGGCACAGGAACATTTAAAGCCGATTTCGGCAACCATGCTCCCTCCGTAGATGGCCATATATGGACAGCAGGCGGAAATTTTGTAACGTTTACATGCAACCTCATTGTAAATTAAGACAAGTGAATGAGAGTGTAAGAAATTAGAGTCGTCTTAGCAAATAATTATCACGTAATTCGTTTCAGTATGCTATCGATAACATAAGACCTGTCTGTGATCATACATCCTCCGTAGATGACTATTCTTCACGCCACGTGGAAAAGCCGGCTTGCAAAAACCAAGCTTACACCAACACCCTGAAAGACCGCCTCACCTCTAAACATAAATGCATTGCTGCAAAGACATTTCTCGGGGGAAATATGGATTTTGTAGAGTGAGCTACACTGGCCGAGGTTGAGCAGTTTCGCGTGGCTCCTGGAGAGCCGTGCTGCGCATGCGCGAGGAGCAGTGACGTCTCACAGCGCACAGCTGGTGCGCCGGAGCCGCCGCCGCCGCCGCCATGATTGGATTGGATTGGATTGGATTGGATTATAATACGTTTTAGCAGCCGTAAGCATGTTAATCAGCTAATCCTAGACAACCAGGAAACCTAAGAATAACCAGCTGAACCTAAGCTCACGCTACGCATATCCTGGCATGGCCGAGCTAAGCCACTGCTAATTTTTTCTCGTACACTGGAGGTAAGGCGCAACAGTTGTACGATACCTCGGGTATTTGAGTGGCAACCGCAAAGCGGCGCTACACTGGCGTGAGATTTTTGTCTACATAGCTGTGTTGCTGGAGGTTATCTGCTGCATTCTCTGCCGAAGATAATCTGCTGCTAGCCATAGACAGTTTCGCTGTAAAAGAGGGCGCAGCAGGTCGTCCAATCCAGCGCGTCGTGTCTGTCGATGTGAAATATCGAAATAGAATGCTGAAATCAGACGCACCCGGCCTAGGAAGGATGACGGACTGCGCGAACGGTTCCTGCGAAAGGAGTGCCGCCTCTAGGGATGGGAAGCAGTTGGATGAAACGAGTGCACTCACAACGTTATTAGTGCAAAACTAACTAGCCCGATGCACCTTTTCTACGCATGTGCTTGCAGCAGCCGCCATTACGTTTGAAGTCGAGAGCTGGACGGAAACCCGTCTGGTCGGGAAAACACGGGAGCCGAAACGTCTTTGTTTTTTTATCAACGTTCATGTTCGAAGTCAGTTTTTAATTGTAGTCACGTGTTTCCCCATCAGGAGCCGAAACGTTTTTTTTTTGTAAATTTTATGGTTGGATTCAGTTTTTATTTGCCGTTACTTTTGGCGGCTCGCTCTTATCGCAATAGCAGCTTTTGACGGATGTCGTGGGCCGCCGGAATCAATTCCAAACAGACTGTATAGTTGGCATTCGGTGGCATTTGCGAAAGCTCCAGGTCGATGGAGCGCCAACAAGTGGCATTGGGAAAACTTACAAAACGTCGTCAACAGCGCATCGTTTGCGCGTGAAGCTAAAAACGCGGAGCGCGATTTCTATGCAAAGCAAGTGTATATGTCACGGGTGCGCTCCCTGTTTAGCGATTTCGGACAACAGCGCCACTGGCAAGTACTCTCCTCTCGCGTATTCTGCAGGCACTTTATTCCATTCCCAAGAGCGTCCCTATCTTGTCCTGTACGTAGGCTTCCCTTACTGTCGGCCCTATGACTTCGTCGCTCCCTAGATAGGCCTTCGGGTATTTGGCTGAGACGCGCGGTCTGTCAAATGCCTCACGTGCCGGACCAAACGGCAATTTTTCCTTTGTTATTCACGCTGCTCGCCTTATCCTGTGCTTAAGGGTTCAGCGAGACCCACGTTTCCTCACAGAAATGCCTTAATAAACCACCGCAGTCCCACCCAAGAGTTAACACTGAATGTTTGCACTGTGTGTTTCTTTACAACGAAGCTGTTCATGGTTAAGATCAAGCACACGATCTCCGGCAACAGAGTGATGTAGACAAGAATCGCACGCGAGCGTTGCGCCACTTTGCGGCGCCCACTAAAATTCCCGGGATCGTAAAGCTGCGCCACACCTGCAGTGTAGAGAAAAAAAAATCATAACAGAATTAAAACAGGGCACTAGGGCTTTCATATTTTGACATAAGTCGGCTTGTGTTGCCGCTGATTTTTTTTTTCCAGCAATGCATTTGTGTTTAAAGGTGAAGCGGTCTTTCAGGGTTTCGGTGTCAGCTTGGTCTTTGTATGCCGGCCTTTCTAAATGGCTATGTTGCACAGGGAAACATGGCCATCTAGAGAGGGAGCACGATTACAGAAAACCGTTGTGCTATTGATAACATGCCGAAACAAATTATTCCAACTTAGCGGCTAATTAGCCGCTAGATGACTTCTCCATTAGGCCGAGTTTTATTTAGTGGTAAAAATTAGTCGATCCACGGTGAAGTTGTTAACGTTGCAGGATTAGGGTCTGCCATCAGCACATGTCCATCTACGGAGAGAATATGGTAAAGATGGCTGTAACTGTTGTTTTACCGGAACTCTCCGGAAACAAATTATACGACAGTTAGCCGCTATGACATTACGCGCCACACCTTCGCTGGTCATCTTTCTTCACAGAGTGGAAGGGCACTGAATTTTTTTGGAAAGCAGCGCTTCGGCACTGTTTATTATAAGAGAGCGACCGTTACAATTCACCGAAAGGCGTAATATTGCAGGCCATATTTTTTCTCTGTGTCCCGATTAGCAGTCAAAACTTGCAAAAGATTGTACACGATTGTGCCTCCACAATTCTGTAACGTACGTTTATCTTCTTGTATCATCGAAGTATCGATAGACCCGTGGAACGCGTTCGAAGCGAAATCACACTGACGAGTTCTGTTCACAAGGTTTGGGACTCAATCGCAGGCAGAACATTTTACGTCACTCAAAATGGTAATCTGGAGATCAGAAACTACAGCTTTGTCTTGTATTGATGCCCTCCACCAATGTATTTATTTCTTGACAAAAAACTGGGGCGGCTTCGCTCTAGTGGCGCGAGGACGTGGCAAATGGCGAAGCTGGTGACCCCAAGTAGCTTCGGATAAGCTGGAGCCAACCTAGCTTCGGCTAAAGTGATTCGGCCAAGTTTTCGCGTGCTTATGCTTGAATATTCGGCAAAGTTTTAAGTGCAGAGCACTTTAGGCGCTCGCCTTGTCGTCCTAGCTCGCTCGCTCGACCCAAGCATATAGAGCACCAAGGCGGCGTCCCGGGGTAACGCTGTTGTTCGCGGCGTGCCCCAAAGGCTTCGAAAGCCAAGCGGTTTATGTAGTCATAAGCGCTCGAAACTCGTGAAACGCTGGCGCTTGTCATACATCTTCCCGTTGTTTAGCGCAAAGAAAACTATAGATGCTATTCGTTGAAAAGTTTAGCGGTCAATTTTTTCGTTTGGCAACACTGGAAACGGCCACAGACATGGCCGATGCGCCACGGACGTGGACAAGTACCGCCATCCCGCGGAGCCCGACGCAACGAGTGACGGCGCACTCACACGGTTGCATGGAGGGGAAGAGGGGGGCATGATCTGGGGCGATCTGGGGGCCGTGCGCACAACGTCGCCTAGCAACAGACGCTTGGCCACAGATATGGCGGCGCACTAGCATGGTTGCCTGCATGCATTCCACGCCATTGAATACCGGCCATAGGTGCATTTGAGGAAAAATATACGTAATTAACTGGCAGCGCCTGCGTCCCTTTAGTTAAGGACGCCCGTTGGGTTGGTTTTTGATAGTAAACACAAAATGTGGCAGTGCAACGCCGGCACGTGCGGGGAGAAAAGCATAAAGAGAACAGAACAGTCATGGGGCGCGCGAGCACTGTGATGGCGGGAAATTTGAATTGCCTGGGGTGGTAGCAGTGAGCGGACAACTGCGGTGCCGCCCATTATGGCGAATCACTGCTCTGCACTTCCGACAACTTTCGCATTGAGTGGAACGGCTTTATTTTTTTTCTGCTTTGTTATGCTTAGAGACTCCGTCAAGTTTTCTACGTGGTGTCGTCGTTAGCCACCCAAAGAGAAATGGACTCTTGGTCATAAAATTATGTTTAATGTACGCTTGCCCACAGGCTTTACGGGGAAGGTCCAAGAGCAGCGGAAGGCGCAGGGAAACGAGCATTTGCTGAAATTTTTTGAACTCGTTTTGTGGCCACCGTTCGGCTTTTGTGGTCTGGCGTCTGAGACGTGAATTAGGAAGTTGATTAACGTTATCGCTACTAGGCCTTTTGGCTTCTTTCATTTAGGCTATGATTCTTCTTTTTGTGCTGTCAAAACTACACCACTCGTCGCAACAAGCGATAGAGCGAGCCACCCCGCGACGCGTTTCCAAGTACCAGTTGTGTCGCGCCTCCGACAGGTGGCGACACGAGTCCCGCCTCGGCGAAATTTTCCTGCGCACGTTCCCCGGCTTAACCACCAGCTTAAACAGCATCGGTGTTAAAAGTGCTGCTTTGCGTTTGCTGTCCACTGTTAAAGGGCCCATAAAGAATACAACCTTGTTCAAGTTGAAAGAACTCGCGTTTAGTTCTTTCTTTCGTTTAGTTTAGAACTCACTCGGCTCAATTCCAGCCACGTAATACGTTTTAACATATAAAAACGCCGAAAATAATCAAAACGTTTAAATTTTGGTGCTACACGACGTCAGCAGCGATGCTATAGAGGGAACACCAAAACACAGTTATCAGCGCATTAAGGGGCCGTAAGCATTCAAGTTATAGGATAAAACTAAATTAGAGGCCCCATTGCACAGGCATGTCCTTGGCGGTGGCTTTAGTTGGCAGCTGCGAATCCCATACGTAAAATTCTGTTTTCCCTGTCCGTTTTTTTTTTTTTTTTTGATATCTGGATTGGAAATTCGCGGTAAAATTAGTACCATTGTTACCGCGACAAAACAGCATTTTTAATAAACCAACCTTGTATTCTTTTTCTCCATTCTTTTTCTCCATGGCCCATTTAAGGCACACCGGTAGTCTCCGTCTGTAAATTATCCACCCAGTGATTGCTTCGGTGTTACCAGAAGGACGGTATACCGGTGTACTTGCCTGCCAGGGTATTCCGCCCAGTGCCGTGGTGGCGAAGTGGTCGACGAGCGTTCCCGCGTCGCCGAAGCGTATCTCGCCTGCCCAGGCTCGATCCGGGAGAGGAGCCTTGCCCACGGCGCGGTGGCCCAGGCAGAAGGGAACGCACACCCACTGGGGAGAAGCGGCCGCCGACATTGTTCACCGAAGGGCAAAGTACAGTGAAAAAAACTGTGGCTGATTCCTCTGTCATAGGAATCGGTAGAACACGAAAGGGAAATGTGGAGCGAAATCTGCTGCTGAGCATGATTTTCGGGACGGCGGCTGCCTTGTGGGTGTGCTTGGCGAGCGACGTCTTGCTGGCGGGTAGCTTCGGCAAAGGTGTACTGGGGTCATTTCCGCGACGGATATGACGTCAGTTAAATCTTGGTGTATTCCGGCATAAAACACTTTCGTCTTAAAATATAAAACCCGAAAACGAACAACCCAAAATATAACGTACTCTTTTGTACTATAGGTTGCTTCCCCGCAAGAAGACCCTGTCTGCAGGGGTGCACCCTTTACAGGCCGCTTGCGTTGTACTGGAGTCACTGATTGATTGATTGTAGGGTTTAGCGCGCCGACGCAGCGCAAGCGATGAGGCGCGCCGTAGTGGAGGGCTCCGGATTAATTTTGACCACCTGTGGATCTTTAACGTGCGCCGAAATCTCGTACACACGGGCGTTTTTGCTTTCCGCCTCCATCAGAAAAGCGGCCGCCGCGGCCGGGAATCGAACCCGTGTCCTCGTGCTCAGCAGCACAACGCCTTGGCCACTGAGCCACCGCGGCGGGTGTACTGGCGTCACTTCCGTGACGGATATGACGTATGTGAATTTTTCGTGTACCAAAACACGTTCGTGTTAAAACTCGTTGATTTGAAGCCGGAAAGGACGCCATCTCAGTTCGAAGTAACAAAAGTTCGAACTAACGAAAGGGAAGGAGGACAACAGTACACTGAAATTGGAGGCCGTAAGGCAAGTAAAAACTTTGATGCTTGAAAATGCCCGTGGTGGTGGCCTGCCCTTTGTGCCTAAAGGCGACAGCCAGAACTTTTTGTTCTAACAAACGAAATCCTCATCTTCGGCTTCTTCACAACTGAAGAAGAGACTGAAGCCATTCTATCCTGCCATGATTTCGGAACTGACGGCCGCACCACCCTTAGTCCTCGTCCTTGTCGTCAATGGTAGCCACAGTGTCAATGTTCAGTGTCAGTGTCAGTGTCAATTCAGTGTCAATGTCAATCAAGTGTCAGTGTCAATGGTGTCGTCAATGGTAGCGCCTCTCACCTGAGATACGATGCCCTCAACTGTCAGTGTACCATTACAGGCCACTGTATCCGCGTCCACGTTGACGTAGTGCGCAAAGGTGACGTTTTCCACAAACGCCCGTCGTGTGCAATTCAGATTGGTTTGCCCTATTTTGCCTTTTGCGTTTTACAGAGCCTCGTGCGTAGGAAGCGAATGCGTTTCTGTCGCCGTGTGCGAGGCGCCGCTCGGTGGCGCGTAGTTCAAAATTTGCGTGCTAGAACCTACTCGAGTGCGAATTAGTGGGTTACTTTATGCACAGATTAGAGACTTGACCGGACGAAATCGACTGTTAGAATTGTTCATAAATTGGAATTATTGAAGTTCGAAATAACGAGCTTTCACTCTACAAACAATACAGTGGAGAGGCTCGTTAATTCGGAATTCAATTATCGGAATTTATAGGTAATTCGAACTTTACTGATTGTTCCGGGCAACCTCCGTACAAGTATACGTCTACAAATGCGGCAGCGAAGTTGCGGCAGCCAAGAAGCAAACAGCAGCAATACTGGACTCAAACCGTCGCGATGGTCGTGAAAGTTGCGTACAGCTTCGCTACCTTCAGGTCGCACGCGTTAGTGTGAGCTTCCTGCATTTTTTTTTTCTATTATGAATTTTGTTCGCTCTTAACAGAAAAACGAATGGGGCTAATTTTGATACAGCGTGTACACAGGTTGCCGCTCATTTAGGCGAAACCAGACGGGACTTGTCATTGAAGCCTCCCTGATGTAGGTGGACATTCGGAATGCGGTACGTGGCACCTTCCTTGATCGAAACTCTGCACGAGTTATAAACGCGTGGCCAAACTTTGCGTTTATATCTCTGTTTTGGAGGGTGTTGGTAACTTGAAGTGTCGCTAATTAATAAGTGCGGGTATTATTATCAAAAGAACGTTTACGTTCTTTAACGGCTGCTCAACGGCTTCGGCGGACCTCACCGCGCACGGCCTACCCATGCCGCTCTACAAGGCGAACTGCACGACGAGAGTGAGCGACCGCACCTGCGATGTGGGGTGACATAGCGCGACACTTGTGCGCGCGCACCCGCGCCGGCTAAGAACGGTGAAGGAGAGATAGCTGCGCCCAGGAAAGGAAATCCCCGGGAGGGTATCGATCTGTATAATTCAATCTAATCAAGAAAGACAAGGACGCCGACCACAAGATAGTTGAGTTTGAAAGGAATTAACGTTTCGGCTGCCACACGGAAGCCTTGGCTACGATAAAATCTTGAAGGGAAATAATCGCTTCGTATAGGTTTCACAACGCTGCACAGGCAGTTCGCGTGGATTGACGGCAGGTTTCCGGAGTTGCGAAACCTGTAATTCACACAACGCTGAATCGCAACACTGCCGCCAATCTACGCAAGTTGCCTGCGCAGCTTCAATTTTGTTGTGGCCGAGGCTTCCCTGTGGCAGCCGAAACGTTAATTCCTTTCAAAGTCAACTATCTTGTGGTTGGCGTCCTTGTCTTTCTTGACCAAAATGCATCCCTACCGGACGGGCTCCCGTCACATCCGTGACTTCATAATTAAATCTATAAGCTCCAACAGGGCACAGTCAACACTTCATCCCTGGCCGACCCCCCCGAGTGGATACGTGATAAGCATTGGGAGGGCATCATCATCATCTTCGTTACACCATCCGTACAAAGCTGTTTTTTTCCGCTAGGCGCTTTGGCGTGCACCACCACCGCCGGCACAAGTCAGCTAATACAAGCGATCGCTTGAGAATGTTTTCCTCACCAGGCCGAGAGTCACGATGAAGGCCTGGAAGCCGTCGGTGTAGGACACGGAGTAGAGGCCGCCCAGGGAGGTGTAGAAGAATGTCACTGTGGCTGACACGACGATGGCGATTACCTGGTCCAGCTCCACAATGACCTCAGCTGTCGATCCTGCCGGAGAATACAAAAGAAAAGCGGAAGCGATGAAAGGATTGTTTAACAACGCTGATTCACTGTTGTGTGCACTGTGAAATGATTTACACTGTCTATGACATACACCTTTTCACCCTAGCAAAAAAAATGTTCAGGGAAGCTTGAACTCACGCGCAAGAATTGAATGGCGAAGCTGATGTAGGTGATTATTGACGCACACAAAGTTGATTTTTAGTATCGTTGCGGTGTGGTGGTTGACGTCGGCGGCATGGCATTTCAATGACCTCATGTTGAGCAAGGCCAGAGTGAGCTCGTCGCTTTGATCGACGTTTTTGTACGCCACTCTCCAAGCGCCACTAATCGTCTCTAGAGGATGCTTTGCACGCCAAGCCTATGGAAGCGTGGCCTCTTCCTCGGCCGTGCGAACTATCGGTGGCCGGGCCATGTGTAGGTAATGATCAGCAGCTTCGACATTGATATCGCGGCTCTTCTACGGTACAGAGCGTATGCGCACGATGGTGCGAGGACGAACCAACAAGAGGCGTACGCTATGACGTGCCTTTCTCGTTCCGGGCAAGTGCTGCCACGATAGGGCGAACGCTGCAGTTTTTACGGGAAAGCTGTATACATATATCTACCGAACTAGCGTCTCGACTGGGGCCAGTTGGTTCATTCTGAACTTAAACAACAGTGCAAATGACAAGGACTAGCAAAGAAGCACAAACAAGCGCTGTCTGTGCTTCTTTCCTAGTCCTTGTCATTTACGCTGTTGTTTAAGTTCATATATCTACCCCCAATGGCTTCATCTCCGGGGCTCTGTGGGCAAAAATCATCTCCGTGGCCAAAAACTCTCACTAAAAGAACACACTGCGTAATTTGTTTTCCAACGCCTCACGCTAACACGTTCCATCTACGTGGGCGAAAACGCGTTCTAAAGGAACACACCGGGACACTAGTTTTCCAACGCCTCGCGCTAGAATGCTTCGTGCTTCAAAGAGACGAGACATTTACAGCAAAGCTGTATACCTCTCCAGAGAAGCTGAGCGTAGTGTCAGCAAACAAGGTATTAGAGTACCGCCACTAAAGAACGCAAGTCAGCAATGGCGGTCATTTTGGCGTTTATCAGTGCTGCGAGATTGCCGCATCTACGGTATCGTCGTTAAATTCGACCGGGTCATTTGTTAACAACACTACCGGAGATGCAGCAAAACGACATCTTTTGACACACTTCCGCCGCTGAAATGGTGTTACAGGCGTTATCTTTGATTTGCATTCGGAACGACGTCAGTCGCGCGAATCCGCCGAGCAGGGAGGAAAAGCTAAGCCTACTACAGTTGAGCGACCAAAACGCGTGAACAACAAAATGGCGGCGCCCATGAACCGTCGCAGTGTAAACAAATGTCACGTAATGCGAACTGGCCAATGATCATGGCGGCGGCACGGAACAATAGGCGAAAGTAGTGTCGATACTCTGTATCCTTATCTAGTGACGATAGCCGAGCGCAAGCGACAAGCCCGCCGAGACGACGAGAAATATTTAATGCCCTCCTCCACCACCACCATTTGTAGTACAACAACTAGCTTACAATAACTTTGCTGGACATCCATGTTCGAAGCGCGGGATGGCGACCAATTTTTTTGAGGCCAATTTTGGCCAATCTGCCTAAGTGGGTATGCTTCGCACGAACGTGCGCTCGAGGAACGCGTGCACGAGTGCTCAGAATTTTCTTCTGCGGACACCACACACAACGATTTCCTCAACACCTTCGTTGTTAAAAAACACAATAAAACACCCATAAATGGTGTTTTGTCGTTTATAGCACCCTTACACACAAGCAAACACACAAGAAAACACTCTTTTGAAGAATGTTTTATCGTAATTTACACACTTTAAAGGGTGTTTTTCTTTGTTATTAGAAAGGATGTGGGGGTGTTACAGTGTTAAATGATTTACACATTTTTTGTCTGACACCCTTATATACCCTATAAGAAAAACAAGAAAAACACCCTGTGATGGGCGTTGTAGCGAAAGAACGACGGAAGCTTACATTTTTGCTAGGGTGTATGGGTGTTAACTATAGACAGTATTTACACCCTTAAGGGTGCAACTCATGTTACAGTGTGGTTATAGACAAAATGGATCTAAATCGGCTTGCAGTGTATGGTGACATAAATACCTAAGCAGATTCAATTCAAATTCAAATTTCAATTCAATTTTATTCAGGAAAGTACAAGTACAAAGAACAAGGGGAGTTGTTTTTATGATAGAGGCGTAAAGCGAGAACGCTCGTTTGTTCGAGATTTCTCTTAGGGCAGGCACAAAATATGATAGTTGAATTTTTTTGGCGCAAGGCCAGCTGGGGCAAAGAGCACCAAACAACAGTATATAACAGAAAACAGTGGCTACTAAAATGTGTAAGCCAGAATAACAGTAAAATCAATTAAGGGCAATGGTGATGGCTGGTGTATAGGGACAGTTTTGATTATGCATGATAAGAAATGAGTTTTAAAAAGTTATCATACAAATATTTAAAAACGCGTTTCATGGAAACCATGGCATTGTCACCCAAAAACAAGGATGGGTGTAGCGGAATATGTTTTGTATAGTTCTCTGAAGTGTCTGTGTCTTGTGTCGAGTGCCTTGCATGTGGATAGGATGTGGACTACGGATAGGCCCTCCCTACACCTGCCACACACGGGCCTTGGAGACCCAGTGAGCAGATGTGAGTGCGTCGCATGTGTGTGGCCTATCCGTAACCTGGCCAGGGTGACTTCAGAGTGCCTGTTTTGTGTGTCCGTAGTGTATGGTTCCAAGTGGGGTTTTATTAGGTGTAACTTGTTGTCTGTCTCGGTATTCCAGTCTGCTTGCTTTCTGATGTGTGGCTTGAGGTCAGTGTAGGGTAATGTTGGCATGTGCAGTGTATTTGAAAGTACAGCAGCAGCGGCCATCTGATCGCGCGGTCTCGTTCCGGCTATCCCAGAGTGGCCAGGGACCCAACACAATCAGTTCAAGATTTGAGGCATATGCAGAGATAATGGTCTTTAGGACGGATTGATGACATATGACTTTGTGGGCGACAATGGGCCTCCTCGATTATCAGTCCCGAATCGTCCGCGGACTGCCCGAGACGCGATCCGGCGCTCGATTTTTTCGTGTATTCTTATGGGACTTCCGGTCTCAAGATAGTCCTCGAACTGCCCGCGGACCGTCCAGGACTGGTAAATCGAGGATCCCCAATGTTTGCACCACACTCAACGAGTCTGTATAAATTGCAAACTTAAATTGCAGACTTGTATCAAGACTTGTAACAAGAAAGATGACATACGCCTCCGCCGTAAAGATACTGGTGTTTATATTCATAGTTCTACTTGCAATAAAATTGGGACCGTGCGCAGCACAAGACACGGGGGAGGATCACTGTAAAATTCTGCACGGTGATATTTATCCTGTAAAAACAAGAAGTGCTGCAAACTTGCGCTTCTTTGAACTTGATCTTTCTCAATTTTTACGAATGATAAGTCGCATACCACTGGGCGAACTTGCCATGGGGGTAAAAGCGTGCTACGGGACGTTTTATACGTATCAAAAAATGAGACAGTAAGTTCAGACACCTTCTCTTTGACTCTGAGCGAGAAAGGTGCAGAAATGGTTGGGCGCGCTATAAAAAGATCTGGGACGTGGATGTACCACTCAAAAAGGTTTAAAAGGGTTTGTCCACTGATGAAATTTTAAAGGCGTATAATAAGTCAACATAGGTTCGCTGGCCTGATAAGCACCATTTGTCACAATCTGCATAAAAGACTCTAGACAGGGCTCGTACGGAATGCGCCACAGGAGAGGCGAAGCCCCACGTGAAGCACTGGGTTTTCGTGGCTGACCCATACACAACAATCCCGTAGTCCAAACGAGATACCACTAAACTGGTAAAAACACGCAGGAGTAGTTGCTTATGGGCCCCATATGATTGGTGTGAGAGGACCTTTATAATGTTTATCGTTTTGAGGCATTTATGCTTGAGTTGTTTGATGTGTGGAATGAATGTGAGTTTTTCATCTGAGACTACGCATAAAAACTTGTGTTCCTTTTTTACGGGAATCGAGTCGCCATGAAGCTTAAAGGGGCACTGACACAAAATTTTGAAGGCGAGATAACTTCGGAGATAGATTGGTGGGAACACATATACATCATCTGCAAAATATCAGCGGCGAATACAGCCTAGAACATATTTAAAATCAATTTTGAAGTGTGCGAAACGCAACCGAGCAGCCAGCAGAGGACCACGCGCAATTGTAAATAAACAACATCCAAACACGTCACGAGTTTGTGTTTGCCGCTTCCGCACTACCGGCGTTTTTAGCTGGCTCGCCCGGCTCGCCGCTCCAATCGGAGGGCCGGAGGGCGGAGCTTCTGCTCTCGAGAACGAACGACCCGATCGTTGGCGGCGGAGGCGCCGTGGTTTCGTCAGCTAATCGGGCAGCTGGCCGCGACCAAAGTCTACAGCGATTCCAGGCACTCTGTTTCTATTACTGTTTATTACCATTGGATGCGAAAACGCGCCGGAGGCACGAAAAGCTCACTGAGCTCCCACGTCTCCTTGAAAATACAAAGCAGGTACTTTTGGAAGGATGAAGTTTAAACCCATTTTCGTCTGCCCAGCGAGCAAGTTTGTTAACCCCAAGCTGGATCTGACGTTCACATGTATACATGTTACATGATTTAAAATATATTTGAACGTAATCTACATACATGAAGAAGGAGATGGTTGGCGGCAGTGCCTTTCGGAGAGAGTTCATCTTTACTATAAACAAGGTGCAGCTCAAAACGCCACCTTGAGGCACGCCATTTTCCTGCACGTGAACGTTTGGAAGCGTGATCGTCTCGTGCCGGCCCAGGAAGACACCGGCAACACTGTCGCTCCAGGAGCCCTTAAAGGCGAAGCGTGCTCATCTCGTGCCGGCCCAGGAAGACACCGGCAACACTGTCGCTGCAGGAGCCCTTAAAGGGGAAGCGTGCTCGTCTCGTGCCGGCCCAGGAAGACACCGGCAACACTGTCACTCCAGGAGCCCTTAAAGGGGTAGCGTGCTCGTCTCGTACCGGCCCAGGAAGACACCGGCAACACTGTCGCTCCAGAAGCCATTAAAGGGTAAGACACCACCGGGCGTTCAGCAAGCCGAGCATGCGCAGTGGGGGTGTGGACGGCGCAACAACAACAAGGGAGGGACATAGCCCCGACCATGAGATGCTTCGCATCGAAAACAACAAACACAGGAAGGTGTGCCGGCAACCGAAACATGTTCATCGCAACAACACAAGCAGTCGTGAGAGGAAGCGAGAGCGACCATGCCCGCTACCGACGCACCTGCGTGGTTGCAGCGACTAGAGCAAGCCCAACAACACGAGGTGCAGGCTCTGCAACAACAGATGCAAAGCAGCAGATGCAGGCCCAGCAGCTGCAAACGGAACAGCTGATACTGCAGATGCAACAGCAGACAACAGGCACCCTACAGCGGATGATGCAAGCCATCGCACAGATACCGCTGCAAACAGCAGCGGTGACGGCGACACAACCACAGGACGCGCAGGAGCAGCACCTCCCGCACCAACATGGACAAGAGCAGCCCACCTACGCCTAATGCCCCGGACGTCCTGCAGTGGAATTGACGCTCTCTTCGAGGATGTGTGACAGATCACCGAGCTCTTCCGCGTCGCCGGCCGAATGGCAATGCTACTGCTGCAGGAGATCAGAGGCGAAATTCCCGGAATTTCTGGATACGTCGGATACTTCCAACCCACAATCGAACATACAGTTCCACGGGGGTCAAGCGAAACAAGAACGGAGGCCGAAGCCGCGGTTTTCGTGCGACGGGACGTCCCACATGCCAACCTGGACACTTCCCAACACTGCACCAAACGCCAAGAAATAGCGGCAGTTCGCGCACCGCTGGGACGTTGAAATGTGATTTTGGTGTCGTACTACGCTCGCCCTGACTCCAGCTGCGGAGGTCGCAGAGATGTTCCTCGTGGCGGGGTGACGTACAAGTTGATCCTAGACCTTCGAAGACGCCAATGTTGATCGCTGGGGGCTTTAACGCGCACCATTTCGACTGGGGACACTTCCAGGCAGATGCACGCGATTCGAAGCTCCAGGAGACGACGGAGGCAGCGCGCCTGATGCTCACCAATGACCTCAAGTACCCAACAAGACACGGGTTACACGCCGGGAAGACACATTGCCCGACCTAGCCTGGGAAGACCAGGAAACTGTACGGGAGTAGCGGTGTGGCGTGGATTTTATGGGCTCCGACCATTACCCAATCTGTATCTGCGAGGACAGTGGAGATAAAAATAAGCGGACGCACAGCGTGTGCCGTCGTCTGGGATGACTTTCGAGAGGCCGTAGGCAAGTGCGAGCGAAACCTACCCATCACGGGGAAGCTGCGCTGAGCGGTGGAGACCGCCATTCGAAAGACCCAAGTGAACGAAGACTGCCCACACCGGACAAGCATCTTGCCAACCTCTGGGAGACCCGCGAGCAGCTGCACATGCGCTACGTCACCAATGAGAAGGGATATGGAGATCTTGTTTGTGTGCGCAACAAGACGGTACAGGCCAAGCACCTGGCGAGGTTTCGCTGGATAGAACACTGGCGTCTTTCGACGAGAAAACCGGCAGCCATCGAATGTGGCGCACGCACAGCGCCATGGTCGATAAAACAAAGGCGCCAAACACCACCACAAACATAACGCTGGCCACGTGCTTGAGGGTCGAGGAATTTGAGAAAGAGGCGGCCGAAACCTTCTTCCCAGAACCACAGACGCCACCGAATCCTAGCGTATACGTACCAGAGCCAGTGACGAACGAACTAGACCAGAACGCCCTGCTCACGCTACAGGAGCTGTCTGTGGCGTTAGAGGCGGTAAACGTCCGCAGCGCCCCAGGCAAGGACGGTATAATGTGGCAAATGCTGCGGAACCTAAACGAAGAGGGCCGTACACAGCTCCTGGACGAGTTGAACACTGTGTGGCAATCCAGAGAACTGCCCGCAGAGTGGCGCCATTCCATCGTATGCCCAATTCCTAAACCCAGGAAGAGACTAGACAGTGTGCAGAACCTCCGACCCATTTCGCTTACGTGCACAATATGTAAGCTATTAGAGCGCATGGTGATGGCCTGGTTGACCTACATAGTAGAGCACTACACAGGATACTTGCGGCCACGCAGACCGGGTTTCGACCAGGGCTCTTACGCACGATAGCCTTCAAATGCTCCGCCTCACGGTGGGGCACCGTCGCGGCCCCACCAAGACTCCAGCCATCGTTGTAGTCCTAGACCTGAAGAACAACCATACCCGGATTGTGAAAATACTTCACGAGTGTGGAGCTGGCCCACGCATCACCAATTTTGTGAAAGGATTCCTAAAAGATCGGACATTCGAGATTAACACCGACAGCCACGAACCACAGACCTTCAACAATGTAGTCGGGGTGCCACAGGGGGAGATTCTGTCTCCTATGCTATTTAATATTGTGATGAGCGACATCGCTGGCGAGCTCGATACAAGAGACCACTTGAACCATACAGTATACGCGGGCAATATCACGATCTGGACTCATGGTTCGACCGACGCCAAGGCGGCCACTGCGGCGGTGCAGCGTGGACTGGACGCCATTGAACGGGGGTTAACGGCCACAGGCATGCACGCCTCTTCAGGGAAGACCCAGTGCATTGTTCTAGGTGGTACTGAGCAGACTAGGGAGGCCATCGACATCAGGCTAGGCGGCCACCGCATCGAGCGGGCTGCTTCCCGTTGGATCCGGGTCCTAGGGGTCCCACTGCACGAACAGGGCGGAGCCGACGAGTGGATCCGACAGCTGAAGGTTACGTGGCGGCAGCAGCTCCATATCATCCGACGGATGGGAATTCGCTTCGGCGGTGCGTTGACGCAGGTGATACGTACGCTGATCCAGGCGGTGCTTACATTGAAGGCATGCTACGGGAAGGTCCGCTTCCAGCTCACCCAAGCGCAACACGTGCAACTAGAAACGCTGTACCGCGAGTGCCTGCGAGCTATCACGGGTCCACCAGTGCCGGGGCACACATCCAGCGTCTCATCAACGACACGGCAAGCGACGAGTCGCCGATTTTGCCTCCGCCGAATCCAATCCCCCCTCCGGAGGACGAGCTTATCCGACGCACGCCCAAACCCATTACGAGGCTCTGCAGGAAGCACCACCACAGAGAGGAGCGCGCCGCCGCCGCGGCGCGAGCCGACCTGCAAGAACGTGCCATATTCGTGGACGCCGCCGTCGATGCGGCGACCAACAGAGTTAGCGCTGCTTGTGCAGATAGGCCATCTCGGGCGAGGCGGACGTTTCAGTTTGACACCACGCCCAGCACAGTGCGATGCGAGCTGGAGGCGGTACTGCTGGCGGCGAACCACATCGAAGAGCGCTACCAGGCGGAGGAGCACCGGGGCCGGATGTTTACCATATACACTGATAGTAGAGAGGCCGTGACAAGACTCGGTGGCACGCCAATCATCGGATGCACAAGCCACCTCATCAAGACGGTTTCGAAGAGATTTCGCACAACGAAATACTTTACTGTGCGGGTGGACTGGGTGCCGGGACACGCGGGTGGCGTCGGAAGCGAGGCCGCCCACACGTGGGCGATGCGGTGAAGCAAGTATCCGCCCCGACCCATCACATCCTGTTCCCCCCAGCACAGCACGACTCAAACCCTGCGGACGACCGAGCCGCTGCCAAGCAAGACAGCAGGGCGAAGTTCCGTGCCGCTACACCCCATGACCCACGACCACTGCCAGGAGGACTTCCCAGGGGGGCCCAAGTTCTGCTACACAAAATAAGAGCAGGGGCTGATCTTACGGAGGACGTGCTCGAAAAGGGGCGGGCATACGTTCCCCGACGCTCGAGACACCTGAGAGAACACTCCGAGAACTTCCGGGAGACAATCATCGTGACCTGCTCCTCGTGTCACGCGTCAACGAGTTCCACAATGCAGCACATTCTGTGAGAGTGCTCGCGGCTCGCGGAGCAGAGAAGTGCCCATCTTCCGCCGTACGTCAGGACCCTCCAGGAGTGGGAGTCGCCTAAAAAGACTTATGTCCCTGTGGACTTTCGCTAGTATACCACGGTGATGCACAAGGGGATGTGGACGCTCTCACCTTCGTTACCGCCTTCCCCATACCTGAATAGACCTTGAGTCTCCCCATCCGAAGAAAGAGTTATAATAATTAAAATTGGACAAACCTCCGTTCACTTCATCAAGAAAGGAGCGAGATAAAGAGGCGAAGAGAGTGATGGGTGGTAGCAGTGCGCGGATAGCGGCGCCACAGCCCGTTATGGCGAATCTTTGCTCTGCACTTCCGACAGCTTTCACGTTGAGTGGAAAGGTGTTAATTTTTTGTCTATACATCTAACACCCTTACACCCTATCAAAAACTAAAAGCGTCTTTTGTTAAGGTGTAATTAACGATAAAACACCCTTGAAAAGGTTGTTTTCGGACACCCTTACACCCTATCAAAAACAAAAAAACACCCTTTGAAATAGTGTAAGTAACAATAAAATGCCTTTTAAAAAAGTGTTTTTTGTGTTTTTGCTAGGGTTTAAGGGTGCGATAAATAACAAAACAGTATTAAAAGGCATTTCCCTTGTTTCTTTAGTAGTGTGTAAGAGTGTTATTTAAAGACAGTGGTTTATAAGGGGGTAAATTATTTTGCAGTGTAGCCCTCTCTCAGAACCCTCATCTAGCGCTGCGTTTTCCCTTTCCCGGCACGGGGTATACCGCGCCCGTGCTCCTCTTCGTTTTTCGACATCTCGAAGAGTTTCCTGATACATAGGAATCTCATTCTTTCGTATGATTTCGGAGATTGCTTCCACGACTCCACATAATCGAATACACATGCAGTTATGACGTTGGATAGCGCTCCTTCCTCGACCGAGAGATGTGGCCTTCGTCAATGTCGATACGGCAATCAAGGCGAGGAAGTATTAATTCTGCCCTGTTCGTGCGGCGAGGCAGAGGCAAAAAAGTAGTGGCAACCTTACGTGCGTGTGGCTATGTAGTATTGTTATGTGCGCGCAGTCAGCCCTATAATCGGCCGTGCAGAAATATGTGGGCACTCGTAATTCGCACCTGCACGTACTGATCACCAGCGTTGAGGATATATCTCTGCTCAGCCCATGAAAAAGTGGAATGGGCTCGAAGCTTCTCTGAAAATTGATCGATCGATCGATTGATTGATCGATCGATTGATTGATTGATTGATTGATTGATTGATTGATTGATTGATTGATTGATTGATTGATTGATTGATTGATTGATTGATTGATTGATTGATTGATTGTGGGGTTTATCGAGACGAAGCTACACCTGGACTATATGGTGCACCGTAGTGGAGGGCTCCGGATTAGTTTTGACCACCTGGGAACCTTTGACGTGCGGCGAAATCTCGACACACGGGCGTTTTCGCTTTTTGCCTCCATCAGAAAAGCGGCCGCCGCCGCCGGGAACTAACTTGCGTCTTTGAGGCTCAGCAGCACAATGCCTTAGCCACTGAGCCATCGCGGCGGATCACGGCTCTGTAAATCGACGATACTGAAAAAGGCTCAAAGTTTCTTGTGGCCGTAGCCGCACAGTACGCAAACATCCTTGCAGGCCGTACCCCTGGATCGAAATTATCGTCTGCGTGCTCCTCGGTGTCTTCGCACGCCTCAAACTCAACATCGGATTTTCATTGTTGTGAAACCCCCTTCGTGTCGGTGCGCCGGCCGGGAGTTCTCACCATAGTATTCAATGCACCATCTTTCAATACTACCCTTCCAATCCTGGCGCTGCTTTTAGCGGGCGACTCAATCTGTTCTACGGTACTTTCTTCTCTCTGGTTCTCCTGTTCAGTAGTCTAACCTCACTTAGTCACTTCCACATCTCTGAGGCTTAACTTTCGGCGTAAAACCTTTCAACCCCAGTGCTTCGGAAAGGTGGGCTTCTTCTCTTCCACGTATGTACTCACCTGTAGATATTTTCCTCGCCTTTAACCATTAGGTCCATTACCTCGCCTAAGCGAGCCCAGTGCGCTCACGCGAGGAGTGCTCGCTTCCCCTGGTGACAGGACGGAGCACCAGCCAAAGGGAAAGGGGGAGTGCAGGCTCCCTCGTAGACGGTGAGGGGGTTGGAAGAGAGTTGCAGTTCGCACTCACCCAGCGCGGCCAGCATCGCGGCCGTCCAAACGATCTCGCCGCAGACGGCAGGCGGCAGCAGCAGGAGACTGACCCACTTTCCGTAGCGCCGCTGGAACGGGTCCAGCATGGTGATCGCGTCGGTCTTACGCATCTTCACCGCGAACAAGGACCCGCCTGGCGAGTAGAGGGCGAAAACGAAGCAGCTTCACTCGGTGAGAACGCCTCGTAGTTTCCCGCTTGTCGCGCGTCTACATCCCTGCCTGTGGTATTCCACGTACTTCGCGGAACTTACAAAAGAACCAACAGCGCAAACATTGTGGTGGATATCCCGATCAGCAGTATGTCCTATGGGAATGTCCTTACAAAACTCCAAGCTTACCTGACTTCCAGACACCGCCGCAGCTGTCATAGCCCAATGATCATACCTGACTGGCTAACGCCTCCAATTTTGAGTAAGAGCCAGCCCTAGGGCGGCACATCGAAAATGCACTAGAGCAGACTTTGACATTGGTTTTATACTTTCCATCCGTCCATCCATCCGCCCGTCCATAGAGAAGAGTTTAACATTCGTTTCATACATTCTATGGAGCTGAACCAGTGTTGGTTCCCCCATATCCATCCATCCATCCATCCATCCATCCATCCATCTCTCTCTCTCTCTCTCTCTCTCTCTCTCTCTCTCACGGGAAGTATAATGTATCCTGAGGTGGCCGCTAGGTTTTTGATATGCATTATATCGGTGAACAGAAACAGAAAGATCTGCTTCCTTTCCCGCAGATGCCATCCGGAGATGACTGTCTGCTGCCACATAACGCACGTAGTTCTCTCTCTTCTCTCTCTCCCATTCTGATTGCTGACGCCATTGCCCTCCCCTATCACTTCTCCCATGATGAATGAAATGGAGGTTTGTTCAATTAAATTAAATTTTCCCGCATTCGAAATGCTCGCGCGCTTCTGTTGGAGCGGTGCCGCTGTATCTCACCTCTCCGTGAAAGCATTTTTAACGTTTTTGTAAATAGCTACGCGTCCAATTTTCGGCCGGGTGGAAAGTACCTGAATCCGGCAAAAGGCAGGGAGAGGGTAAGAACAGACAGACAGACAGACTCACCGAGGAGAAGGCTGACGGCGTACCCGAATGGCGCCTGACAATAAACCAGGCCGTCTCGGTAGACGGCCTCGGCCGTTCCGTTGAGATACCCGCCTCCGACCCACGTGGCTGCAAAATGGACGTCGGGGAAGCGCGCGTTATCTTGTTTTGCGCTTACACTCAGTCGCCTAAACATCGGCGCTTTGCGCTTGAAAGGAAACGCATTTAACAATTCGTAACGGGGTGTTACAACGTCACATTACCATACTTAAAACAAAATTTGCTCGGGAAACCGCCTCTCCGTTCATTCTCAAACTTTACACGAAGGTCGTACTTTGTGATTCGTTTCGTTTAACAGCAAGGACAGCGATAACAATAACTTTCTTATCAAGGAAGCGTCTCAGTTTCAGTTCAGTTTCAGTTTCAGTTTATTGGGGATTCCAAAAAAGTAGTACAGTAATAGTATTATATATGCGAGGGTTCCAAAGTGAAAAACTGTAAAAGGACCCTGCATGAATAACAACAAACAATATAAATTAGATCAAGTAAACAAGCAACACGTAATACGAGTTGATGGCAGTCAATTATACAATATATTGGTGTGAGTAAATAGTATAAGCTAAGCGACACGACATGCAACGAAAAGCAACGCAAAAAAGAAGAAAAAATTAAAGACAAAAGAAAAAATCACATTTTCTAGTTAATGGAGGACATTGTCATTCAAAATACAATTATCTAAATTATATAGCGAAAAACCCAAAACCCCCCAAAAAGACCCCAAAAGCCACAAATAGGCTGCTAATAATTTAATAGAAAAAAGTTGAACGACTTTTTGAAGGATAACAATGTAGACATCGATTTAACAGAAAGGCACGTCATTCCATAAAGAAATAGCCGCAAAGGGAGAAGTTATTTTTCAATAATTAGTGCGCGAGGCGGGTAGCAAAATGTTAGGGTTGGTTGCAAATCTGGTCACATTGTTGTTTCGTAAAAAAACTGGATCAATAAAATCAAACAGTAGGTGTGCACTTCGCAATTGAAAACGAAAAACGGCTATGCTATAAAAAATAACTTACGGACAGGTAGGATTTCATTGTCATGGAGTAGATCACTTGCACTGGAGTAAGGTGAGCTATTTGTGACAATGCGGATCGCTCGATTTTGTATGCTCTGAATGGGTGATAGAGAAAAGAATACTAGCGCCGTTAGGCGCCAGAGGGAGTGGGGTCCTCTGTGGAGGATCCAAGAGGAAAGGCCGACCCAGACACCCGTTCTCGTAAGGCGATGGAACCAACTGTGAGCGAGGCAGTGGGCGCAGCTTCGTCTTCTTCTTTACCCCACCTATCGCCCTCTGCCTGCGCCCATCTCATTTATTTACAACACACTCCCCCCCGGCCAGAAAGGCAAGGACTGGCTTTCAAGCTGAGCCTTCTAATGCAGCGCCTGAATATTGTCCCAGTGATCAGGCGAAAATAAATGATGTCGGACTGTTCACACGGGCGGCACTTTGAGCGATGATTCTCATCTGATGTTGCGTCCTCCAGTTGCTGTGATGTTCCGTGTGCATCAGGATGACGCGCTTCGCACCGTAGATCTTGGGGTAACCGCCGGGGTCGTAATGGAATCCGATCAGTTTGGGTGGCTTGATGCGATTCTTGATAACGAGCCCGTTCCAGAAGGTGCACTGCTTGGTCGGTGGGCAAGCGACTGTGGCTGTGACAAACAGAAGGAGTCTAGTATAACTCTTGGTGTCGGGCTGCCTGCCATCTCCGGTTCTCAAGCTGTGTAGTTGAACTGATGGTGATTTCGCGCTGTGCCGTATTCGACACCATCGGGGGAGGCGCCGGATTCGGAAGCGGGATGCCGGCCGGGGCAGGTATGTGCAGACACGCTGAAATATCCGGTGGCTAGCTGGGATGCGTTCGCGGTTATCCGCCACATGACCCAAGGCGTGGCTACTCATCTTCCTTCTGGTTGGTGGGCATCGATTCAATTCCTTCCTTCGCGACTCCAAACGGGCGGTTTTACGATCTTTAGGAGCGTCATCTAGGAGCATGATGAGGGTCGTGTCACCAGGCGACGATATCTTGGGCTGGAAAGGAATCCCTTTGTGCTTGCTCTCGCCAGAATCACTGAGCTCCTTGATTTGGTGCGTACGCGGATATGCCTCACGAAAAGGGGTGAGGGTGTGGCTGTCAGTTTTCGAAGGGGACGGCAGGAACGCGTCTGCCTCATCGTCACCGAGCGCCTCATTCCAGTCGCTCGAAAGCAGCGTGCTCTCACTGTCGGGGAAGACGGTGAGGCTGGTACTCTGAGGGCAGATCGGGACAGTCATTTGGCGCTGGGTGAGGTCCTCTGCTTCCAATGTGCACGGTTTCGTTACTGGAGACTCACTGTGAGTGGCGTTGACAGCAGAGTCACCAGGCGCCATCCAAATGGATGAACTTATGTTGGCTGCGTGTTCGTCGTGTATGGTGGGCTCGAGCTGCTGTTGGCGCGTCTCTGGCTGAACCATCGGAAGAGAGACAAAGTGGGTGTTTTGCGGTACGATGGGAACACCCATGCGCTCTCGATTGTCACTCCTCCAGGTGGTTCGGACGTAGCCACCGGCGGCTGAATTCACAGCGGCTTTGCCAACCGGGTGGAGCAGCACGCGCGTTTTACAGGAGCGCATTTTGTCGTCAAAATGCTGGGATACGGCAATGTCTTCCTTCAGCTTGTCGCCGGTCAGGTTTCCTTGAATTGCAGCGTCGAGGGCCCGTATCTCGCTCGGCGTGTCGTGGAAGTGGTAAATGTTGGCGGTCAGATCGGTCACATGCGGAGCCGGGTCCTGGAGAAGGGCGTCGATTGCCGTAATGAGCCCTGAGATTTTCTCTCGCAGGAGCCTGCGGCGTAGCTTCAGGCGTTCCAATGGAAGGGGTGGCGTAGAAAAACGAGGGTCGGCTTGGGCACGAGCCATGATGGGCAGCGGTCGAGGGCAAGGCCTCCCGGAACAAATAGCGCGAAGGTTCCAGGCCCCGCGAGCCTCGCAGCCGCTGCGCCGTCAAAGTCAGGTCCGCTCGTGCCTCGAATCCCGGGTTTCACGGCACCAGCGTATGGCGGATCAAGCAAGGAAAGCAGGACCCAGACGTCCGGTTCTCGTGGTGGTCACGGAACACTCAAGCTCGAGCACGCGAGCGCGGCCGATCTTCCTCTTCTTAGGGAGCCTACATAAGCCGCGCCTTCGTCGTTTAGGGTGGTGCCACTCTTTGACACAGCTCGTGCCGCCTCCCGCCGTCGGGCAGCGTTGCCAGCACACGTTGCCATAGCAACGGGGCCGATACGGCGCCATGTTGTTCCCCAGTCGGCTCACTGCCGCCGTGTGCGTAAGGCTGCGTCTTTGCCGCCCGTGACTCGCGGTGACTTTTGTTGACCACGGGAAGCTTTTCGTAACCATGCCAGCTCGGTGAACGTGTGGGGAGTTGTGTGAGCACCAAAAATGCCCGGCTGTTGCGTTCCGCAATGTACGAATCATTGCAGAAAAGGCACACGGATGTTCCGCTTCCCGGCCAGCCCGAACCGAAGAAAGCGCTGGCTTGTACAAGTGAAAAGGGACCGCTGGGAGCCCACTGCTGCTTCTCGTGTTTGCGCTGTGAGTATTGCACCTCGCTTCATGTTTTTCGCACGCGTACTTGCAGCTATATTCTATTATGTAAGTGCTATGCACCTGCAACGCTTTCACCGAGCGCCGTCGTGTCCTCAACGTCGCCGCAGCGCCGTTGCGCGCCGGTAGCGGAGGCCATGGCTGTTTTGATGGCTTCCAGCGACGGCTGCGCGTAGCCGAGCGGCAATTTAGCGTGCGAATGCAGCGTGTGCGCAAGTGGATGCTTTGCGTGGTTCGATTATGCCGGATTATGCATGCATGAAACGTGAATGTTCAAAACTAAGCCTGGTTATAAAACATCCTCGGAATCGGAAGGCCCGGACCGTTCACGCTTGCTACAAAAAAAAAAAAAAACGCGATTCTCGTCACTGCGACAAAAATTGGTCGAGACCAAGCGACAAAAGCGGTCACTGAGCGACTGCCAAATCTTCGAATGCGCTGCAATTCAGAGTTCGGCAATCGATTTTGAAGCTGCCGTGGGCTGGATATTCATCGGGTCGCCGAAAAAATTGGCTGGCGCCCCCGTAGGCTTTGTGAAATCTCCCCCTCTACCGTAGACTCGCCTCGTAGGTGTTGTGAAATCCCCCCTACCGTAGACGGGCAATTGTTCCCTGCGTTGCTTGTGCTGATATTCCGTGCGGGGGTGGAATATATGACTGATTCTTTCATGCAACACTGCCAAACGGCGTATGAGGGGTCACTAAAGTCTGCAAAGATTTCTGTGGCGAGCCGCCCCATAAAAATTCCCGTACTGCAATTAGAGGGCATAATCAATTTCCATTCCAAAAGATAAAAAACGCGCGAAAGCGATCATTCTGCCTCTCGAGCGAGTAATTCAAATGCATTATGTGGTTTTCAATTATTGTTTAGATTGACTTTTTTTGTTCTAGGCACATTTTGAAGATTCAAGTTTTGAGCAGCACCGACAAGATGGACTGAAAAAGCTGAGGCCGGATGCTGTCCCAACTCTCTTTCCCTATCGTGGTAAGAACATATCTGAACTCGTTATATAAAGCCGTAAAATGGACACAAATTTAATTTTCCTTTGAATTTGTGAATCTAGTTTGGGTCATTCAGAGAAAAGACAAACTCATCTAAATGCATTGCTTCAATTGCACTGCGGCATTTCGCTCTTATTTTTGTTTACTCAGAACATCTATAAGGAATAGTAATATGCTTTGTGTGGTGCAGACCATTCAAGAAAGTGCGTGATAACATTTTGCTTGTAATTTTTAGTCTGCAAAGCGAAAATAAGTATTGGAACTGTTTGCTGAGTGAGAATGCATAGGCAAGCATGTTATTGTAGTAATGTTTGTATGTTTAATTTTTTCCAGCTGCTCCAAAACACCGGAAGTCCCCGAAGAAGCGCACTTCTGCCATGAAACCTGCGAATTCGTCTAACACCAAGCGTGTTTGCACATCTGGAGACATTCCACAGCTGCCTACGGATCCTTGTGTGTTCAGTTTTTTTTCAACAGCTCCATTGGAAAAAAGTCACGAATGAGTGGTAACTTTTACATGCATTAGTCTGCTACGTAAAGTGCTTCTTGAAATTCGATGCCTTTATTAGCTCGGACACATTTACTTTGTGTGTTTTGTTGTATTTCCCATGTACGCCTGTTGTTCGAGAAGGGGGCATCTGCATGTCACGCAAGCAGTGCAATAAAAGAATTTTACGTGAAGTTTGTCTTCCTTTATGCGTGTAATGAAAGTACGCTTCAAGGCATGATGACGTGTATGTTCAGCCATAGATGTAATATTTTGTGTTGCCACCTCAACAATATTCTTTTTAGTTTGTGTAAACGTGTTAAATTACACATTGGGCACGTTAAGATGCCCAGTTTGGGCAGAACGATTCAAGCATAGGCTGGGGAGGTTCTATAGGCAACAGTGGTTTAGTCTGCGCGGGCCATTTTTATTGTATCGGAAACTTTACTACTACACCGATATTTTCTATGCTATAGCATTTGCGGGGTACCCTAATAACATGTAGTGCCTTGTATCTGCACAAAAATGCGTAATTTGAAAAGTCAACCTATTCAATTGAATAACAGTGCATAAAAAATAAAAGGGTAATAGTGCCAAAACAATTAAAAAATGATATAAAAGCCAAAAACTGAAAATGAAATTACCGTCTCTCTAATCGGGCGTCATCGTGCAATTACCTAAACAGAACCTTCCCGGGTTAAGAATGACGGCGAGGTAAGGCGACATAAAATCCCCGACCATTTCCACTAACGTGAAACCTGGGGAAAAGCGAAGCGTGCGGTGTACAAGTGTATCCTCGGCGCTTTGGCGTTTTTGCCACGGAGGTGAAACCGTTGGGGGTAGAAGGATACAGCTTTGAAGCGCAGCGCGTTCTAGCGCGAGGCATTGGAAAACGAGTGACCTGGTGTGTTTTCCTAGTACGCGTTACGCTTTACCCTAAGGCGTAAACAAGGGTCCCGGTGTTTTAGTGCCATGACTACATCGACGACGACATGAGACGGCCACAGCCCGAGCCATTAAGGGGCTTCGCCCCTAAAAGAGACGTGTTCCTTCAATGCCACCAAGGAAATGAAACGTTCGTGCAACAAGCGTCGGAAGAATGCTTATGTATTAGCAGATAATTCTGAGATATATTTCGTGCTTGCCACCGAACTGACCTGCGAAAAATAATTGCACCGTAGCACGATTCTGCATGTGAAAAACAAGATACACCGGCTATGCGCCACATCGAGCTCCACTCACAAAAAATCGCGTATTCGCGCGCTTCTACGTACAGCTAGGGCCTCCAAAGGAGGCATTGGCAAGCCTTTACCAAGGACGTGAATGCCGCATTAAACGAATGATCCCACGATCTCAACTGTTCCCAGCAGCAGGAAGTTTTTGGAAAGCTGCTTGGCGATAACCACGCACTATCGTTTCGAAGCAGGTCGTTCTAGAGATAGCCCATTCCGCGCCTCCATAGGCGCGGCGCATGCCGGCTCCCTGGGTCGGGCGGGCACTGGGGGAACCAATATGGCGGCCCGTCAAGTTTGGCGGCCGCCGCAGCCACCGTTAGGAAACCTTGGACTCTGCTGTCGCCACCCTAAACGACGAAGGCGCGGCTTATGTAGGCTCCCTACCTCTTCTGATCGTGCCGCGCCCCCTGCCTTCGCTTGTCTCAACCACCCATTTCACCTTTATTTTCTACATCCTCTTCACGGACTCCATATGCTGCTCGGGCCTCCAGGCCCGATCAGTAGGATCTGGTCCTCCAGGGCGGGGCTGCGCAGCGAATTCTCCCATCGTTCAAGTGAGGCGTTGTTGGTCGGGGGGAGGGGAGGGGAGGGGGGACGGCGTGGGAAAAGTCGCACTCTTCAATTACGTGGCGCAGCGTGCCGAGTCGTTTGCAGAAAGGACACTCCTTGTCGTATCGCGCGGGGTAAATTTTGTTTTGAAGTACAGGGTGTGGAAAGGACCCGGCTTGAATTTGCCGATAGATGCATTGCTCTTGTCGAGCGAGGGAGTGGCGAGGTGGGGGGAAACGTGCCCTACCCTCCCTGTAGTGGCGGAGTATTTCGCGGTACTAGATGGTGATAGATGACAGTCAGGGCTGGAATGAAGCTGAGTGATTTACCAAAGGCTAATTCTTTCAAACACAGGAACTCGTGTTTTGTCTTCGTGGCCTCGTTAAGAACAATCAGTTGTTGAAGCCATCGGGTCTTTCCCAACCACACGAGGGGCGCAGAGCACCCACCTTGTGAGTGGTGTGTCATTCGGGCACGATAAGGGGGGTTACTTTTGCGATGAAAATTTCTGCCGAGGAACTCCTGTTGTAAGCAGCGCCCCTGGAGGCCGTTGCTTACCAGTTCGTTTCAGAAGTTTTGTTTGTTAAATTAATCCGTACTTTTTTGCCTTAGATAGTCTTATTTCTTTATTTCATGATTTCAATTTTTATAAAACCCGTCAAATAACTGTTTAGTTTGATTTAAAAACTTATAGGTGGTGCTGGCTGCAGCAGGAGTTCTCTGGGGAACGTTTGCGCTCGATACAATTTTTTCATCGCAAACGGGACCCGCGCTCTCCATTGGTTCCCTCCCCGCACGGCACAACTTATCTTCTAGTACACTGTAACCCAACGTTATTAGATCCTAAGATCTAGGAACGTTGCTGTAACCCACCCGTCATGGAGGTGAATCCCACCAGGAGCGACAGCTTGCGGTCGCACGCGAAGTACCGGAGGAAGAAGGCGTCCGCGTCGTCGTCGACCAGCTTTCCCCGAGACCACAGGCGGCTGTCGCGGTGGCCTCCCGGACGGGTGGCGCCCGACACCGCGTTCACCTTCCGCCCCGACCAGACGCCCAGGAACGTCAGCACTGCGTAGTACACGACGAGGAACAGCACTGCGAACGTGTTCAGGACCATGACTGCTGCTCTCGACTGCCCTTCTCCTCTGCTCGCGGAGGGCGTGCGCTTACACCGCGTGGAACCGCGAGCTCTGACCTTGACAGTAACGATGATAATATGCGCACCATACTGTTAGATTGAAGCTGCAATCGCATGTACCCGCGAAAAACGTCACCATCCCATCCTAAATAGAGCTGACAGAAGCGCGGAAGCTTTCTCCCATCGAGTGCGTCAAAAGAGCGTAAAAACTGTGCCTAGAAGTGCGTCCAGCCTTCGCTAAAAGTGCGCCTAAGTCAACCGTCAAACCTTCGAAGTCCAGACGAAGAACGAACCAGTGCGGCGATTCTTCGCGCACTAAGTAAACGCGTCTACCAAAGATCTAAATCTGTACTGATGCGTGGTTTATAAGATAAAGGTATTGCTACGGGAAGCAGAAGTGGACACGGGCACGTAGAAGCTCCAGGAGACCCACGATGACGACGATGAAGTACTGGGTGGCACGTACACAGCCTCTTCTCGTTATAAGCAGACGCGTGGAGTCCCCCAGGGGTCTGTCATCTCCCCAGTTTTATTTAATGTGCTCTTGAGCTCCATACCTAGTCAACCTGATGTTGATGTACAAACATACGTTTATGCAGATGACATTGCCTTTTTCTCTTCGCAGGATATTCATTCCCTGTTTTATTCCCTTCAGTCGTATCTGAACGCTCTGGAATTATGGCTGGACACTGAAATTTTTAATTAGTGTGCCATTCTCGTGTTCCCCCTTACAGACCCAATATCTATTTCGTTATCCTATCGTCAACAATCCATTCGGCAGGTTGATTCACTAAAATACCTTGGAGTCATATATGGCAGTAAATTGAATTGAGCTCGTCGACTCGGAGACTCCAAAGCCTTCGTCATTACATGTCGAGGCAAGCGAGTACCGTACTACGTCTATGTCAATCAAGCCCTCCTCCGATGCTACCCCTATCGCCGCACGGTCGCCTTTTGCATGCACCCTCTGTCATTAAACGGGCCACCGAGCGGACGTTTGCCCCTCGCCTCCCGCCACGCCCAAGTGCAAGGCATGCGGCGCCTCTCTCAACGAGCCTCAGCACATCTGCACACCGCGGTGTGGGCTTTGTAAAGGCCCACACACAACCGCATCTAAAGAATGCCCCAAACGGTACTTGCCCACCGTATACAAGGCCAAGAAAACTGCAAACAAGTCCACACGAACGAGTCCTGCCGGTCGCACTCCCCCTCTCCTGGCTCGCGGCGCAACCTGGGACCTCATCGTTCGAGCTCAAGACCGAGCTGAGACAAGGTTCACGGGCCACAACACGGGCGTTCAGCAACCAGGGAGCGTTCAACCACCAAGGAACGCCCGCCCAGCCAGGCACGCAATCGAGGTATACGACGCCAGTGACGCAGCGCAAGCCACCCAGGGACCAACGCTCGACAAGCCGCTCAGTCAACACGGGCACCGGGCACAAAGAACCACGCCAGGAAGACTCTCCCAAGGTGAGCTGGGCAGGGACAGCGTCCTCCAGAGCGTAGGATAAATATGGCGCAATCATAACATAACTGCAAGCTGAAAACGCGGCTTTAAGACAGGAGCTCGCAGAACTGCGGGCCTCGTTAACAAAAATAACAGCCAACTCCCCTTCACCTCCCCCGCAACAACTTTCCCCCGCTATCAAGCGCCCCGCACTTCCCTCCCACCAGGCGGTGGTGCAACCCCCCTTCTTCCCACAACCCTCCCCCCACGTTGGGGTTGGATAACGCCAGCATACCCCACGCCATTTATCACTCGAGGCGAGGTTATGGGTATACGTTCTTTCCTGCAGCAGCTGACCTCCTCGCAACAAACGATTACGGAGCAACTCAATCAGAGCATGCAAGCCCTCAAAGATATGCATGCCAATTTCGAGGAACGACTCGCGAAAATTGAAGCATTTCCCTCAGAGTGCACTCGCGTCACTAACTCCCTTCCTTCTCCACCCAAAGATGCCATGGAAGAAGATGAGTCCTCCTAATAAGGATAGACGGAACCGCGGCGAAACAGTAGTTTGGCAGTGGAACTGCCGCGGTTTCCGCGAAAACGCGCAGAACTTATCCAGTATATAACAATTCGAGAGAGAGAGAGAGAGAGAGAGAGAGAGAGAGAGAGAGAGAGAGAGAGAGAGAAACATTTATTGTAGTATGAGCAGGAGGATGTTCTTAGGGCCTCCACCCAGTGAGAGGCATCCTTCTTCCAAGATGCCTTAGAGCTGGCTGGCCGTCCGTGCCCGTTCCACCAGTCGGCGCTGGTCCGAGAGCTCGGAGGTGGTGAGCTGCTCCACCCACTGCTCATAAGTAGGGTTGTGATTTGGGGTTAGAGTGGGGGTCCGTTGTCGTGCACTTCCATACCACGTGGTATAGGGTGCCAGCAACAGGGCAGAAGTTACAGGTGGCAGGGTATTGGGTGGGGTACATAGCGTTTAGTAGGGTGTTATGGGGATACTAATTGGTTTGTAGGCGCCGAAAAGTGGTTTCTTCGTCGCGTGTAATTGTGGATGAGGTGGCGAGAAGCGACGGCGGTTGTTTTTGTAGTGGGATAACATTGTATGTGTGCAGTGGGGCTGGCTTTGAGGCAGGTCGGTCGTTGTTTTCTCCCTCTGAGGTAACGGCCCGGTGTGTATGAGCACGGGCAGCGGCGTGTGCCGCCTCGTTTCCTTCGAGAGACTGGTGGCTGGGTGACCAGATGATATTAATTTCCGGTAGTCTTTTCACTTGACGAAGAAGGTACAGAGCGGGTTGAGAGATGCGGCCAATTAGAAATTTTCTGCAGGCTGTCTGTGAATCGGTTATAACTGTAAGAAATTCCTCGCCTGTTGTTGCAGCAAGGGCGATGACACACTCCTCAGCAGTCTCGATGGAAGTGGTGAGAACGGTCGCTGCTGCCAGTTCTGTGCCTTGCGTGTTAACGACACAGGCTGCATGCGCTTTCTGATGAGGGTAGGGCGATGCAGCTGTGTATCGAGTGCATGGTAAATGGTGATTTTCCTTATGAATTAATCGAGCTCGTGCCGTGCGCCGTTGTTTGTTGAAAACCAGGTGCATATTTCAGGGAAGGGAGGATCGCGGGAGGAGCGGACCTTGGCGGAACAGGACTCCCTGTAAAGGTGTGGTTTTAGGGGGCGCAGTGTCTTTCTGGGGAACCGCGGCCGGGTGCAAGAACCCCGGTGGCTACGCGGATGTTTTGCCGAATGTCTGCTGGGATTCGAATCTTCTCATCTTGTCGTGGTGGGACGTTTTAGTGTAGACGGAGAAGTGTTGCTGTTCCCGTGGGTGTAATCTATAGTCGGCGTATCTGAGAAGCGTGGTGGGCCTCTTGTATTTCTTACCAGGTGTTGTGGACCCCTAGCTGCAAAAGTTTCTTGGTTGCCGTGCTGATTGGGAGCCCCATAGCGGTCTTGTAGGCCTGGCGTATGGTGGCGTCGAGTTTCCGTATTTCTTGTGGTCTGAGGGCCAGGTATGGCGTGTCATATGCTATCCTGCTGATGAGAATGGCTTGGACCATGCGTAGGGTGTCGTGTCCGCGAAGTCCGAAGCGACGATTGGAGACGCGGCGGATGATGTGCATGAGGTGGTTGAGTGAGCGCTGTAAGTGTGGTGTGGCTTGCAAGCCAGATCCGTCTCTAGCTATTATGAGGCCCAATATCCGAAGGTGGGGGACATTAGGGACAGGGGGATTATTTATATGTAATTCTGGTTATGGTATTCTGTGTGTGGCCTTGCGGATAGTTCTCTTGCTGAGCGCAAGTAAACCGGACTTTTCAGGGGCGCACTCTAGTCCTCTGGATTGGAGATATCGTCAATTACTATTTGCAGTGCCTCTTCCTGATCTTCGATTGATTCAGTGGGTGTCCATAGCGTGAGGTCGTCCGCGTAGAAAGCGTGTCGGAGATGTGTAATATCTTGGAGCAAAAGTGGGAGGTCCTTCATGGCAAGGTTAAAGAGCAGGGGTAAAATAACCGAGCCTTGAGGTGTTCCTTTGGGAATTGCTGGGAAAGGGTCAGACCGCAGATAGCCGATGCGCATAGTAGTGGCGGTTCGGTTGGTAAGGAATGCCGCGACGTAGTTGTAAAGTCTGGACCCGCAGTAGGCAGTAGCTAGCCCTTGTAGGATGGCTTGGTGTGTGACATTGTCAAATGCCCCTTTTATATCAAGTGCGACAATGGAATATTTGTGGTTGTTTGAGAGTTTCATTAGTATGTCTTCGTTAAGCTGTAGCAGGATGTCTTGGGTGGAGAGATGGGACCGAAATCCATACATGGTGGTTGGAAAGATTGTCCTCTATGTAATGGGCGAGACGATTGTGAACCATATGCTCGAGAAGTTTGCCCCTCGCACGATGTGAGAGAAATCAGACGGAGGTTTTTGAGTGTGAGGGGTTTTCCGGGCTTGGGGATTAGCGTGATATCGGCATGCTTCCACTGTGGCGGGAGAGTTCCTTTCATTTAGTCTTCATTCATATATGTGAGCAGATTTTCGAGGGCGATGGGGTCCAGATTGCGCAGAAGTTTGTTGGGGATCTTATCCTGTCCAGGAGTGGTGTTCCTTGTTAGGCCGTGTATCGCGGCTTCAATTTCCTGAATTGTGGAAGGCGTATCCAGTTCTGTGTTCGGTTGACCAGTGTACTGCAGTGACGGCTGTGCCTGTGTCGTGGGCTGAGCTTCGAATGATTTCTGCAGCTCTTTCAGCAGGCCTTCATCTGTTCCGGGGTGGTTATGCATTAATCTTTATCGTTATCGCCTTACAAGAAACCAACTCATACGCTTTGCTACCCGGAAATATCACCTTTCATGCGAATGGCACGCGAGTGTTACACACCCTGGTACCCAGGTCAGTCACCGCTATACAGCACCCCCTACCCCTCGCAGGAGCCCCAGGCATACTCCTAGAACTACTGGCCGCCAAGGGCTCAAAGAACTCCTTACCCATCTTCCATCTCAACGTATACTGCAGAGCCAAATGTTCCCCGCAGGCCCTAAATGATACGCTAGAAGTGGCTCGAAAGAAAGCAGGCGGGCATCAGCTTATCGTCAGTGGAGACTTCAACGCGGCGGGTTGCGCTTACGCTAATTCAAGGGGCAAGTATACCTCGCACGGGCACTAGCACCTGCCCTGATACAACGCCAGACCTTTCCCTGAGCAACCAGCAGGTGACGTGCGTGTGGCAAAACAAGCAAGAGGCACTGGGCAGTGATCATTTTATTATTGAAAATGTCATTTCAGGCCGTGAGCTGGTCCGCACAGTGGGACGTGCCTCCTTAACAGACTGGGTTGGTTTTTGGAAAATGAGGTCATCACGGCATACAGATGACATCCCAGATCCGATGGAGGAAGACCAATATTCCGCGTGGATAACCCAACTTATTCAGGACCAGGGCGCTTGTACTACTAAGTTACATACGAATACCGACAATCCCTGCGTAGACACACACCTTCTACACATATGGGAAGATAGACGCAGCCTGCAAAAGCGCTGAAAAAGGCAACGACACAATAGAAAATTCCGCAAGAGCATTGCGCAGCTCACTGAAAAGGCGGCAAAATACGCACGTGAACTTTGCCGCGAGAGTTGGCTCTCCCTTTGTGACGCCATGGGTAATCATGTGAGCACGTCAAAAACATGGAAAATTCTTCGTTGTCTCCTGATCACCTCATTCCCAAACCGAACAAGCCCCCCTCCACTGACAACCTCCGACCTATCTCGTTAACATCCTGTGTCGGTAAACTCATGGAGCATATCGTCCTCGCTCGCCTCCAGCGTCACATAGACGATCGGGATCTCATGCCGGCCTCTATGTTTGGCTTCAGACCTCACCTCGCCACCCAGGACATCCTCCTCAATATCAAAGAACAGGTCATGACTCCAGCCACCCGACACTCCCCCACAGCGATGCTGGCATTACTTCAAGGGGGCATTTGACAATGTGTCTCACTCAGTCATTTTGGCCCACCGAGAGCTGCATTGCAGGCGCGTAGCCAGGAATTTTTTTCGGGGGGGGGGGGGGGGGGCGCGGTCGACCAAAAGATGGGATGGTGAAATATGTAGGCAAGGCTTCTTGCGCGTTGTTTTTCAAACGAAGCTTGAAATAACCGACTTTAACATGCGATTTGTGTATGCTGAACACTAACAGTGAAGCCCACCTTAAGGAGTTTTGATGATGATGATGATGATGATGATGATGGTGGTGGTGGTGGTGGTGGTGGTGGTGGTGGACTAAATTCCCGTTCGCTGGTCTATGGGTAGGCCACCGGTGATTCGTTCGTCCGTAGAGCAGGCGGTTATGCGGGCACGCGTTCGTGAGCGTGATCATGAGTGTGCTCGTGAGTGTCGCGCGGTCCCCGAAGTTCGTCAGGTGGAAGTGGAGGTCAACACTGGGTGTCTACTATCAAGATTCGCGTGTTTTAGATTTTCATTTAGGAAAGGGACTAATAAGTTTTCTTATCAGCTATGAAGTACAGCCGAGCACGATTTGAAGGTCATCGTGCCACGATCGAGCGGCCACGCGTGCCACCGTCGATTTCGTTTCAGAACCATGAAAATCAAGGTTTCGCACTCTTCTCTCCCTTGTTGGCTGTTCCATGCTACAACAATGGCCCACACGACTGACTTGCCACCCTTTGGGTTTCAAGCTTTACATTCGTTGTTATCAAGCACAGACTTGGTTGCCTTTTATCTACGCCGACGATAACGGAACTGACATGGAAGATTTGCTAAAGCTGGTGGTGTTCGGTCAGCTTCACTTGAAAGAGTAGCTTTCCCGCGATAACCTTCGAATCGCAGTGGACTGTACGTGCGGCACATTCGTATATTATGGCTGTGAAGCTAGTAAACGTGTGTCCGAAGTTCGTCCTTAAGTGAGGGCCTTTTTGTTTATAGTAAACCTACGCTTAGCGGAACACCTTATTGCACTGCTGTTGAATGTTGAGCTTGATGCACGTTTCTTAAATTTCATTCTGTTTCTATCCGTTAAATCGAACAGACATGGCTTCAGTGAAATTCCGGTTAGGCAAACACAGAATGCTGATTCTAACCACGAGGAAAATAAAGAAAACAATGGAATAGTGCCAAAAAGACAAAGCTCCGCAATAAAGAGAATTGTACAGTTTTATTGATGTGGAGGAAATACAAAATGGGCAGAGCAATGTTTTTCATACAGCAGAAGTTATGGGACTGCAATAGTCAATGGAATGCGATGTCGGTAGAAAAATAAACATATCAAAGATTGATAGTTGACTGAACAAAATACAGTGACATGCGCTGTCATGTGATTATACTTTGTACCAGTGTAAAGACAAGGAATGACACGCTAAAGTCCAGACCACATGTATACCTATATGAGGCTTTTCCTGCTGTTCCGCCATTTCCCGACCGTGCTGTTCCGCCAGCGAAGCAGCGGGACTGCCTTGATCGGCTCGCGGCAGGTTCCCGGCGCTGCTCGGTGTATCCGTAGCGCAATGCACCCACCCGGGCTGCCTATGTTGACATGTACAGCATATGGAGCGGGCACAGGGATCAGACGTTTACGTAGCCCTTATTTTCAGCTTTATATGAGCAAGAATGTTCTTAAAACTGCAGGTTCCGCGCCTGCAGGCGACTTCAGGTGGTTCTTCGGGCTACTTAAACCGCACCCCAGCCTGGCACGAAACATTTCGGGGGGGGGGCATGGGCCCGGTGTGCCCCCTTCCCCTGGCTACGCCCCTGCTGCATTGCGGGGAACGCACGTATGCATACGTGCGAAACTACCCGGTAAAGATCGAAGGAGCTGTTATTCCATGTGTCACGCATCATAAATTTCTCGGCGTGACAATTGATAGAGATCTGCCATGGTCAAAACATGTCTCATCACTAAGAAGGAAATTACAAAGTTTCACCCACGTCCTTCAACATATGGCAGGGAAATCATGGGCCCCATCGGTTTCATCGCTGTTGAGCCTTTACCAGGCGCTCTTTATTGGCTATTTGCAATACAGTGCCCCTATATTGTGCAACCTTCGGCGATCGTCATTACGCGTGCTTCAAAGTGCACAGGCACAAGCCCTACGAATCTGTCTGGGTTGCCTCGATGCACATCAACACGTGGAACGATCGCAGAAGCGCGAGTCTGCCCAATTCAAGTCTACCTCGCGCGAGAACCTCTTCGTGTGCACCTCCGACATGTGACAAGACATGTGTGCCATCCACTGTCGAGTGTTTTCAGGGACCGGCCGAATTCAAACTACTCCCGAAATATTTCGGCGCAGCAACATTTGATTCCCTTCAGATTTGCAGTCGCCAAAATATCCGAAGTGCCTCTATGGGTTGTACCTGATCTACAGGTGCGGTTGTCGATTCCTGGAATCGTAAAGAAATCCCACATGGCGTCTTCGGTCCTAAGACAACTTTCACTATTTTACATCAGTGAAATGACGGAGAGGCGTCGCATGTTTTTGTTGACGGCTCGGTCACGGCGTCTTCGTCGGCAGTGGCAGTGGTTATGCCTGGGAAGGACCTGACCTAACGTTTCAAGATTGCTTACAGGACGTCGTCTACCGCAGCAGAACTGGTCGGTTTACGCGAAGCGCTCCGCATCATTTCTTGTGAAAGGCCACAGCAGTGGATTATCTTTTGCGACTGCAAACCAGCGCTGCAGGTACTAAGGTACCCAATGAAGCGAGGCGCTTACGATCAGCTGACCACTGATGTCGCTATCCTGTTTAAAGAGTTGAATGAAAAGGGCCACACGGTGGTGTTTCAGTGGATACCAAGTCACTGTGGCATCGCTGGAAATGAGTTGGCGGATGCAGAAGCACAGCAGGCACACCACAATGGAAATTTCCTGTCTATACCGATTACAAGGCAGGATGCTAACGCGATACTCTAAGACAACTACTGTTCATCCAGGAGGCAATAATGTTCACATATATACGGAGCACGTAAACAAGCTGCAGCCTTGCATTCGTCCGACCCGCAGAATCGACATGAACGCCTTCACAAGCTCGATATAGAGCGGAAGTTCTGGGTCAGTCATGCTCCTCGTCTTCGCCGAAGTCAAGAGACATTGCTACACAGGCTGCGTCTTGGAGTAGCATTGACTCGGAAGTATCTTCACACAATCGGACGAGAGGACAGCCCAGACTGCCATCTGTGAGGTTGTCCTGAGACTATCGAACATTTGCTTTGTGCTTGTCCAAAGTACTCCAGTGAGCGAATGAACCTTGAGACAGCTTTACTACGCTTGGACACTCGCCCTCTGTCCGAACAAAAGATTTTGGGCACGTGGGCTGACAACAGGAAGCAAAGCCTAGCCGTTAAAGCCCTGCTTACATTTCTTGGTGACTCCTCTTTGGATTCTCGCCTTTAGGTTGCGACAAAATCGAACAGACTGCGAAATAATGTCAGCAGTTTCTTTTTTTTTCATGAATGATAGCCATGTGCTGAAAAGTGAACTGTAGTCATCTGATTCAGCGCCCCGTTGTACGTGAGATGTTTATTGGTTTTACTGCTTGTACATAGGTCATTCGTCGCTTTCATTGTCATTTCCCATACCTTCCATATTCATTCCTTTCTCTTTCTGTCCCCAGTACCCTCCCCCCAGAGGGAAGTAGCAGGCCCAAGATCAATTTCTGAGGCCGACCTCTTCTCCTTTTCAGTAAACATTTACTGTCTCTCTCACACACACAAACAGCCAAGCGGTGACCCACGTCGGTGAAGCAAAGTCCCACCCCATCAACCTGGTGACCAGAGGCACTCCACAAGGAGCAGTACTCTCGCCAATGCTCTTTAATATCGCCCTAATCAAACTGCCGCAACGCCTTGCGGCTCTTCCAAGAATTAAGCATGGCATCTATGCCGACGATGTGACAGTCTGGACAAGCACAGGCTCATGGGGGGACATGGAAGCTCGCCTTCAAGAAGGCGCCAATGTGGTCACTCAGTACGCCAAATACTGCGGACTCTCTTGCGCCCCGCAAAAGTCAGAACTTTTCGTGGTTCAACCAGGGAGACCCAAATGGGACCCACCCCCACCGGTCGCAGTACACCTAGAGGGCCGCACTATTCGCCCCACACCTGAAATCAAGATCCTTGGAATGATCAATCTTCCAGCACGACAAACGAAACTCCACTCTCGTAACTCACCTAAAACACACTACGGACCAGGTGTCTCATATGCTGCGCAAGATCATCACGAAGAGGCGCGGCTTTGGGGAGCATTCGGCGCTATGTCTCGTGCAGGCCTTCATAATCTCCCGCATCACTTACGCAGTCCCATATGCTCTGCTCAACAAGCACGAAGAAGAATGCGTGAATACAATAATCCGAAGATCATACAAGCGCGCACTATGCATCTGGATCTCAGGTTATCAACACAAGCGGTTGGCTATGATTGCTCAAGGAGTGATTCGTACGGTACAAGCATATCTCTCGTCGGTGGGGCTAACAGTCTCCGCGGAAAAGTCTTGCTTTATTTTGTTTCCCGGAAAGAAACGGAAAGCGACGCGCCTCAAGTTAACTTTAGGTGGCTTGCCAATCCAGCAAGCTACTCGTGTGAAGTTTCTCGGCGTCACCATCGACTATAAATTATTCTGGAGGCAGGCCGTGGATTCTCTTGTCACGTCCATGGTTCCCCGCTTAAATGTGCTTCGACGAATTGCTGGATCTAACTGGGGGAGTCACCCATTTTCTATGCTTAGGCTCCACTCGGCGCTCATCTTGAATCGGGTTCTTTATCAACTATTTGTTTTGTCTCCCTCATATGCTCGTCTGGAAGCGCTGCACCGACAGGGCGTTAAGATATCCCTAGGAGTTCCCCAGGCGGCGGCAAACAAAAAAGTCCTGCAAGAGTCCCATTTTCCACCTCTTCGTTTGATGGCGTCTCAGCGGTTGCTCTTGCAGCTTGTCCGGCTGGGAGAGTCCGCAGCCGGAAAGGCCTTGCTCAGGCGTCTCCGCCTAAGGGCGGAATCTCGCATATACGCGGCCTACCTGCAACGGCGGAAGAACCAACATCGCTTGGAGCCACCGTGGTCATTCGAGAGTTTGGAGTGTCAGCTCACCATCCCGGGCATCCGCTCGAAGAGATATACACAAGTGGCGGAAGCGAGAATGTTAGCACTTGAGCACTTGGACCGGTCGTACAGAGATTGTGTTCATGTGTTCACGGACGGATCTGTCGACAGAGAAGCCGATACCAGCGCAGCGGCCTATGTGATTCCCGGCATGAACGTTTCCTGGGCGGCTCGCATTGACCAGTTGACGTCATCAACAACGGCAGAGTGCATAGCGATCGAGGCGGCCTTGAAAAAGATCAAATCGCTTCGGGTGCAGCATGCGGTAATTCTAACGGATTCCAAGTCGGCCCTACAACTCTTGCAGCTTGGATTTCCCGCAGATAAAATTTGCCAACGCTCCCTGCGTCTTCTTCAGCAGATAAAGGAAAACGGATTTTTCGTTCGCTTCCAGTGGGTCCCTTTCCACGTAGGAGTGCTTGGAAACGAGGCTGCGGACCAGTTGGCTCGTGAAGCGACATCATGCACTCGTATTCTGAAGGTGACCCCAGATGAACGGCGCATTTTAAAAACAATCATACAAGATCATTTCCGTTCTCTTTGGCGACCACAACATCGACCTTGTGTCACAAAAGGAATGAAAAGGACAGAGACAACCTTACTGTTCCGCATCCGGACCAACTCAGCGCGGACACCGGCGTGGCTCCATAAGCTGAACATTATTGCTTCACCTCTGTGTGGAACGTGTGGTGCTACAGGCGACATCGGTCATTTTATTATGGACTGCCGAGAGCATGCGTAGGAGCGGTTAGCTTTGTTTAAAGGGACAGACAACCGATTTTTGTCGCGTATATGTTCTCTAGCTCATATGAAAGCCAGCGTTTTATATAGCCCGGTAACCACAAGCAATTTCTAAACAAACTGGCGGAAATAATTTTAATTTGGCAGCAAACTTCCTGAAAACGGAAGGGTGGCGGTTCGTAGTGTCGAAACTTGGAACTACAATATGTGTCCCTGTCACGTGACCTGCAAACCTAGCAGCTACTGTAACTGCTGAAGCGTTTATTTACGTATTGAAAACCTTTTAACACAAGTATTTGTATACGGTTAAATTGTATATGTATTTTTTAGCATCATTTTGAAAATTTTTTTAGTCACGCCGCCCGCCGCCGCTGGGTTGCTCTCAGTGTGGCTAACTGAGCCTCCATGCCCAGAATCAACGGCAGCGTTCAGTAAACAGACCCAGTGAAGGAGCTTTGACGATTCTGCCTGAGGCAGAGACGTTTGGTCTGCCAAAATATTTGATTTCAGTTTCCAAATACGCCAACGGCAGCTTAAAAAAAAAAAAAAAAACGTCGCGCCCGGGGAGAATCGAACTTCCCGCCTCCACAACGTGAAGCCAGATTCTACCTATCGTCTATCCCAACAGATGGCGCATTCGTGCAAAATAGACCCTTGCATTAAAGGGGCCCTGAAATGCATTTTGAGCACACTAAATGAACTAGCGCAATCGTTAGATAGGGTCGTCAACATCATCTGTGCCAAGTATTACTCTTTTACGCGCAGCGGAAAGCTCACACTTTTGTTGCAAAGTTTGTCGCTTTTTTCTCACCCTTCCCTTCGTGTTTTTGGACGCCGCCATCTTCACATGTCTACATCATCGATTCCCATATGTTCGTCATGAGCTAGACATCCTGCTATTGGGCGGCTTTTTCACGCACTTCCGGCAAAGAGATGAGTCGTCTGCTCAGCATCGGCTCTCCCGCTGATCTGCCAGCGGAGTGCCGGAGTGTTGGACATTTTACGACAAACGAAACAAGTGTAAACAAACGCTTAACCGTTTGTATTGAATGCAACACGGCCATAGCACGACATGGATTTTATGTTACATGAGTACGTACCATAAAGAAAGCCCCGTGACACTTATTTAATGAAATCGCAGAGAACGCCCTGAGCCGAATGCCAGGGTTTGACGCGTACATTTTATTCAACTTCAAAACAATCCAGAGATGCGTTTCGAACGAACGCAACGTCACAACATGCGTTGCAAGTCTGAACCGCGATTGACAGACGATGGGTTGCCTCCTCCTGCCCGTCGTAAATTCGGCACTCACCTCACACCCGGTTTGCGTGGACGAACAGCAAGTCACAACTCTGGCGCGCAAGCGAGAAGGCTTTTAGCCAGGCTCACTACACATACCCCATGCGAGGCTGAGTCGTACGTCGTTCGAGAAAGATAATCCAGACCATGGGAAGCACTATCCACCCGCAGAAGTACAATGTCGCATTTCATCGCGAAACGAACGCGTCCACAACACACAGGAGGCGATGCACACACACACACAGCTTCGGTCACTGCATTGGCTTAGCTGCAAGCTTCGTTCGGACAATCAGCGATGCTACGACGATACAGAGCTGCGTGAGGACGACGTGCTAACCACTTCACGTATTTAAAAACACAGGGGCAAAGAACTAGGTTTATCGGAAGCAAAAAATATGTCCTCCATTATAGTGCCTGAAATATACTGGCTAGTGTGCCGAGGGCGGGCTCCAGGCGGGCGCCGGGAGCGATGTACGCGGCCGGCTGCAACTTGGGGCGCTGCCGTGCGGGAGTGTGCGCGTTCGTTCGGCCCGAGCAGATCGCGCGGTTACCTCCGAGCTGCGGCGCAGACGGCAGCGGCAGAACTTTCCATTCCCGCTTGCGACGAAAGCGAGCGAATGCGACGGAAATTCTGTCGCGCGACGAAAATTTGTCCCGACCATTCGACAAAAACGATCGTCGCGCGACAAAGCGACGGAATTCCTGCCGCTTTCACTCGCTTTCGTCGCAAGTGCGAACGGGCCTTTATGCGCAATCACATAAAACAAGCTCTTGCTTATCGCCTGAGCATACGGTTGATATCTTACTACGTTACACTATGCTTGCCAGTGTATTTAAACGATGTCACTAGGTTTGAAACGTACGCGCTCGGCGTGCAGCTTTGTAAACGCAAGCGGCCTCACATACGCACGCTATTTTGCTGCTAATAGAGTTTTAGTACAGCGTTTGTGGCCTTTGCATACGCTAAACGCTAAATTTTTGCATCCCGCTACGTAAACACTGCGAGGGGAGTTTTAGTAGAGCGGTAGAGCGTCTCATCAGTTTTGCGTAGCGACACACTAATGCATATGGCGCCATCTGTGAAATGTTTTCCGCAATGTCTCGCCGGCTCATCTGCTGTCGGAGTGCCGGAGTGTTTGGACATTTTACGACTATCCAAACAAGTGCAAACATACGCTTTCCCGTCAGTGTTGAATGCAACACATGGGTGCAGCTTGTCAGAACACGGGTTCTCACTGATCGAGTGCGGCGTTGGTTTGCTCTGCGCCTTCCCGTTCATCGCCGCTGATAAAGCGATCCAATCCGGCGCGTTTTGTGCACGGGTTCTGTGTCGGTTTAAAATGTCCTTTTTCACATGCCGCCGGTAGTAGGAATTACAACCGCCGCAAAATAACACCCGGCACCAGCGGGGTCACATCTGAGACCGCGCTTTTTGGATAAACAGTGCGCGGTGCACCAAAGGGAACGAGCAAACGATTCTCCCCGCGCGGCTGCGAATTCGCCGCCGATACCAACGGCAGCTACGTACACCGCGAAAGGGCAAGGCCAGGCCGCACACATGCGGCCATCTCCTTCGTTCACTTTTCCAGCCTTTAGAGGAGTGTCCATGGGGTCAACAAAGATGAAAAAGCCGAAAGAGCTGGCCCGTAGCAGACGGCAGTCTGTGGGAGCGCAATAGCGGAAGTTCGTCACCGCTGAGGAGCGGAGCATCATGGGAGGGGAGGCCAACAGCGAAGAAACAGTTGAAAGGAGGAGGAAATACGGCGCGACGATAATGCGCGGTTTTTGATTTACGATTTCTCAGCTAATACTCATCGCTTTAACAAAATTCTTGCAGGAGGAGATTGCTAATACATTGCTTTATTTGGTTACATGTACATCCATGCATCGGCGGAAGGCATTTCAGGACCCCTTTAAAAAAACACATACAGGAACAAGAAAGCCCGCGATTCAAACTTTTTTAGCTGGGAACAAGTTTTTAAATATTGTTTTTTATTTCGCATACAGACAAAAGTATGTTGCCGAGCTACTCTATGTCATGGTTGCCAGCATTAGTTTTAGGAGGGACACATACGGTTCGTAGATAAAAAAATTCGATTTAAAAAGTTCTAGGGCGTTATCAGCAAAACCGTTTCTCGTGAAGGTGCTTTAAGTGATACCCTTTCATTTGGGATAGAGAATATATACTCGACAAAAATCGGTTGTCTGTCCCTTTAAAGAACTGCGAAGGATGGCCGCTCCGCATGCCTCTTTGAACGATTTAATTTTCCCGGAAGGCCATTGGATCACGAGGAGGGACGTCTTTCGTTTGATCCTGCAATTTTTACGTGTCACAAGCCTCAGCGAGTCATGGTGAATTCCCGCGCATAGCGGTAAAAATGTGCTGATCGGGTGAGCAATTGCCGGCATACCACGCAAGGCTAGGTCCACCCGTCAATAAACATCACCACCACCACCACCACCACCACCTTCCCCCAAACACATCCACCTCGCTCCTCCTTCAACTCGGCATCCATAATACGTCGTCGGAACTAGTTGAAGGACATCTGCTACAGCAATACCAACGGCTCTCTCTCACCAAGGCTGGTCGCCGCGTCCTGTCAGAATGGGGAATAAATACACCAGGCTACAACGGCCCACTTCCAGAGCCCCTACCCCGACATACTCAAGAACGCATTCAAGTCCGACCGTTACCGCGTAACATGCACCCGGAACACCACAGTGGACGGCGCAAAGCTCGCGCGGAGGCAATCTGACGGCAGTACAGTCAAGATGCCGATGCAGTCTCCACAGACGCAGTGGCATACCCCTCCTACCCAGCGTTCGTCCTGGCAGTAAGCTCCGCCCAAGGAGGACCGACTATCACTGCCTCTATCAAAACACCCGCACCAGCTGAAGCTGAACAGGCTGCAATAGCGCTTGCCATCTCCTCAACCAAGGCTACTACTGTAGGGACGGACAGTCAACAGGCCTGCCGGCACTTCCAGGCCGGAACGGTGCACGCTGCGGACCGCGCAATACTACTCCGCCACCCCCCGCAGCGACAGATCCAGATCGTATGGACTCCAGCCCATCTGGGAGTGAAGGGGAACGAGATGGTGCACGACCTCGTGTGAGAAATGACACGCCGCACGAGGAGTGAAGACACAGCCTCGGAGAGATTTACTCCCGTGCTGGCATACACAGAAATGACCCAACATCTACGTCTGGCCCGACGCACCCTTCCCTCACCCCACCGACAGCTATCTATCGAGCAGGCACACCACTACCGTGCCTTGCAAACGAACACCTTTCCCCACCCTAAAAGAGTCTGCAAAAAAAAAAGAGTCTGCTAAAAGAGTCTGCCACCCTAAACGAATCTGCCAAAGAGTCTCTGAACAAATTACGTCCCCAAGCTGCCCGTTCTGTGGAGCAGGCTGCGCTCTTTTCCACATGGTTGGTGGATGCCCCTCCCTCCTCTCCCTAAACCGAATCCGTACAACTCTCCCGAGCTCTGGAGGCGCGCCCTGTCCAGCTCATGCCTGTCCGACCAGCTTCGGCTGGTGGAGCGGGCTGTAGCGGCTGGCAAAGCATATGGGGTCCTGGACTGAGGACTCCACCTCCTGAAGGGTCCACGCAAGTTTTTCCCACAATAAAGATGTTTATCCTCCTCCCATTGTTGTGTGATATAGTGCGACACCTGTGCGCGCGCGCCCGTGCCGGCTGCGAACGGCGACCTCCAACAATATATAATCTCTAACAGAAACACTCAACTATTTTACCCTGGCCAATCCCCCCGAGTGGCTATGTCCTAAAGACTTCAAGGGTGTCTTGATCATCATCATCATCGTCGTCATCACTAGAGCAGTTGGCTTCGCCGGAAGGCGTATCGGCGTACGCCACCAACGACGGCGCATGCAATTAGCCAACACAAACTTTGCTTGAAAAAGAACGCCATAAAGGTGGTCTTTCTCAGGCTCGTGCGATCACAGAAAAGAACACAATAGGTCGAAAGTTCTAAAGAACTAACGAAATTTAAAAAATGCACTTTATACACCTGTTCAACAAAACAGACTAAAACACAGAAAACGTTAAAAAAAAGCGATGCAAACACGACAATCGAAGCCCCTTTTAAAAGGGGCACTGAAGTTAATTTGTCAAACTCCTCGTTTGTTCGCATTGCATAGACTGGCTGAAATAAACGCACGTTTTATTGTTTATCCGGTCGATAAAGCACAACTGAAATTATAAAGCCATAAGGAAGAACAAAATACCATGCGAAATTTGAGGTGACCGCTACAACTAACAGCAGTAACACGTATTGAAAATATCATGTGATTGGACAGGGTGCATCACGATTGCCCCGCGCGCAATAGCCCCGCGATGTTAGCCCCTTGTCTCAAATGCCCCGCGAGCAGTGGCCGCCCCGCGCCATATATAATCCCCGCATTCCATTTGCCCCGATGCCTGTTTCCCCGACCCTTTCTCCCGGGGCGATATTATGGCGCGTCATATGCTTTTCAGTGCCTATAATTTTTTAAACGTTTTGCCTCCTCCTCTAAAGTAAAATTTTAAAATTTTAAAGTAGGAGTTGACGATCTTCTAAAGAAAATGATTGCGTCTGCCGCTTTCCGGAAGTATCACTGGGAAGTTATTCCTTCTTCGCTTGGCTGCGCTAATTTAGATGTGTGTTCGAAATACGATGGCGGTGAACGCTACCCCTCCCCCCCCCCCCCCTCTCTCTCTCCGCTCCATCCAGTTATTAGAGAGTTTTAGCATAGCGGCTCCCGTACGCTACGCTAAGGTTGGCGGATAGCGGGACCGGACTGCGCATGCGCGCGGGGGGAGTGCGAGGAGGTTGCCCCTCAGCGGAGGGAAAGAGCGGGCATGGCGAAGGCAGGCCGCGCGGAACTAATCCACCCCACCAGGACGAATTTTCTCTCCCCAGTCGCGCCCCGCTACCCGCGCCGTAGCGTTAGCGGACGGAGCGCGCTATGCTAAAACTCTCTATTAGAGAGTTTTAGTATAGCGGCTTGCTGAGGCTCACACGGCGGCGGGTTAGCGGAACCCGACTGCGCAGGCGCGCGCGGGGAGGGCGAGGAAATTACCCCTCAGCAGAGCGAATGCGCGGGCACTACGAAGGCCGGCCCGCGGAACTAATCCACCCCACCGGAACGAATTTGCACCTTCCCAGTCGGGCCCCGCTACCCGCTAACCTTATCGTAGCGCACGGTACCCGCTATGCTAAAACACTCTATTGAAGTGGTGACCATGCAGTGCCCACTGGTACATATTGCCGCGAAGCATGATTTGTTTATTTATGTTTTGGTTTTGCCGCCGGCTGCGCCGGGCTATGTTAACGGTGTTATCTGTGGACCAAGTGAAGCGCGTGTTCCATTCTTTATTTTAATACTGTATGTGTTATCGCCTTTGAGAGGGAGAGCGTTTTGAACTAACGTCGCCAGCCTAGAATAATCTTTGATCTACAGTGTTCTGGGTGTAATTCGACGGTTCTAGAAACCCTCACGCCGAAAGATAAACGCCCGCAGAGCGGACGCCGCGGTATTCGACTCGCCGACGCTCGCCTGCGCACGTCACTTTGTTGAGTGCTGCTTCGCCGCCTGTGTATTCTTTGAGTTGTTAGGGGAGCACAAGTTCGCTCAAATAAACTTGTTTTCCTTGAAGACAACTGCGTCGTCTTTGACTTGGTGACATATAACGAGTCATATCTCCGTGGTCAATGAGGGTGGCACCTCGGCGGGGCCACTGAGTGCAACGCTCAGCTCTGTTGCGTCTTCCGTGGCAGCGGCTCGATAAAGTTTATTCTCTCTCTCTTTTCATTCGCTTATCGTGTCCGGACAATGAAGCGGAATACTCCAAGACCGGCAGCACTGCTGTTTATTGTGAGTGAAGAGGTAGAACACACCGCTGCGTACAGGATCGGAGTTGGTGAAAGACGCAGGGAGAAAGAGACGTTTAGAAGTCAACAAAAACCCATTTATGGAGGCCGGAAGCCGTTAAGCGTCCGGTTGACGGCTTCCGCTTCATGAATGGATGGCTTCCGCTTCATGGATTAAGAATCCGCTTCATGGACGCTTAACGTCAGCTTGACGGCGGCCGTTAAGCGTCTGCCGTTAAGCCGTTAAGGAAGAGATGCACGGCCCGCGGCGTCGCTTTGTTTGAGACAGTGCCGCCGGACCGCCCGGCGTCGCCGCACTGGTTCAAAGAAAATAAATGGCTCAGCCACAGCCCACAGGCACGGGCCTTGCGTCCGTCACGCATTTGCCCAGTGGACGGTGAAACCGAATCCCACTGAATCGCGAGTCCAAACACTCAGACAATTCACGTATCTCCACGAAGCGAATCATGACGAGTGGGCGAAGCACTGGGGATCGTTCTTACCGTAAATCACCCGTAAGAGTGATTATTACTGCTGCTAGAATGATTTCCAATCCAATCTAGTACAATACAATTCAATTTAATCCAATCCAATTCTCCTCGCGCATGCGCAGCACGGCTCTTCAGAAGCACTCTCCCTCTCTCTCGCTCTCTCTCTAACCTTCTGTGAAGCTTTATTTTGTTCTTGTTAACCTTTTGTGAACCTTTTGTTGACAGATGTTTCGATTTACAAGGTGTTGTGCGTCTCTCTCTCTCTCTCTCTCTCTCTCTCTCTCTCTCTCTCTCTCTCTCTCTCTCTCTCTCTCTCTCTCTCTCTCTCTCTCTCTCTCTCTCTCGCTTTTGTGAACCTTCTATTCACAGATGTTTTGATTTACACGCTGCTGTGCCGTGAGCACGGACGCCGGACGGACAAGCTGCCCGCCGACGCAAGGCGGCAAGCTTTGTTGAGCTCAGATGCTGTCTTAGAGGTCCGCACAGCTCCATTCTCGTCAGTGTTTCGCCCACCGTCGTTCCTTCGCCGAAAGTAGGAGCGCGCGGGACGCGCACGTTTCTATGGCGGGGTCAAACTGCGGGTCCTCCCATCCGGTTGCGACAGCCCGGAGCAAACTATTTTGCTATGGAAGCCACCCAGACCCAAAGAGAACAGGATTCGCTCTTTGTAGACGGCTGTAAGTGTGTTGCAACGTCGTAACAAGCATGGGACCACCGTTTGGCGCTGCCAGAAGTATAAATCTCTGAAGTGCGGTGTGGGGACGGAAAAAGGACGCGTGCACCTCGGAAGCGCTTGTTCATCACTATTTTTTTCTCACACCGCGTATTCTATGTACCTTGCGTCAAAAGTAAGAACTAGCGTGCTAGTAAACGTGAATAGAATGTCGTGATTACGTGCATTTAACGCTATCTAATGGTACGTTTTGGTTGTTGAAATAACTACTTTACTTTAACGTACTTTAGCGAAAGAAGGTAGATCATTTGTTATTAACGAAGTTGTGTGATCACTTTTGGAAAATAAAGCGTTACCGAAAACGGCACAAGGACGAAGAGTGAAACGGGCTGTAATGTTCTCAGCCGTTTGTACACTACAAGTCGTTTTTAATGCTCGTTATGGCATCGTCTCTACATCACGCACTATCTTTCGAGCCTGGAAGGGGCATTAATGAATATTCTGCGGAAACAGCGCACTTTACGTTTCATTGAGCACAGCCCAACTATGCTACTGACAAAATTAAGAGAACTAAAAAAAGTAAAAGGTGCGCTTGCGCAACCGCCCCTACAAGGCGACAGCTCGGCCTCCTATAAAAAAATCTTTTATCGTTTCACTTCACAGAGCTACCACAAAAGCTTGGATGCTGACTTTGTGAAAGTCATCGAAATGTGCGAATGCCATTAATACCTTACTGCCTTTTTTTAATTTCAAGGGGACCACTCACATGCGCGAAACGACGCAACCTTGGACATCGCACGTATGAAGAAAGCCCTCAAAGACAAAGCTTCTGCCGAACCGCATGCTCCCTAAATGTATGCTCAGCATATAACAAGGACAGGCAAGTTAAATCAGCCTGAGTTGCATTTTAGCATTTCGGCCCCTGCTCAGCGCGTAACTTTTAACGGTTATTTATCTCATTTTCTGATAGGTTGAGGAAGACCGGTCAGCACAACTTCCGACGTTTGAAGCACTCCGCAGCACAATTTACAGGACGAAAAGAAAAAAAAAACAACAACGCGCACGTGATGTAAATTTAGCTGTATACGTACAGGGCAACCCGGATGGTCGCATCTTTGTGCTCTTCGATATACCAACTACAGCTGGCTGCATTATCTGTTTCAGCACAACAGAGTCTCTGACCGAGTTCTCGGGGGCCACAGAGGCGTTTGTTGAAGGGACTTTCTTTTCCTGCCAATCTGTATTCTACAAGCTGCTAACAGTCAGCATCGTCAAAGTTGGTTTCAGTTTTAATGTTGCTTATTTTTTACTTACTGGGAAGAGCCGAGATGTTTATGTCGAGGCTTTCGAGCATTTTATAAGGAATGCCATGGCAGGCCTAAACTCTTCCCTTCTCTTGAGCTGGTGCGGACAGACTTTGAGACAGCGCTTATTCAGGCGCTCCTTTTCGTCTTCCCAGGAAGCCGTCATCGCGGCTGCATTTTCATTTTTCGCAAGCGGTTTGGCGTAAAGTTCAGGCGCTGGGACTTTCGGCAGCATATCGCTCCGACCCTTTCGTTGCAGTGTTTGTAAGAAAGCTGGTTAGCCTCGCCTTCGTCCCTCCTAACTTTGTGCGCGTTGCGTGGGGCAGCCTGAAACTGGTTGCGCCATCACAGGCGGAGATTCCGCGTTTGATCCTTTATTTTGAGGACACCTGGATGACGGGTAATATAGACATCCTGCAGTGGAATCACCATCAAAGTCGCGGTGCTCGGACCAACTACCTCAAGGAGGCTCGGCACAGGTAGGCTGTCCTACAGGTAACCTAAGAGCAGAATTACGGCTGCATCAAAAACCAAGAAATAATTCGTTCGTCTGATTTTTTACCGCATCAAGATAAACCGCGCGATTGGAAAGTTGGAAAGGCACATACCAACATAATTTCCTTTGTCGAGCTGCTGAAGAAGGCTGAAGCAACAAGCCGCGTGTCGCTGCTCCAGCTGTCACGGAAACGACTTCGGAAGTGGAACGACAAGGACGACAAAATTAAGGAGTTGGAAGACCGTCTTGCGAAGTGGTGTGCTTAGCGTGGGAGCTTTCTTGGAAAAACTCAACGTTTCTGCGGTATCTAAGTACACGAAGCCACCCCCATCATGTCCTTTGGTTTTCTTTCCTTTTTTTTTTTTGTTTCGTATCTATATCTACTGCTTTGTCCTCCTCACACTTCTTATGCCCTTCAGCAAAATGGGGCCATCAAAAATATGCGTGTATTTGTTCAAGTGTAAATAAATCGATGTGTTTTCCGAAGCGACTTTGTATGAATCAACATTATTAATTGATTGATAATTAGAAAGCATGAACTTACAGAGGGCAAAACATTTACTTCAGCCGGGACACATCCTCGTCGAGTGAGCATGACATTCAGCACCCAAGGAATTTCCTTGCTATGTTAATTTTTTAGACCCAAAATGGCAGGGTGCGCTGATCATACCATACTAATGTATGTCATGCTAACATGTATGACATCAACTAAATTGATATTTGCATAACACGGACTCAGAGAGCCTTCGAAAACATTCACCACCAAACGAGCCACCTACTTCGGTCAAAGTTTTCGTTTCTTTAGTTTTATTCGTTTCATATATGCCGTACAGAAAAATTAAAAGAAAAAAAACCGTAGAATAGCGTGGTTTAGGTAATGAGTACGGCACTTAAATAGTGGGTCTTTCGTTGCGGGGCAATCGGCACGGGGTAAAGTGTATGTATTTTGTATGTTCAGTAAAAATTTCAAGAATCACATAACGAGAAGATTACGCTCCTACAACGAATACTACACAAGACATAACGCACTACCGGGCAGACAGGCAGTCATGAACACAGTGAACTTGCTTCCATGTTTCGATAGTGGTTCTCAATTCTTTTATATCCTTCCCCAAATAGATCATCGTTGGAGTCAATGAGGTGCTCAATAAAGTAAGAAATTAGGCTTAATTTTCGAAATATACAGATGAAACTTTCAGATGAATACAAATCCGCTGGGTATAGTACTGCACGAGCCCGGGCCAGCCCGAAAGCTCGGGCCCGACCCGGCCCGCGGGCCAGGCCGGGCCGCCCGAAGTCGAATATCGGCGGGTCCGGGCCGGGCCCGGGCCGGGCTCGGGCTCGACGCCACGGGCCTGGGGCAGGCTCTGGCTTGAATTCATAGGCCCGACCCTTAATAGTTCCTACGTGAAGTATAGAAAAGAGCATAAAATCGAATATTCTGAGTATAAGTTTTACGCGCTTCTTGATGTTAGTTGTACACATTGTTTTAAAAATGTGTTTTGCTAGGGCTGACATTTCAGGTACGGTATCAAGATTTTATATTTTGGTGTATAACATATCAAAGATACGGTTACAAGGAATGTCCTAGCGGGGAAGGAATTAATTAAGCCACCCTGGAGCTGTGCACATATATATGTCGATGTACGTGTGTTTTAGATGTCGAACCAATCTAAATGCGGCTGCCGTGGCTGGAAATCAAACTCGCGTGCTAGAGAAGCGCCACCGCTTAAAGGGACAGACAACCGATTTTTGTCGCGTATATGTTCTCTAGCTCATATGAAAGCCAGCGTTTTATATAGCCCGGTAACCATAAGCAATTTCTAAACAAACTGGCGGAAATAATTTTAATTTGGCAGCAAACTTCCTGAAAACGGAAGGGTGGCGGTTCGTAGTGTCGAAACTTGACACTACAATATGTGTCCCTGTCACGTGACCTGCAAACCTAGCAGCTACTGCAACTGCCTAAATGTTTATTTACGTATTGGAAACCTTTTAACACATGTATTTGTACAAGCTTAAATTGTATATGTATTTTTTAGCATTATTTTGAAATTTTTTGAGACACGCCGCCCGCCGCCGCTGGGTTGCTCTCAGTGTGGCTAACTGAGCCTCCATGCCCAGAATCAACGGCAGCGTTCAGTAAACAGACCCAATGAAGGAGCTTTGACGATTCTGCTTGAGGCAGAGGCGTTTGTTCTGCCAAAATATTTGATTTCAGTTTCCAAATACGCCAACGGCAGCTTAAAAAAAAAAAAAAAAAACGTCGCGCCCGGGGAGAATTGAACTTCCCGCCTCCACAACGTGAAGCCAGATTCTACCTATCGTCTATCCCAACAGATGGCGCATTCGGGCAAAATAGACCGTTGCATTAAAAAAACTCATAAAGGAACAGAAAAGCATGTGATTCAAACATTTTTAGCTTGGAACAAGTTTTTCAATATTGTTTTTTATTTCGCATACAGACAAAAGTATGTTGCCGAGCTACTTTATGTCATGGTTGCCAGCATTAGTTTTGGGAGGGACACATACGGCTCGTAGATCAAAAAATTCGATTTAAGAAGTTCTGGGGCGTTATCAGCAAAACCGTTTCTCGTCAAGGTGCCCCAGCAAACCACGAAAGTCCATAGGATATCCACAAATGGTCACAATATCCAATGTCATTTCAGGACATTCATGTGATGTCCATACAATGTTTCACCCAAGATCATCTGCTTGTGGACATCCATGCGATATAACTGCAGGTGTGTTATTATAACATCATTACGCGATATTGCTAGGATGTCCACAAATTTACATTTTTCCTTGCACTGAGAATTCGCATTCATAGCGCGGTGTACATATAGGGGCCCCACACAAAGTGTGTCTTAGTTCAAATCTCCCCTCAAAAATATTTTCTGGCCTGTTCCTAACTCATATTTTAAATGAAGAGCGGGTAGTTATTTGATTTGGAATTTGAGCGAAATCTGGTTTGCCTTTCTGTTTGATTCGGGAATTGGATTCTATATTTTAGGCTGCTTGATTTATGTGACAAGCGGGACTGTTGATTTTCTCATACAGTTGTAGGCGAGCACTGGTACGGAGCCAGTTACGGAGCCTGCTGAGTAGGCAGGACTCTTGTCATCCAAATTTGATGCTTGGGATGCGAGCGGGTGCATTGCATGCAACCCACGCGTATGGGTATTGCTTGTTTGGTTCTTGCGCGATGGAGTGGCGGGCCTCGTCCAGTCTTAACGTCGGGGGAGATGAGGGTGACGGCCTAGTAATTTTGCAGCGTTTTACTGCATCGTGAATAGCCTCGTGGGGTAAGCAGTCGAAGGCTTTGCGAATGTTCAAAAGGACGACAAAGGCCACGGTTTTTGGTAGCCTTCGCGTTTTCTAGTGCAGAGACAAGGTCGGCAATTGAATCCATGGCACTGCGCTGGCGAGGAAAACCCGCAGGCTCAGGGTTCAAGTTGCAGATTCGCGCATACTTGTAATTCGAGGCGTGCGAGCGCCATGGATTCGAGAACATTGAAGGCAGCGCTCGTGAGTGAAATAGGACGAAAAGAGGAGAAAAGTTTGGGAGATTTGTTCTTTTTTAGGATGGGAGGGTCACGTTGGAGGCCAAATTGAGCAGGGAGGGTGCCGGAAGACAAGTGGAAGTTGCAAAGTCAAGAAGGCGCGAGCGCTGCCTCTCGGCTACGGGCGCAATTTTCCATTTGCATTTTGAATGGCCCGCACGAGCTCAGCCGCCATGAAAGGAGCTTCAAAAGCCGAAGGAGGGAGCCGGCGCGCGAACGCGGGGCGTCAGATTCTTCGTTTGGGCTGCGGCAGGGTTTGCGCGAGAAGAGAAAGCTCGGCCGCGTTTTTTCCACTTGCGATGGAGCGAGTGAGGAGGGAGAGAGGGGGGGGGGGGGGGGGGGGGTTGTATGTCGGGGTGGTCGCGGAGATGGCGCGAAGCAGGTGCCGTGCATTCGCTCCCCCACCCCCCGAGCGCGCCGCATACACCCTCCCATTTTCTCCGTACGTCCGTACGTCCGCACAGTGCGCCTTTCATCAACAAAATCTAGTCGGTGTTGCTTTCATCCAGCGGCCGTGGTACTTGCTTGGCGTATCGACTGGCAAAAGCGGCGGCGGCGGAGGAGGAGGAAACCATCCTCGCCCTCTCCGACGGGGCGGGGAGCTGAGTTCCTGTGGTTCCCGCGCTTTTCAGTCGCTCACTCGCTCTTTTCTCGCTTGTTGTGACCACAACTGTCCCGTACTGGACTGCTCGAGGGACTTCGCGTCTCAAGAGACGGGAAATCGACAGTTGCTGCACGACATGGTTCTCAGATCACCGATCGACTTCACTTCAATAATTACCATCAATCTCTGTTCAAGGTATTTCTTCTTTGCTATTTTGATGCTACTCGCGACTCTAAATTACTGCTTGGTATTTTCTTCCAGCTTTCCTTCTGAGACTGCCAGTGAATACATCACAAAAACTTCATCCCAGCTCCTTGATCAACATCTCAAGTAGCAGGTGAGAAACTCTCATAATGTCAGCAATAAGCTGTAGCTAACCAAGATATACGACATTTTCTTGCAGGACAACTAGCGTTTTCTCTAGATTCTGCCATTCTAAGAAGGGTACCTACCATTTCGTTCCTTTCATATATTCTACTGCCGCTGCTGCGAAGTTTGCTGCCGCTCTTTCTGCTGAAGAAACAAGCTTTCTGGATCAAACACAAGATTTCAACTGGTGGCCCAACGTCTCAGAAACAAATTTACAGAACTCGTGAGCATGAATCCAAGCACGTGCCTTTTGCGTAATATTTTAGCATGCAGTATAGTTTTTAGAGACCAAATTTGCCTTTGCTTTTCCGGCCTGTTTCTTAGGTATTCTGCCAGCTCCTATTTTCTCTGGTGTTCTGTTTAACTTCATGATAACTTTAAGTTTAACTTTAAGTTAAAATCTTTTGTGGGTTTATTACATTTAAACTTTATTGTTTGCGTAAGTTTTCACGGCTTCAAGTTGAATCATTGTTTATTTGGCACTGTTTTTATTCGAAAGCTGAAATCTTTGCTCTGTTTTTTCTCGTCTCATTTTAGCTGTACAGTTAAGAAACGATTCATATATGCACGCCTGCTGATGGTGCATTTGTATGTAAAGTATTTAACCCGCCCGGTTGATTGCAATTTCCTTTTAACCTGTCACTCTTTCAATAGGCAGAATGGTGTAACCAGCTGTGTCAGTAATAGCTATTTAACAAGTGTTTAACTGGTGCTGTTTTTATTTTCTAATGTTTTCCAGGTCTTGGACTTCCAGCAAGGTTCATCTGCTGGATATTGAAATGATTGTGAAATAAATACCATTTTTCTTTGCAATAAAAATTTGAGATGGTTTCATGTCCCTAATAATAATATATAAATAGTTATATAATAATAGTATAAGGTCCTGAGAATGCCCCAACATGGCATCAAATGGACATTACATGATGTCGTCCGGATATCTGTGAAATGTCCACAGAAAGTTTCCATGAATTTTAAGGACATCCTGTGGATATCCAGACGAAAGTATTTGTGGATGTCTATTCCGAGGCAATAGGGACATCGCCTGAATATCCCGTGGACATAACGTGGGCGTTCAGGAATATCCTCTGCACATTGGATATCAGGGATGTTGCATTGAATGGACATCCACACAATGTTTTATGGTTTGCTGGGGCTTTAAGTGATGCCCTTTCATTTGGGATAGAGAATATATACTCGACAAAAATCGGTTGTCTGTCCCTTTAACAACCACTCCAGGGAAAATATTTCAACGCACGCACATACTCGTGGATTCAAATGGAGAGCAAAAAATTTCATTAATACCAACTTGTGACCGAAACAACCACATGAAGTTGCAAAGAGTCTGGTCATCAAAGGTGATGGTGTCTCTCGTGTAAGAATACGAGCTATTATTACGCCCATGTGGCGTGAACTGCAGACGGTGTGAGCTAAACTACGTGTACTTTTAAACCCTTATTTTTTGCGTTCCAATTCAGGGCGTGCTTGATGCTCCGTCTGATTTTCCCCTACGAAGACACTCGACCAAATATAATAGACAAATTTTCTTCAACGTCTAAGACCAGGCCTGGTCACACACATGCGGGCCCTCCCTAGGCTCAAAAAAAAAAAAAAATAAAGAAAGACCGTGCCCGGGCTGGGCGTGGGCTTGATACGACGGGCCCGGGCCGGGCCTGGGCTTTAGACGACGGGCTCGGCCCGGGCCCAGGCTAGGCTCACTTATGAATTCCCGGGCCCGGGCCGGGCTCGGGCTTCACAAAGCGGGCTGGGGCCGGGCTCGGGCCTTAAAATCAGGCCCGTGCAGTGCCCTACCGCTGGGTGTTGATGTACAAAATCTTCTTAATTGGAAACCAAAGTAGCTTCTTTGTTTTTGATTCTACATTCAATTCAAGCCATTATTTTATGCTCCGTAGTAACATCCACTGGAGGATGTCATTCGGACTTGTACACCCGTTTCTGGATGTCCACTGTACGTCCGAAAATGTACATCCAAACATAAGACCCTTTGCAAAATACTATGTGGCATAGTGGACAAGCGGAAAGCCAGTCCAGCAACATTGCGCGCGGCTATGATGAAGAAAAAAAATGGGCCCATCTCCCCGCGAGGGGGACTCGAGTAAATGCGTCGCATAGGGGGTGGGTGTATTGCGTTAACGCTTAGTGTTTGGGGGGTTGGTGCTATCACGTGTACATCACGCAGCTGGCACGCCGCTGAGTCGCCAACGCACGCCGCTGACGACGTAGTTTGAATGAGTCAAGGATATAAGGCGCGTTCGTAGCCTTTGATTCTGTGTCGGTTTTGTGGCGCAGTGGGAAGAGCACCATGTACCTCGCGTTCCGCCCACAGGTAGTGAATGCGTTGTATCAGCAGCTTCTTGACGTAATTTGAATGAGTCAAGGATATAAGGCGCGTTCTTTCATTCTGTGTCGGTTTTGTGGCGCAGTGGGTAGATCACCATGTACCTTGCGTTCCGCCCGCAGGACGTCGTGGGATCGAAACCAGGCGCCGGTAACTGTTATTTATTTTTATAGTGTAGGGGGAGGCTGGCTGCTGCGGACGCCGACGCACAGGTGACATCGTGAGTTATACAAATGCTCTGCATTTAAAAGCGATTGTGCCGGCTGCTCGGCTCAGCGCGCTCACGCATCGCCTAAGCTCGGACTTCACAGACTCGCAGTACTGGGGTACTGGATGATATGGCGTCTGCGTCACGGGGATTGGTTTTTCCTATCACCGGGTGGGACACCAACCTCTCTGGTATACCGCGTTTGAGCGACGAGCGCATCCGTGCCGTTTGCAGAGGGGGACGCAGCAGCGAGTCGGCATGACTACTGCAGAACTCGTAACCGCATGTGGTGATAAAATTAAAACAGCAAGCAAAAACTCCCACCTCCCCTCGCGGGAACACCTGTGTAGATGCGACGCATAGGCGGAGCGGCGAAGGGACCGCGTTTTATAGCGCGCATAACGTTGAGGGGACTGCGTAAGCCGGTCCCAGTCGATGACGACGTTGGCGTACTTGTAAAGCGGCGTGGACTCTAGGTGTTTGAGCCAAGCGTGGATGTTGCTTCGCCGGAGAACGGCACACCGCAGCGCGCCCGAAGGAGAGGAAACCGCGGAAGAGAGAGCACTGCACATGCGCCGGCCCCAGCGCGTCTGCCGCGGCTATGACGCAACACAATCCACTTTAATCCAATCCAATCCAAATCCAAGCCAATCCAATCGAATCCAATCCAATGCCCCTCGCGAGAAAATGTTCGCTATCGGAGAGGAGAGGGGATGAGCGGCGAGGAGAATGGGGAGGGGCGGACAACGCCGACGACGACGCCGGAGGGACAAGGCGAGTGAATCAGATGCTCTGCATCTAAAAGCTCAGAAACCTGTCCGATCAGACTGAACTCTGAGGTGACTACGAGTAGCGCCGCGCAGCCGCGCTTCCTTTATCATGGCCGACATTTGCGAATGACCGCAGTGTTGTCATCATGAAAGCTCGCGTACGCACTATGTTGCCAACGTTTCTGAAACTGGGCCTTGGATGTTCCGCGCTGTATTTCGGACGTCCCTGGTGAAAAAAAAAAAAAAGTGGTGATCGGTAACTCTTTTCGTGTTTTAGTGCATCATTTAGCTATGAAAGCTGACTTATTGTTTCCGACCAATTTTATAATTCGATTCTCGATGTGTAGCGAGGTGAAAATTGCACGTAATGTATAGTGTTGCGACCGGGCGAGAGCACCCGATCTGAGCTCCGTGGCCTCCGACATACGAGTGGTAGCGTGTATGATGCGAGCGGCCAGCCGCTGTTGCAGCCGTGAAGAAGTCCAGAAGCAGTAGGCTAACGTAACTATTTACTTCATAGCGAAAGGTGAGCCGAAGCCAAAAAAACAATGCCCCGACGGGCGAGGTTACAATACAGGACTCGAGCAGAGCGATAGCATGGATTCGCTGCTCAAACAGGAATGAATTACAGCGCTTGGGCTGCTTCTATTTATACCCAAAAGCAGCAATGGTCAAAACGCCAACAAGTGGCAACACGCCACGAACGTCACAGACACACACAACGCTCTTTCCACAGTTCGTGAGTCATCGGTTGCCTCGGCGCACGTTGAGTCCGAGAGAGGGCAGAGAGTGTCCTTGAAACATGCTGAGACATGCCTCGCCGGCCCGGCAACCGTCGAAGTTTGAAGCGCGTTGAAAGCGAGGTGACTGGGCCGGGCATGTCGAGGCGTGAATGTATGACTCACCGACGTGCTGGCACCTGACGGCTGTGGGGCGCATGTCCGTGAAGCATGCCTGGGCGTGCCCCTGGCAACCGCCGGAGGCGCGTTGCAAAGCGAGGCGTCTGGCCCGGCATGTCGAGACACGAAAGTATGATTCACCGACACGCTGGCGCCTGACGGCAGAAAGGCGCACGTGGTGGCTTCGCCGCCCAGCCGTGGAGTGATGCGGGAAAATACGGCGGCGTTGGCCGATTCGTAACAATAGTAAAAATAGTAAATTTATTGATCTCTTCCCGTGCGAGGCTTGTCCCCCTAAAAAAAAGAAGTGAGATATGGTAGCCGAGCGCCGACTAACCAAAGCTGCTTTTCAATATCGTACGAGAAACTACCTTTGTAAATCAGGGCCCGCTTTTTTACTCGCAATGCAAATGATTGCTACTCAGCTGCAGTCTTATGCAAAAATACCTGTCAGACGATCTACTTCATCTTGATTGATAGCAACGTTATGTCGGAATTGCGCCTAACTCCATTATCCTGGACAAACATTACTGGGAGTTCTTCTGTGGAAATAACAGTGCGAAACGCGACGCTACCACGCGCATTTGAAGGCGGGTGTGAGCGGCCGCCGTTTCCAGCGCGGACGCTTCCGTTCGATCACGTACGTCACATCCGGCCGCCGGTAATGGCCGCCTTTTTTTATTCAGTTTCGGTTCCGAAAACGCCAATTTCGCAAGCCGTTTGCGTGTCACGCGCGTGCAAGTTTGAAACGCAGTATATTGCATTTAGCACTCTCTTTATGCGTACTATAGGTGACATTAGGTGAGCCTTCTCTCTCTTAGGTGACATTATTTTTACGTTGTCGAAAATTTGAGTGTCATTGGCCTTAAGCGGTAATTAAAACCATACGTATCCATAAGTAGGCTTAAACCATAATTAGGCTTCACCATATACGTCAACCACAAGTAGGCTTCACAACTACACACAAGTGAATTGCTCAAAAGACATGTCTGCCTCCTTTTTCAGCTTCCTCCCAATCCTTTTCTTAGGCGGAATTTTTTCCTGCATGAACAGCTGGGCCACCAGACATTTTTTTTTTCATTCAGAGTGGACATTTAAAACCCCAATTCAGTTTACCAGCAGCAGCCAGTGCATCATGCAGCACAAAAGTGATTTTAGCGTTCAGGCAGCACTATTGCACCAGTGTTAATTGCTCTTTCCATCCTCAGGTCCGTAGAAACATTTCAATTTGATCAAAATACTATATGGGTGCAGTGTGGAATATGTGGGGTTCAGGCGACCATACTCCGACGTAGGCCACCACGCTAGCTCCCGGCGTGTCAGCCACGTGGGCCCCCGCACCTACGGCAGCCCAGCGAGATTAGTGCCGAAGCATAGCCGTTTATTTGGGAACTCCCAAAGCATGCGAGCACAAAGCTCGACGCCGTTCACGAATCCCGCCGTCCTGGTCGTGATCGCGAACGGGAGGCAGGCACTCACGGCCGTCACGGCGCGCAACAACTAAGTCCCTATTCGAGATGCATGGTCCGCCGCGCTGCTCCGCCTACCTCACCCAGACCGGACCTCCGATCAGGCTCTCCTTCTGTCTTCCTCGCGCACATGTTCGCGCAGCCAGCGCGCCTGTTCAGTGCACGGACCAGTGGTGCCGTCTCTCGGGGGCGCGACGAACCAGCGGAGCGCCGGACCGGTTTCAGCGCAACGCGTCTCTCCCCGAAGCGCGCACCGGCTCGGGATCACGGGTCGCGGTTCTCCACGATTCCCGCAACAGCTACCCGGCCTTGTGCTCACACAAATGGCGAGACATGGTACTGTCATGTCTCGATCCAAGCGACTGGACTAGCAGCGCTAGCACCAGTAATGCGCCCTATTTTGGTGAAACACTGCAGGTATATATACAAATTTCAGCCCAAATGAGAACCTCCTTCCTGCAGCAATCAAGGACACTCCTAATGATGTGATTATTGCTTAAGTGTCCAATTGTCAAAAGGGTTATTTCACTATCATCATTATCATTTTCCTTTTGTATCAGTTGGTATGACTTGGCACATATCCAAGTTAGCATTGCCACGCAAAGTGGACATTGACTGAGGACATACTTTGCTGCTCCCTTTATTACCAATTCCCATATCAGCATGTTTGTAAGTCAAAGGCCACAACACATTCACTAGACGCCACCAAGCTGCGATGGTGTTGGGGGACGAGTGCTTCAATCACAATCCATGGGCGGCCCCTGGCTTGAATTTTACCCAAGACCCAAATTTACCGAACCTTTTTTTTTCCAGCTAAATTAACCGTGATCTATCCTTTGAGCTGTCAGGGTTTTCGTGTACCAGGTGTGACGTTCAGGCCTAACATGGAGCGGTGGAGTCAAGCAAGCAAATCAGCCAGGCAGGCACCCGTGGCGAGACCTCTTTATTCTGGCTCAGCCATCATCGAACTGTCGTTTCAGAACTCAGCTCCGATGGTGGCGCCATCTGTGGGTGGCCTCGTGAAGGTGGGACGTTCATACGAACAGAATGCATGGTAGCGCCATCTGTTGATGCTTGCATTAAGTAGCAGCCGAACACGATAGCCATGTCGCCGAATTTCAGATCTACTGAGCTAACTCATTTCGGAGCTTGGGATCGGCTTGCAACGTTTGAATTGCACAATACAGTTGGGAAATTCTAAGCTCTTGTCCACACGACCGTTTCTGTCAAAATTTGTATCCCCGAGGTAATCGGCTAGCTGGGCTATCACAGAGTACAGATTTCGTAAGAATTCCAAGGATTCTTAGGCCACGTATACTTTTGGGCACACACCCTTTAATGCCGGTTGTCGCGAATTCGCGACATACTGAATGAAGCTGGCCAACCAACTCGCGAAACCTTTGCTGGCTTCAGCGGCGGCTGTGATGTGTTTGCGGCAAAGAGGTGGTGGTTGCGCTCCAGACTTGTAGCGCCATCTCGTATAAGGTGTTGAAAATTAAACTCAGTATGTCCATCGGTTGGCGGACTGCGCGCGCCACGTGCGACAGCTCTCACTTCGTCGTCGTTTTCTCTCTAACCATAAAGAGTACAAGGTCCCCCAATTTTTTTTCTATTTGCACGCATTCAGGAGACTGCCCAAGAGGTGTTACATTGTCGAAAAATACTTTTTTTGTTGCATGCTTCTTGCTTTCGTGGTATCTCGCGAATTCGCGACATTCGGCCATTTAGGCAGTTTGCGGTGACTGCAGGTATGCTGGTTTTTTTTAATTTTATGGCCGAGTATGGATGTCAGATCGCTGTATGGAAGAAAAGGGCTTCGCACACGCCTGCCACCTGAGGATAACAGTGACGATAGCTGACTTAGTGACAGTGATTACGACGATGTTGACTACGATCCTCATGCACAAGCACGAGCTGCGCCCTTGGGAGAGCCTCCGTCAAAGCAGTGAAGATGAAAACGGTGACGTGGTGCCTTTGCCAACTGCCTCTGCCAAACAGACAGTGAAGTGAAAAAAAAAGACTGTCAAGAACAGCGGGAAATACCATCCTGGAATATCACTCTTCCTGAAAGAGACACTGTGCGAGCACCTACTGAATATTTCAAAGAGTTTTTTGATGACAGCTTACTGCATCACATCATACAGCAGACCAATCTTTTTGCAACGCAAAAAAACCCAAACAAAGGGAAGGCCCAAGTAGGCGATAAGGACCAAGTAGGCGATAAAGTTGCATTCCAGATATTGGCCTAAGTGCCTGTTGTCGCGAATTCGCGACAAACCTAAAAGTCGGCGATTACGTTGCATCTCAGATAATACAACTGTGGAATGCAATCACGGTGTCTGTCTAAAGCCGAAACACGAAAAAATAAATTTTTTTGTGGCCTATTTCATAATTCCGGCATTAAAGGGTTAACTCTTGGAAGCCACTAAAAAAATTCTACACCAGAAAGCTGGCCGTGCATTTTTCTTTGTCACTGCCGTAAAATGTTTCAGTTGCATTTGAGAGATAACATTCTGCATTTATTTCTGTGCATCCTGAAAGTGTTGGTCTGGCCTAAGAAAATCTGGAAAAAACTGTGCGGAAGAACTCAACATCACGCTGACTTCACAAAACATTGGAATGGAAGGACGTTACTAGATGCCTGGAACAATAGGCGCACGAAAGAACACAAATCGCGACGTAAGGTGTAATAATTACTTTATTAGCTCTAACAGATGGTATAAATAGAAAATAAAAACGTTATTGCAAGGACACGGAGTATATTCACCGGCACGTAAAAAGCACAGGGGCAAAAGAGAGCGCCGCGGCGTTTTGCAAAAGCTGGCGCATTGCATACGAGAGAAGAATTTGCATAATGAAGCAAGGCACGATGTCGGCACGTGCTACGACGAGTACAAAAGCATCTTGCCCACTTCCAGAGTTGCCCGAGACATAAGCGAGAGAGACGGAAAATAGGGGGCCACACGTAAACATGCATTAAATGCAATGTCGTCACATTAGGTCACCACCGTTCCAGTTCACCTTCCAAGCTACGATATTGGCAAATGATGGCTTTGTTCATCATGGTAAAACAAAAAAGTGCAGGTTAGAGCCACTCAAAATGCAAAAAAAGTTGCTTAGAAGTGCACTTTTTTTTTTCTTGCCCTTATTCCATGAACAGCAGGAAGATAGACTAGAATTTTGATTAAGGAGACATGCCTTTTAGCTTTACACACCTAAAAATTTGCATCATAAAGTCTGGGTCATACCAATGTGAAAAAATTTGTCATAGCACTGTTCATAAAGAGCAAGTTTTAGTAATCTCGCATTGAAGATACGAGAACCTTGAAATGGCTTCTCAAAAGATTGGGTCACCGCAATGCTTTAACGTAACCCAGCTCTGCCAGTCATCGAAACAAGCCTGTTTTCAGAGTTCTGCGTAGTCATCTACGAAATGCAACTTTCACAAGTTTTCGCCACCATTGCAAAAACTGTCTTCATGCAGCCTTTGAGACTGCATAAAAAACACACAGGTGAGTTACCTTTGTTAAAAGAAAGTACAGCACACACAATGAGAATTTTCGCCAAGCAAAAATAACATCCGTACAGCATAAGATCCGAACAAAATGGCGCGTCGCACTGGATGCTTACTGCCTCTAGTGGCGCGAAACGGCTCATCCCGGCTCCAAATGGCTTCGGCGCTGCCTTAGGAGGCACAGACGAGAATGCAAAGAAAGGTTACGTCGAAAAAGATAGCGTGCTGGTTATTCGTGATATTTTTATTGCTGCAAGTCCTTAAATAGCAACACTTTCTGCCTCTTCAGGAGCATTCTAAGCCATATAAAAACTTGTTTGCAAAGCCAAGGAATGCCACTACCACCACTAAGGAAGAAATGTGCTAACGAGTACCAGTACCAAAGGATAAAAAAGAAAAGATCTAAAACACGGAGAGACTTCCCCCACAACTGCTCAAAATTGGCCCTACAAGACACCAGAAACACTGCTACCTAATGCCAACGTGTTGTTATAACTGGCACTAGAGCCTCAAATTGTAAGAACGTTTCTTGAGGGGTTGTTAACTTGGCAGTGATGAGGCCTAAGACACCTAGGAAAAAGACTTGCAAAAAACAAAAATGCGGACAACGCTTCAGCAGTTGCCATTTCACACCACTAGATGCAGATTTGCGCGAGGTAACAACCAAACAGCATGAAAACGAGTACGTGTTCAAATGTAAAAGGCCTCAACAAAGGAAAAACAACTAATAAAGATTGAAAAATTTTATGGCACAACCATGTTTGCGTGAGGAAGAAGAATTCCACAGTTCCTTCTTAAAACAGCACAACATACAGCACAAACATTTAAAACACACAAATAAAGCAAGCTTGTTTCTAGAAAAAGATAAAAAATCTACAGCGCACCAAAAGGCAGTAGTTTCGCGACAAACTGCACAAGTATTAGCGAAGCTTTAATAATACGTAAAACTAACAATACGGACAATACAAGTCTTTAAAGCAAGCACTATTGATAAGATAACTATGCTTGCTACAGCAAGAAACACCAGTGATAAGATATAACAGGTTTAGTTAGTGAAGAGATCAACATAAAATGCGGCGAAATATTGCGGGAGAGAATTGTCAGACAGCTTCTTTACTGTGCGGCCTCCACCATTGCAGGCACCAGTGTGGCACGGTTAAGTGACCGTTACTTCAGGTAAAAAAATACAAAAAGCAAGAAATTATTTCTTTCCTTCTATCTGACTCTAAACATTAACTTAGCTAACACCTTAAAATAGTGTGCGTGGTATGTCACAGGTGCCGGAACAGCTCTTCCAGTTTATTACAAGAATAGAAAATTGCTAACATGCCTATAAAAGCCTTCAAATCTCATGTTGTTTACGATGGAAGACTCCTTCGCAGTCGGTTAAAGGAGCCATGAAGAGAAAATACAACTTCGGGTAATTTGAAAGAACTAGGATTCAGTATCTCACTCAGCTCCATTACAGCCACAAAAGATGTTTTTTTAAGGAAAAAAAAAAAGCAAGAAGTATTTAAAAACTCTCAAATTTTGCACCACAGTGACGTGTTATGAGTAATAATCACGTCATACGGGCCAACAATAAAAGATAATTTTCAGCGCATTAACTGCACATTAGCATTCAAGTGATGTGGTCAAATGGAACTAGAGGCCCCATTACAGACGTCCAGTCATGTGTCGTCTTGACAGGTCAGTTCGGCGGCCACCAATCGCACAAACAAGGTTCTGTGACGTCGTAGAAAAGTTGCGGGAAATTGGCTAGGGGGTCGCAACTGCTTCACACGTTTCCTTTGATATCTCCGTTATTTGTTCGAAGATTGCAATGATATTGGTATCATTGTCATCGGGACTAAGCAGTCTGTAAACCCAACTCGTATTTTGTCTTCATGGCTCCTTTAAGTAAGGCATTAGCATTACAGACTCTATTGCTGGAATAAAGGCTTTCGCGTTGCACATTTCCGATAACTAAGCCTAACCAAGTGACAAATTTCACCGAAAGTGGTGACCCCATTAAACTGTCCAATCACCCACGCTATTCTATGACAATTTCCGTAATGCGTGAATTAAAATCCTGCTATACGAGAAATCAACCGATTTCTTGATGTATTTATTAAACTTAAAACGCTGCTACACTAAGGTGCTAACACTTTTATTTTCACAGCACACCAAGCCAAGGCAGCAATGAATGTAAATTGCTCAGAAGCTCGTATACCCTGTCAGCCAAATGTCGTCCGAGGTGAGAGGGTTTAACGTTAAAAACGTCGTACGCAGGCCCCATTTGAAAAGTGTACAGCACCAGGTTATCGTTTAGTGCGAATAAAATGAATCCACAAAACAAAACACAATCGCTGAAGAGAGTAATTTCTTCGTCAACAAACTTTGAGCTTACAAAAAGGAACTCTTCCTTTAGCTTAATGTTTTTCGCAGAGTCGTCGTGACATTGGCCATAACAATATGCAAAAAGAAACCCCCCAACTTCTTTCTACAAGTGTGTAAAACGCGAGAGGTGGTTTTAGAAGAAGGTTGTCACAATGAGAAATACAACAGAGTCACTCCAGATAACAATTCTCACAAAGGAAGAACTTAACGAACGTACAGCCAGACAAGAAACAAGTCACATGAGCCCAACAACTTGCGTAACAAAAAAAAAAAGAACTTGCTAACGATAGAGACAATATAGAAATAGGTGCTACAACGAAGTCAAAGTTAAGAGGCCTGTTCAAGGCTGACCCCAGGCACCCCAATTTTTTTACAGTATTTTGTTTCCTCTAAGGATTCTGCCTTTTTTGACACCATGCATTAAGGAACACCAGCCGGCTTCATTAAAATCTATTCAAATGATCTCCCAATGTACTAAAATACCTTTTAACAAACACTCACCCCATGTGTTAGTGCATCAATCTTTCCTGAGCAGTCTCCCCATGGCAGCAGTTATTCTTTGCCAGTTTAGGGTACAACGTTGGCAGGATTATTCAGCGATAATAACATATGGCTCTTCGGCAATACATAGCACATTTTCATACACGTGAGCTCTGAGGAAGGATCTAGGGCTCATAAGTTCATATGCGATTTTGTTGTTCAAGATGCCCTTATCCCTCCCCTGCTATGATGTCAGTGCTCGACCTCCATTTTTAAAATTCAAACTCCCAGATATGTTGCCTTCTAGCGTGAATAAACATCAGTTGATAGTCAACGCCTGTTTTGTCCTGTTGCCTGTGTTTATGACGGTGCCATGTCTAGAGTTATTCAACAATGAAGTCTTATCAACTAACGCGGCTCACTTTACTATCTCAAACTCGTTCCTGAACACAGTTTGACTCATTAGTATTTCTTTTTTGTCGGACGTTCCCTTCACTTGAATCCAGCATTGCTCGTTTGAGCAATTCTCAGTGCAATTAACACAGCTTGGCTCTAGCTCTGGTGTTGTCTGAGACCGAAAGTGGACGCCCGGCTGGCATGACGCACATTTGAGCTTCCCACCCAAGGCCCTGATCGCATCGAGTCGTTGCGTGCTACAGGACGTTCTCCAAACCCTCATAGGCTCCGGAATTTGATCTCGATTGCAGTGAATATGTTAAATTTTTTTTATTTACTATCTAGAGCACCATCTTTGTTTGACTGACAATGGCAAAAATTGCTATTTCTATCAGGAATTTTTGTTTTACTTTAGGCGCAGCCGATAATTCGTTAGTAACTGTAACACATCGCAATGATTCTCTAGCTTGTTTTTAGAGCTCATGTTTTGCAACGCCTGGTCATAATAGTTGCCACGAGTTGGAATACAAGGCATGTGCTTTCAAACATACACCAGTTCTCATCTAGTTTTCCTGTGCCTTTCCCAACTTAATGTCAAGAACGATGCCTTCTAACAAAACAAGCAAAAGTAATCCAACCAGTGTCAACCCCATTGTGTGGAACCGCAACCGATGAAGCCAGACGCGACTCCCAGCCCTGACAAAAGGCGGCTTGCGAGCCAACGGTGCACACCAGAAAGCCGGCCGTCGGAGGGGAGGTTGGGAGCAGAGGTACCCCTCAAGGCCTAATACTGGTACCAGGGCTGTTTGCGGATCCAGCGGACGCGGAGTCCAGAGTCCGTGCGGATCTTGATGGAGGCAGCCTCGCAGGCGCGCACGGTTTCCTTGACGGATTGCATCAGGTTCTGGGCGTTGCCGACCAACATGTCTGTCGCCTCCTGGTCTTCCTCTGTGCCTGTGTGCGCGCGCAAGTGCACCCAAAGTTCGAGTCAGCAACGTTCAAACACCTGGATATCCTTTTTTTTTAGTTTTTCGTTTTAAGCACTTTTTTATTTTGCGTTTTATTTCCCCTCCCCCCCCCTTCCCCCCCCCCCCCCCCCCCCGTTCACAGTCATAGCACAAAATGCGAAGCCAGGCTTAGTGAACAAACACTAAAGCCTCTGCCGACTGTACTACGCTTTGCAGCAGAACTACTTTAATCAAGTAGAAAATGAGGGAGCATGTAAAAGCTAGTTTTCCTACCACCAGACATCTATTGCTTTACAACCTACGGCATCACTTATTGTGTAACATGCTGGTGGTCTTTGCTAAAACGCCAGTAACAAAAAATCGTGAAATACGTGCTTGCCAACATTTTAATAGCAAAGATAGCCAGTTTCTGTACAGAGCTGCGCAACCAGTTCAAGAACGGCCCCTGCTACAGTCACGATTTGTGACGTTGACGACGTCCCCAAAAGTGTGACGGAAACAAGAGATAAAGTAGTAGTATTGCTTGAAATTCCAACTTGTGAGCAAAAAGGACTCGTATCATCATTAAGCAAACAATAAACTATAAGAAATGCCCAATTTTTGCAATAAAAATGTCAGCTTGCCAAACTTTTTGTCTGCTTCGCACTATAATATTTTACTGGCAAGGCACTGGGTTCTTCAAAGTTTTACCCTATCCCACACTGCATTTTCCGGAGGTATTTAGGTGAATAGAATGATAGGGAACGGGAAAATAAACTCGGAGGATAACAAAAACTGTATGGATCATCAAAACGAAATGCGAAAATTCAATGCAGAGATCCATTAATCAAGTGCAAAGCCCATGCTCTGCAAGAGAGAAGCAGCAGCGTTCGAGTGACGACAAAAGCCAGGCATTTTGCATGACAGAAGTGATCGAAGTCGAAGTCATGTGGACATGCATATGTGCAAGTGCAAACAACAACGCAAGGTGCAAAAAAAGAGCAAAAAAAAAATGTGTACCCTTCCCACAAATATGCTGCAAATAGCAACATGCTGCAATGTGTTTCGTCAGCTTTGAAGCAAGGACAAAATCTTTACTTACTCCATTTTCTTACTGTTTTTTTTTTAAGTGAGAAAGAAAGACCAACACAATAATAAGCAAAGAAAGGCCTTGAAGCTTAACACTTTCATCACGACTTCAAAAAATGACTACAGCGGAAACAAATGTTCAGCTTTAACAAAAACAAAGTACCAGAGAAGAAAAGCCACGCTATAAAGTAAAGTGGCCAAGAAAGTGAAAACCTGGGTTTTTTTTTTTGTTCCTCATAAAAAAGAACACAGATCTATCGACAATTGCACAATTATTACTACTGCATGTGCAAAACAATATTTACAATGCAAAATGATGGATGGAAATGTCATTCAGTAAGATATTACAGAAGCTTATGAATGAGGCATACTGGCATCATTGGGCGTACATCAAAAATATTTCGGGAAATTCTTTTTCTACCTTTCCATCGGTGTTTAGCGCAAAGTTGTTTCACTTCTGTCACAGCCTAAACAAATCTAATTTAGTGAAGTTTCCTAACACACACACACTGCTAACAAAATAATCGAGTCAACTAGGCAAAACGTTTGGCTATTGCGTTCTGGGCATTGCAACTATGAGTGTCTGATAGTTACCTGCATCAAGTTCCTCTCTTACTGCGGTAGCAATGTAACAAGGTCACATTCTATTGAAGACAAAAAGCCATATATAGAGGTTTTTTTGCTGTTTTGTTTTAGCATTTGTGCAATCTCCTAAAATATTCATTAACCTGTGTGCATACAAGGTTTGGTAGCTACAAGATGAAGAAACACTAACCGTTCCACGAATTCGCCCAAACCTTCTGCATTGATTTGTCCTTCCTAAAAATGACCCGAACATTCCCCATATACTTCTTATAGCTGTTACGAACAATGCCGTAATTTCGCTCGTATAACCCGCACCAAACATGCGAAAATTTCAGCGGCAAAGTAGGGCTGTGGATAACAATAAGCGGGGTTTTTATTTAGTGCAGCTTCATGGCAACGTGCATTGTGCCGTGAAGATGACCTTGTGCACAACAGTGAGGAATGCGGCTCAAGTGCGGCTCTGGCGAGTGCAGTGGCACTGAGTGATTTGTGACTTTCGCCTTGCAGTCAATGTATTCTACTTGCTAAATATACGCTTTTCCTCTCTACATAGTATGAGATGTGTTGCTTGAGCAGTAGCTTTGGTGCAACCTTTCCTGTATCAAACATGCGGGCAATATGCGAGGATTTTTTCTTTCTTTTCCGGCGGGCTGAAAGTGGGGGTGCGGATTATATGCAGGGCAGGTTATACGCGCGAAAATACGGCATTTTCTATCAGCTCCAACGATCCATTTATTGAAACATTAGAGGTTTTGTTTTAGAACAAATGTATTTACATGGCCACAGCATGTCACCGAAGGAAGTTTTAAATTTCCGCCCAATGTGCTCACTCAAACCCAACCTGGCAACATTGTTTTTCTCAGTTCGCAAGTACAGAAGAAACTTCCAGGAAAAGCTATCACTCCATTTTCAGTGCTACCGCACTACCAAATGCAGCAAGAGTAGCGAAATCATTCGCAGTATGAACTACACATTGAAGCTGGCTGCCTTCGCTATCGATCTCAACTCAAGCCAACTATCAATTTCTTAGGTGTTTTCCCATGTAGTTAGCAGCTGACAGGTTCGCTTGCTTGTTCGCACTGGCCGGGCCCCTCTGCCATGTGCCTATTTACTTTTTATGTGAAAAAAAAGTTGAGGAAATTTTTCAGGGGGATTTAAAATGCTGCCGCTACACCAGGGCCGTAGTAGAGGGTGCTGGATAAATTTCGAACACCTGGAGATTTTTATTAAATTGGAGCAAATTGTGAGAGGGAAAGACAAGCGGAAGTTATTAACTGCTAAACAAGGCATCCCTTGTCATTGTTCAAAAGTGGCAGCGACGAAGATGGCAATCCTTCCGTTAAAACGAAAATCTATTCAGCTTTAGCGTCTCCTTTCAGCCGTCATCACCTGCTAAGAATGCTAAACCTTCGCAGTTTCCTTAGCATGGAA
>NW_027526364.1:0-189709 GCF_048455015.1 Haemaphysalis longicornis
ACGACATTTGAACATTAAAGACTAGGCTGGTACCGAGCAGAACGGCTGTCGTTGTACATATTTACAATATTGAGATGTAATCTGTTGTAAGTTATCAAAGACAGGAAATAAATACACAAAAAATCGTTGTAGTGTAGAGGATCCGTTTTAGAAAAAACCAGAAATGGTAAGTGGACCCCCCAGGAGCTGAGCCACGCAACAAAGGGGAAAGAAAATTTTTGGGGTATGACTACGCAGAGATTCGGTACATTTCAGTACAGGCCACGGGAAGTTACTATCCACGAATATTAAATCGATAGGTCAAAATTGTTTTTCACGTAGCCAAAATTATTTATTTTAATAAACGTCTCATCAAGCGTCAGCTACTCCCCCTATGCAGCTTCGTGCTGCTTTAATGTATAACTACGCATACGCAGCAATCCGCAACTGAAGCACACATGAACTGTTCTTTGGTGTAAATATACACACTAAATCTTTCTATTTTTATTGTATTCATGCACAGAGAAAACCATTGGCAACAGCTTTTGGCCGACCAGGAAACAATAAAGACCATACAGAGCTCCTGCACCATACAATTTGCTAGCCTTCATAAATTTTAAATAAACTGAATAAATCACCGTTAAACCTCAGTATACTGATCCTTCATTGAACAACATTTGCACCTTTTTTTTAATCTTCGCCAAACTGAATTTTTCGCGCTTCAACGAATATCACATGCGACAATACAACCCCATTACAATATCACTTGGCTGCAAACAGAAGGCTAATGTAAATGCTTCTTAAACGGACAATAACGACTCTGACAACTTCTCTTACCCTGCCCATTATGTCGTATTCTACTGAAAGTAAAAATCAGAGCCCCCTTGTTATGAGAAAGAAGGTTAAAATGCAAAGCGGGTTCGACCGTGCGGGAATTGCGCAGTCACATAGACGACGGTTGCATGTTGCGAGGGGCTGAGGTTGAATTCTTATCACCGGAAGTGCCTTCTCGTGTCATCCACACCGCTGCGGCAAGCTTCGAGTTTTTTTTTTCTTCCATCATGTACGGGGCATGCCACGTGCACCTCGTACCAAAAAAAATCTTTCCCATAGAAGTTCAGCCAGAATTTTATGTTACTACATCTCACATATGAATAGAAGCTGCCAAGTGCAGCCAGCAGGAATGTCAACAGCCAAGGGCAGGAGTAACAAGTGCTTCCACTGGGTTAATTCATTCCTTCGTCACTGTCACTTACATGCCACACGATATGCTTTCCTAAATAAGCTTCAGGCGACATCTGGCGTGCAAGCTGATCTGCACACTGTGTGTTCTCCTGCTTTCTACAGTGAAACCCTGATGATACGTCCCACGGCTTTACGCTGATATGCTTGTTACGACAGGTCACGACGGAATGTTCGCGGGGATAAACGGGCGTTTTCCCCATTATTTACACCACTTCGCCGCCTTGTCCCGACCTTCCCTTATTCTCAACCGCCTTTAACGCTGCTTAATGTGCAAAGGCTTGCAGGTGGGCCAGTCCACTCGCTACTTGCTAGAAAGATGCAAGCAAGCAGGCGGTAGATAAATCCTGATGGCCCCACGCGGCAGCACAACGCCAACACGCCAACCCCGAGAATACAAAGTCCAGGTGCCCTGTGGGTCGTAAATGTGAAGCTCCCATTGCGCCGGCAAATGTGAAAATATGTACGACTCAACCCCATGGTGATGCAACCCAGCACCCGCTTTCCTCGCCCACTTGGTCAAAGTTTCTTCCTCTCACGACCCCCTCTCTCTCCTTTCTCCCCTTCTCTGATCTCTTCTTATCAGTGTTTTTCAAAGCGTGTTGTCGCCCTGTTTTCCTTACACTCCCAGATTTTTTCCATCACTGCCTTTTACTATACTTCGTTTTGCTTGGTCTTGGCAGTTCCACACTCTCACCTTTTCCCCTCTCAATTTGCTCGGCTGCGTCGGCCTCCTAACGTATCTTGCGCCCACGTGGCATATGCTATCGGCCTAGCGCAGACGCCGTGGATCAGAGGGTGACTCAAAATAGGCATTTCTTTATTTTTAATCTTTAAATTTTAGCTGGGGGCTCGCAAAGTACGCAAGAACACACTAAATATAGTACTTTAAATAAGTTCTTAGCCCACCTGTGCCGTGAGACTGCCTACTAGGGTAGCATTTACCAGTATCCTGATTATACGACACCCCGGTCATACGACGCTTTTGCGTGGTTCCTTGAAAGTTGTATTATATTAATCAAGTCCCCACTGTAGCTCTTTTTTCCCACTAATTTGTAGCGCATGTTTAAACTGATTGTTTTCACTATGTTAACACAAATTAGGTTATGGGGCACTGACCAGTTTTACTCAGTGATGAGTCTGCACAGCCCCCGCCTTTCCCCCCGAAAGTACACACATCCCAGTTCTGGCCTCAGGCAGTTCGAGAAAGGTTGCTGAAAAGAAAGGTAATGTTGCTGTGGAAATAGAATGAACGTTATCTCTGCCTTCAGCAATTAAGAGATGCCATCTTTTGCAAAAAAGTAAATACGGCGAAGAGCGTAGTGAACTACAATTTAAAGGGGTCCTGAAATGCCTTCCGCCGATGCATTGGTGTACATGTAACCAAATAAAGCAATGTATTAGCAATCTCCTCCTTCAAGAATTTTGTTAAAGCGATGAGTATTAGCTGAGAAATCGTAAATCAAAAACCGCGAATTATCGTCGCGCCGTATTTCCTCCTCCTTTCAACTGTTTCTTCGCTGTTGGCCTCCCCTCCCATGATGCTCCGCTCCTCAGCGATGACGTACTTCCGTTATTGCGCTCCCACAGACTGCCGTCTGCTACGGGCCAGCTCTTTCGGCTTTTTCATCTCCGTAGACACCATGGACACAGGCTGGAAAAGCGAACGAATGACCTGGCCGCATGTGTGCGGCCTGGCCTTGCCCTTTCGCGGTGTACGTAGCTGCAGGGCTGCAGTTGGTATCGGCGGCGAACTCGCAGCCGCGTGGGGAGAATCGTGCGCTCGTTCCCTTTGGTGCACCGCGCACTGTTTATCCAAAAAGCGCGGTCTCAGATGTGGCCCCGCTGGTGCCGGGTGTTATTTTGCGGTGGTTGTAATTCCTACTACCAGCGGCATGTGAAAAAAGACATTTTCAACCGACACAGAACCCGTGCACAAAACGCGCCGGATCGGATCGCTTTATCAGCGGCGATGAACGTGAAGGCGAAGAGCAAACCAACGCTGCACTCGATCAGCGAGAACCCGTGTTCTGACAAGCTGCACCCATGTGTTGCATTCAACACTGACGTGAAAGCGTTTGTTTGCACTTGTTTGGATAGTCGTAAAATGTCCAAACACTCCGGCACTCCGCTAGCAGATCAGCCGGCGAGACATTTCGGAAAACATTTGACAGATGGCGCCGTATGCATTAGTGTGTCGCTACGCAAAACTGATGAGACGCTCTACTAAAACTCCCATCGCGGTGTCACGTAGCGGGACGCAAAAATTTAGCGTTTAGCGTATGCAAAGGCCACAAACGCTGTACTAAAACTCTATTAGCAGCAAAATAGCGTGCGTATGTGAAACCGCTTGCGTTTACAAAGCTGCACGCCGAGCGCGTACGTTTCAAACCTAGTGACATCGTTTAAATACACTGGCAAGCACAGTGTAACGTAGTCAGATATCAACCGTATGCTCAGGCGACAAGCAAGAGCTCGTTTTATGTGGGGCGGAGATTGCGCATAAAGGCCCGTTCGCAGTTGCGACGAAAGCGAGTGAGAGCGGCAGGAATTCCGTCGCTTTGTCGCGCGACGATCGTTTTTGTCGAATGGTCGGGACAAATTTTGGTTGCGCGACAGAATTCCCGTCGCTTTCGCTCGCTTTCGTCGCAAGCGGGAATGAAAAGTTCTGCCGCGCTGCCGTCTGCTACGCAGCTCGGAGGTAACCGCGCGATCTGCTCGGGCCGGATGAACGCGCACACTCCCGCACGGCAGCGCCCCAAGCGGCAGACGGCCGCGTACATCGCTCCCGGCGCCCGCCTGGAGCCTGCCCTCGGCACACTAGCCAGTAGATTTCAGGCACTATAATGGAGGAAAGATTTTTTGCTTCCGATGAACATAGTTCTTTGCCCCTGTGTTTTTAAATACTTGAAGTGGTTAGCACGTCGTCCTCACGCAGCTCTGTATCGTCGTAGCATCGCTGATTGTCCGAACGAAGCTTGCAGCTAAGCCAATGCAGCGACCGAAGCTGTGTGTGTGTGTGTGTGTGTGCATCGCCTCCTGTGTGTTGTGGACGCGTTCGTTTCGCGATGAAATGCGACATTGTACTTCTGCGGGTGGATAGTGCTTCCCATGGTCTGGATTATCTTTCTCGAACGACGTACCACTCAACCTCGCATGGGGTATGTGCAGTGTGCCTGGCTAAAAGCCTTCTCGCTCGCGCGCCAGAGTTGTGACTTGCTGCTCGTCCCCGCAAACCGGGTGTGAGGTGAGTGCCGTATTTACGACGGGCAGGAGGAGGCAACTCATCGTCTGTCAATCGCGGTTCAGACTTGCAACGCATGTTGTGACGTTGCGTTCGTTCGAAACGCATCTCTGGATTGTTTTGAAGTTGAATAAAATGTACGCGTCAAACCCGGGCATTCGGCTCAGGGCGTTCTCTGCGATTGCACCAAAGAAGTGCCACGGGACTTTCTTTATGGTACGTACTCACGTAAGATAAAATCCACGTCGGGTTATGGCCGTGTTGCATTCAATACAAACGGTTAAGCGTTTGTTTACACTTGTTTCGTTTGTCGTAAAATGTCAAAGCACTCCGGCACTCCGCTGGCAGATCAGCCGGCGAGCCGACGCTGAGCAGACGACTCATCTCTTTGCCGGAAGTGCGTGAAAAAGCCGCCCAATAGCAGGATGTCTAGCTCATGAGGAACATCTGGGAAACGATGATGTAGACATGTGAAGATGGCGGCGTCCAAAAACACGAAGGAAAGGGTGAGAAAAAAGCGACAAACTTTGCAACAAAAGTGTGAGCTTTCCGCTGCGCGTAAAAGAGTAATACTTGGCACAGGTGACGTTGGCGACCCAATCTAGCGATTGCGCTAGTTCATTTAGTGTGCTCAAAATGCCTTTCAGGGCCCCTTTAAGTTGTGTGTACCTATGCAGAGGCTTGGACAATAGAACAAGCGCATTTAGGATAAAAAATGCTAGAAAATTGGCAGCACATGATGTAGGCAAACTGTTAATAAGAGAATCACCGAGAGAAACGGTTAATGCATCAGGGAAACACAAAAGGACTGCCACCATGGTAAGAGATAGGTCACAGCAAAGGTGCACTGGGTGTCATGCGCGCACCACCAAAACCATTACACGCAACTGAAAGTATTCTATAAAAGCCAGGAGAATTTACAAAAGTGCACAAAGCAGATTTCTAATTCGCTGATGTAGACGGAATCAGCGTGGGAAAAGTGAGAGGTTACATTTGCCAACACGTCCAGGCTTATGAGTGCGTCGGGTGGGGGGGACTATTTTAGATAGAAGGAAGAAATAAAAATCCGTCAGGAACAGGACAATTCATTCACCATCATCGACACAAGTTTCAACATGCACCAAGCTAAAAGCAGCAGTGAATGCGGCAGAGTCGGCCTGAAGCCAGCGGTCAGACGTACACGCGCTTTGCACGAAGCAGTGCGGTTCGCCTCCCAGAAAGAGATGGTGTTTTAAAAACTCATTGAAAACTCGGGACGAGGGAACACAATTCCTTTGACTAACTTAAAGCGAGCCGGGTTTGAGGCTACGATAGATTGATTGAATGGCAGGGGAGTGCGTTCGGCGGAAAGAACTTCTCTTGCCACTTGCATTTGGCAGAAAGGCCATATGAGAGGTGCTCATCTTGCCGCTGAAGCAGAATGGAGTGTAGATACGGTGGTGGAATGTAGTGGCCCCCTTTTACGCGAGGAATTAAAATGGTCGCTGGTAAATCCCTACTCCATGGTTGCATCGGCCAGCATAATGGAACAGTTTGTTCAGCACAATGTCCACCCTCTATATTTAAAGAATTGTCCGGCAGTTTCCAAAAAGATGGTTAGCACACGTTAATTTGACTCAAACCTGGTTCATTAGGCACACATATCCATTGCAGGGGTTACGAGAATCACCGATATTTGTAGTTACGAATTACTCGTAAATCCCACTGTTAGGAACTGGAATTTCAATTTATTTGTGTCGTCATTATTCAATTCAAATTTGAAGCTGAAATAGTTACCTTCGGCTCCAAACGCCGGCTCTTATTCCACGGTCGCTTCTCCTCTCCCTCGACCTCACCAGGAAAAAGGACGTTATACTACGACCCAGGTGGCGCGCACGCATGGAAAGGGGACTACCGCAGCCATGGAGGAAGAAAAATGTTAGGACGGAGCATGACGTCAGGCCGCACGACTTTGGCAAGCCAACCTCCTCTTACGCCGCATTCTCCTCTCCTCGGGCTCCCCCCGCGCAATGCATTATGGAAGATGCACCACCCTCAGGCCCGCGGTAGCATTTAGTGGCTCCGGCAGGCTGCCGCTGGAGGTGGAGGCGAATGGCGCTGCCGAAGGCGCCGTACGAGATTTTTCGCCAGCGTTGCGTTCCCACCCTCGTACCGTGGAAGTACTGTCACTGTGCAAAACGACACGATACGTAGATCCCATACTCAAGGAGCCCCTTCACGAGCTGCGAGCGGAATTTGACGCTTACCGCTGGAACCACGACCGGATTTGCTCGAACGCGCCGCTGTAAACATTCACAAGCACGGAGCGGCCTACGGGTGCGTGGTGTTTGCCAGGTGTGCTTTGACGATTGGGTTTTGAATTTTGCTGGGAGTTATGGTGCCACCTTCCTTTTACATCATAGCGCTGTAACGAGTGTCCCATCAGCTGAGAGGTGGTGCGAAAAGCTTTGGTTACGCTCGCGTGCGCATTTGCATACATTCGCCGTATCGGTGCTCCGGCATGGTGGCACGTTGTACGAGCCACAATTGTGACGACGTCTTTTTTGCGTTGCTGTCTCCTTCAGTGCATTAGAAAACAAAAGGTGCAGAACCACTGATGTTGGGTGTGCGCGCGGGAAGAACAAATCATTTTCCGCCTCGCGTCGCACGCAGAACGTGGGCTGGTTGTCCGAGTACTGCTCAATCCGTGCGATAGGTATATGGGTAACGAACGCTAAATTACGCCTGGGAGGTGAAAAGATAAAATGACCAGAACCAAGGAAGTGAGGTGTGTTTTATGAAATAAAATGTGAGGCACAGATGTCGTACTCTGACATCTCCACTTTTGCACTGCGGCGGAGCACGACACTTCGACTGCGGCGCACATCGACGGATCCCAGAGGTGAATAAATAAAGATGTTTTCTGTCTCTCCCGTCCGAACACGTTGCTTGCACGATCAGCCCGCTGCGCGTTTAAGCTTGCATGCAGCGCTGCGCGCCACGCCCGGACGGGGACTCGTCGTCGAAACCCGGATACCCGGACGGCCCGGCAACCAAACGGAACGACGCAGCATAGCGCGGGCAGGCGGGCGGCCGCGTGGGGCGCAAAGAACTACCGCTTGCCTATTACGTGAGGTGGGGAATCTCCCATCAGTTTTTCCTTTTTATTTTTTTATGACTAGGCTTCATGATAGTCAAATGACGCTCCCTCCTAAACTTTTCTTTCCTCCATGGCCACCGCCATGTGAAGTGCCTCTGGTTGCTTTTTTTGCTTCAAATGCATGTAGCCCAAAAGCCGAGAGGCAACGATGCTGACACAAACACCGCCTTGTTTGCTCAATGGAGCATTTAGTGTTTTTGCATTAAGAATACCTCCTTCCTAAACGACCGGTCGCCATGACAGAGTCACTGTGCAACGTCGACGTCGAGCAGGGAACGAGCGAGGAGCGCTCACCGGGTGGCACGAAGTTGGTGCAGCGCTGCTCGCAGAGCTCTCGGGAGTCGAAGCGGTTGTCGTTGCCCTCGCACCCACCGTAGGTGAAGTTGCGGCACTCACGAGCGTACGCATCGTAGTACCACAAGGGCAGCACACCATAGCAGGGGCCAGGCTGCTTGGGCTGGGCGCACGCATCTGCAGGGAAGGAGGTCAGGAAAAGAAGACGCTCTTTAGCAAGATGGCAATGCGAGGTCAGCTGAAGACGACTGGGACAAAGCTCGTTCTTTGTGCAGCACATTATTCAGCAAAGGGGGATGCGGTTTCTGCCACATCTCTTTTAGATGTGAAGCATCTCATGCTCGGCGCTGTGTCCCTCCCTCCCTCGTCGTTGTCGGTATCCACCGTCCGCACTCTACTGCGCATACGTGTCTCTTCAGCCCCGTCAGCGTTTGGGCTGACATCAGCGCAGTCCACTATAAAAAGAAATACTTAGGCGGCGCCCGCTTTCGATCCCACGACTCTCTGGCCGCAACGGGAGGTACGTGGCGCTCTTTCCACTGCGCTACAAACCGAGACGAGAGCATGTGCTACGAACGCGCCTTATGTCCTTTACTCATTGAAACTACGTCACGAAGCTACTGATACGACTAAAGCACGCGACGCTGAAGGCAACCGGAAACAACAATCTTAAAACTAATGGAAACTTCAGTCAATCCCCTGCGCATGCCTGGCCAGGCACCGCTGATGATGATTGTGGCAGGATACCCCTAGGGATTGGCCAACCAAACAATCCATCACAAGATATATCTTCGCGTTCAACCACCGTCGTCATCTTCCTCTAGGGGAACCCTGAGTAGTATGCGAGGCATTCCTCCTCTCCTCTCCAAAGCTCCTCTCCTCTCCGGGATTGCGCAACGAATGGCAACACCTGCCGCTCCGCGCGCGATAATGCGAAGCAGACTACGGTTAGAGACGCGACGGTAGCCGCTGCATACTCCGCTGGGGGCGCCACTGTAGCTCCGCAGTATAAATGACGCGCGCGCGCGCTCCGCTTCCCTCATTCTCCTCCCACAACGCCGTGATCGAACTGAAAACTAATGGAAGCCTGAGTGGACCCCATGGCTGCTTCGCATGCTACTCAGGGGGTTCCTCTACGGGAAGATGGTGAATTTTTTTAAACAATCAAAATTAAACAAAAAATCAAAACCAGAAAACTATAAAAAATGAAATGTATTACAACAAAAAGGTATTTAACTAGAGCTAAACCTCGTTGCGACGAGACGGTCTAAAATAAAATAATGGATACAATGAGCACATCGTAATTACCTTCGGAAGTCCCCATAGAAAGAGAAGTATTTAAGACCTTATTTTAATGAGCTAAAATTTGCCCGTTACGGAATATAACGGACACATTTTGAGAGGAAATGCAATTTTTAGCCGATTTAAAACTGCGCAATGCGGGTTTGTGCGATAGTATGCAAGGTGACAACAATATTTAGCAGCTCAAAACTCCCGGCACGGATTTTCCAGCAACACGTGCAGGACAGAATGGCATGCCACGGGTTCGCTGCGCCCCCGCAAAGCTATTTCGGCTTTCTTCTCACCGCACACACCACGCAGGCAATGCATGACCTGTTGTCACTCGCCAATGTGTGGATTTGAATCCGCATTGTTGAAATCATGTTCGTGTTTTTGTGGAGTCCTTCAGTCTTATTTTTTATCATGCTGCCCGCGTGATTCGATCAGAATGAACACACTAGGCGACGAAAAAAGAGACAGAATTAACACTAGACCAGTAGACGGCTGCAATAAAAGCCGTCACATCGGGCCTGAAGCTGCGCGAGCCATTATTTGCATGAAGAAGATGCATCAGTGTCCAATTGTGCACTTTTTTGCAGCTAAGCCTGTTTGGAATATGAGTTATGTATTTAGAACTGGAATAAAGTAGGCACACGACTATTTTTTTATCTCCGGAAGGCGGCTATTTTGTTGTGTACCGCCATCCGGAGAGATGCAGTTTCACCCGCTGTAAGGTCCACTTATGAGATTAGCGGCCAGGCGCCCGGCTGCGCGTGAGAACCCGCCGCTCTGTCTAGTGACGTAGCACTGCCAACACTGCGCTGTAGTCGTTGCCAACTCGTCACGGCGTGCACGGGAGACGGATTGTCTGACGCACCGCATACCACAAGGATAACCCCCCATTGAGAAAGCAGACAGCGCCGCCGGATTCCAGCAACGTCTGCTCGACGCGCGGAGGTGGTGGGATTACCGGCGTCGGGACGAGCGCCGCACGAGTATCTATTGTTAACACGACCCGGTCAGCATGATGCACAGTAGCGTCTTTCGCTCTCACCCATCGGGGTCGTACGCGCCTGCTGGCCCGCGGGCGGTCCGTTGACCCAGAGATGGCGGCGACTCATTGAATATTCCATGGCGTGCTGAGTGACCGCTGTCTACGTGAATTTGGGTACTCCAATACGCGTGTACGAACGCTACAGTTGCGTTCTCGAGAGAGGGTGATCTCGAGGTTTTATAAGGCCGAACTTGGCCGTTTGAAATCGTTCTCGTCTGAGCGCCGAGCTGGGCAGTTCCCGGCCGGACAAGGAGTCTCGACCGTTGAAGCTAGGTTGGGATTTGTGAGCCCCCTAGGCAAGAGCTTAAGATCGCGTCGGAAATTAAGGGTACAGCGCCGTACCGGGCAACTAGACGGATCTTGCGGCGAGACAGGGTCTCGGCCGTTGTTTCTCGAGCGGTTTGTGTACGCTCCGAGAATAGGAGAGTTAGACGAAGTTGAGGAGCTCGAGGGATTTGTGCGCACTCGGAGCTAGCGTCTAGCCGAGGTTTGAAGTTTTTCTTTTTATTTCTCATGTACCCAGTTTTCGTACTGTAAATAGCTGTATATAAGCTCTTCGTTTCACTTAATCAACCTCAACGCCTCGAGTTCGTCAATTCGACCGCCATCTTCAAAAACTTCAACACCATCGCCCTGCCAGCCTTTTGCCAAATCAACCGGAGCCCGGGCGATTGGGTTCCTGATCGACACCGGACTTCGGGGAAACGATCTTTACTGGCGCAGCCGACAGGATTTGGCAGAAGAAAACACCAGGCCACAGCCAAGGGCAGCAAGCGGACACAAGCCCGTATTCATCGGCACCAGCCGAGCTCCGCGCGGAGTGGAGCGGCAGAGCCAACCAGCGCACGGGGCCAACAACGCAGCAGCTGACCACCGGAGGTGCGGCTGAGTGGGATGTCTTGCGCTTCGTTGTGGCGGTGTAGGCTGAGTCTGGAGTTGCATGGTAGTCACGCGGAGCAAGCTGGCGAACACGGCAGAAGGAGGCGGAAATGGTCAGACGCATGAGGCGCCACCTCAAGGAGGCTCGGCAGCAGGAGGATCTCCCCAAGTGGAGACCGAAACAATAAATATTAGACGAATGGAGTTGGCGTTTCAGAAGCGAGAGAGAAAGGCGGCGGAGCGAGAGAGAAAAGAAGCGCGCGAAGCGGAGGAAAGAGCGCGAGAGGCGGCAGAGCGAGAGAGAAAAGAAGCGCGCGAAGTGGAGGAAAGAGCGCGGGAAGCAAAGGAACGAGAGAAAAAAGCACTGCGCGAGGCGGAGGAGCGAGAGAGAAGAGAGACGCGAGAATTTAAGGAGCGCACGCAAAAGCTGAAGCTCGAATCTGAAGAGCGGTTGCGAAGGTATGAGTTGGAGCTGGAGCGGAGAAGCAAACGCCCTTGCGCTCGGACACCCGCGAGCAGAAACAATGGGGCACAGACCCAGCAAGTCGTGTAGCGACCGTGAAGTTGAATGGTTCCGGCCAGTGTTCGGAAGTTGAACATTGCGATGAGAAAGTAAGCAGCCATGACTCCCTGCGCGAGGCTAGCATTTCCGCCGGTGTCGAACGCGTGGAGACGTACATTGGGATGAGGATCGACGAGGTAAGCGCGTCCGGTGATACCTTAGAGCGGTGTGACGAAGCGATTCTCGAACATGACGAGCAGCCTCGCGGGCGAAATTAAGGACGGAGCTGCAGCGCATGAGACAGAACCCTCCGAACAGGCCCAGTTATGCACTGACAGCAAAGTTGAATGGGGGCAGCGCGATTTTCAAGTTGAAGCCGCGCGAGAACGAGATAAGCGGCCGTGGCTGCGCATGCACGGGAAGCGAGCGTCTCAGCCGGGAACAGCTGCATGGAAAGGGAAGCGAACACGCGGAGCATCCCAGCGAGCGCGTCCGGTATGGGAGCAGAGTCAAGGGGTAGCCCCGTTGTCGCGGGTGTAGAGCCGCCAGCTGCTTTTGCACCATGCAGACACTGCGCTAATGCATGCTGAACTTGCTGGCACGGGCAGTACCCAATTTCTAATCGGTGGACCGGAGGACACTGGAGTCGCGCAGGAAAGTCTTGGGGCCCGCCGCGCTCCCAATTACGCTCGAAAGTTGCACGAGAAAGCGAACTTCGTGTCGGGCGTTCAGGAGCTCGCCCAGAAGAGAAAGGAGATAGTAGACGAGAAAGCATGGGACGAGACGTAGCGAAAAAGAGACGGAGTTAACGATACGGAGATGTTGCGTGAGTTTGGTAGTCTTGATAGCGAGAGTGTGATAGAGAACACCAAAACGCATGCGTGGAGACTGCGAAAGCAAGAATGAGAGCTCCCGAGGAGGTTGCAAAGGAGAGGAAAAAACCATGTGAGGAGGCAGCTACAGTTGAAGCAGAGGAACGAGACGCAATCGGCGATCTCGGGAAACCGGTGGCTGAGATAGAGCTTCGTAGCTTTAGTGTTGGTTGCGGCCATTACCGAGATTCAGTCAGGAGCCGCGCTGGATGGGTTGACGCACTAAGTTCTGCGACCTGGCAGTGTGTCACAGGCCCTAGTTCTGAGTTGTGCCAAGATGAGTGCGAGCTGCGACAGCCGAAAAACGGTCTTTGTCAGGACGCTGCTCAGAATGCACCTAGCGTGCACGAGCGGTTTTTGGTAGTGACAGGTGCTTGTGAGGTTGTTGTTGTGGGGCAGTCTGTGCGTAAGGGACAGAATGATCCCGAGAAGGTCGTCGCCTTCGCGGGCCGCCATTACGCTCCAGCATCAATCCTGCGCTCACGCGGCCAGCGCGCAGCATTGCCTTACGTTGGGGCATTGGAGAGGCATGGCCACTTGGCTACTTGGCCTATGGGACAGGAAGCGAAGTCGTTTTTCGATACCACTCCGCCTTCCCCGAAGTTGTGTTCGCCTCATGGGGCTAAATTGTCGAGACTTGCGTTGACATTGCAACGCTACGCGGTCTGGATCATCTGCAAAGGGGGTTGGAAGTACGCGAATGCACTCCCCTGCTTTCAGATTGTTGCTTGGGGGGGCTAGTATTGAATTGCCTCCGAGCCTTAACACCGCCACGACGGGCGTGAACGTTCCCATTCACCCGTCCTTTTTCGTTGGTGGTGTGTGTGTGTGTGTGCTGTGGTTGTGTGCGACGAAATGCCTCGGGTGCTCGATCCGTGCACCGAATTGATCGATCCGCACGCCGAACTGAACTTTCTGTGCACCGCAAGTGAGCGAAAGTGCAGCCCAACATTCTTGAAGGAACGTTATCAGGCTACGCCGTCAAGGAGGACATTTGCGCGCGTGCGCATGGTGGCAATGCAAACTTTCTTAACGTTTTATTTTTGACTGCAAAATTGCCCGTGTTGTTTGGCAGTCCTTATTCCTTTTGTTCTTGTTGCCGAGTGCCGGAGTGTTTGTGCGTGTTTGCAGTTATAGCGCGCATCAGTGTTGTAGGTTGAGTTGTCTCGTTGTTCGTGGCATTTACGCGCCTCAGAGACACGACCCAATTTCTTTTTACTTGCACTTAGTGTTTGCAGCATTTATTTTGTTTGTTTTCGGCTTGCTAGAGTATTCCGTCCGGTTTGAACGGCTAGTGAATGGGTTGTGTTTGTAGCTTAGGTGAGAGAGAGTTCGGATCAGCCGAACTGCAGAAATAGAAGGGGGCTCATTTCTGGTTATACCTAGCTCCTCCCACGTGTTTTGTTTTTGTTTGTTTGTTCTGCTGTTATTGCTGAAGGAGAGATGAAACCAGTGGCCCTTTTAAATTCTTTTCGGATTGACTAAACCAAGAGGTTCAGTAACCCTCTTAAAGGGGGAGTTGTAAGGTCCGCTTATGAGATTAGCCGCCAGGCGCCCCGGCTGCGCGTGAGAACCCGCCGCTCTGTCTAGCGACGTAGCACTGCCAACACTGCGCTGCAGTCGTCGCCAATTCGTCACGGCGTGCACGGGAGACGGATTGTCTGGGCCACCGCATACCAGAAGGATAATCCCCCATTGAGAAAGCAGACAGCGCCGCCGGATTCCAGGAACGTCTGCTCGACGCGCGGAGGTGGTGGGATTACCGGCGTCGGGACGAGCGCCGCACGAGTCTATTGTTAACACGTCCCGGTCAGCATGACGCACAGTCGCGTCTTTCGCTCTCACCCGTCGGGGTCGTACGCGCCTGCTGGCCCGCGGGCGGTCCGTTGACCCAGAGATGGCGGCGACTCATTGAATATTCCGTGGCGTGCCGAGTGACAGCTGTCTACGTGAATTTAGGCACTCCCATACGCGTGTACGAACGCCACAGGGGCGTTCCCGAGAGAGGGTGATCTCGAGGTTTTTATAAGGCCGAACTTGGCCGTTTGAAATCGTTCTCGTCTGAGCGCCGAGCTGGGCAGTTCCCGGCGGGACAAGGAGTCTCGACCGTTAAAGCTAGGTTGGGATTTGTGAGCCCCCTAGGCAAGAGGTTAAGATCGCGTCGGAGGTTAAGGGTACAGCGCCGTACCGGGCAACTAGACGAATCTTGCGGCGAGACATCGGCCGTTGTTTCTCGAGCGGTTTGTGTACGCTCCGAGAATAGGAGCTCGAGTGATTTGTGCGCACTCGGAGCTAGCGTCTAGCCGAGGTTTGAAGTTTTCCTTTTTATTTCTCATGTACCCAGTTTTCGTACTGTAACTAGCTGTATGTAAGCTCTTCGTTTCACTTGATCAACCTCAACGCCTCGAGTTCGTCAATTCGACCGCCATCTCCAAGAACTTCAACACCATCGCCCTGCCAGCCTTTTGCCAAATCAACCGGAGCCCGGGCGATTGGGTTCCTGATCGACACCGGACTTCGGGGAAACGATCTTTACTCCCGCTATTTGTCTTGGGTAGGTACAGTGCGCAATATTTACAGTAAATGCCCACTACAGCGGTAACGAAATATTGGTTATGACAAGCAGATCGCGGTGCCCCTTCAACTTCGTTATGATGATGTTGAACTGTACAAGGCTGTGTCAAGCCAATTGAGCAAACAAATTAGAAAGAAAAATCCAAAACAAATGGGTAACCCAAGCACTTCTCAGGGTGTAGTGATTGAAAAAGCATGAGTGTCCAATCCCTGAATGTGTTCTACTACTATTCTCATGATACGTTTCGCCTTAGAATTTGTTCTCGTCCCTCTTGGTTACTATGACTAAGCACACACCCCCATTGGCATCGTCAAGCAAAGGAAAACTTTGCTGAAGTGCACTTAGATAGCCACCTAATCACTATTTCTGTCATTAACAAGACTAGTCTACTCACGGAGGGATCACTACATGTTTCCAACACATATTTCGAAGTGAAAGGCAAGAACACATTTAATACGTCCACATTTAGCCTTTCCTTCTCCATTTGGTAATGGCACATAATACTAATAGGGTTGGCCATGGCTTGAGGTTTGTCTAACCAGTAAAAAAAAGTGTTTTTTTAGAATTGAAAATTTGGGATGGAAAATAGAAAAAAATTAGCAGTGGCTTAGCTCGGCTATGCCAGTATATACGTAGCGTGAGCTAACGTTCAGCTGGTTATTCTTAGCTTTCGCGGTTGTCAAAGATTAGCTTGATTATCATGCTTACTGCTGCTTCAATGACACACACACGGTATACGCATTATGTGACATGTATATTTATCAAGGGCTTCGGTACGGCGCCACCAATCATCCCAGAGCTAAGCTGGTTCCCCAGGCGCAGGCTGCTGTTGCTGCGATGCACGAGCCATCGGTTACAGACCCGGCGAGCCCTCGCGTGATCACCAAGTGGACCGGGCCGCCACGCGCGAAACCCAGGTCGACGAAGAGGGTGGGTGCGTGGGGTGTGTGAGAGGCGATGGGCAGCTAGTACCGCTCTGTGCGCCGTATGACGTCACTGCTCCTCGCGCATGCGCAGGACTCCTCTCCACGAGCCAGGCGAAACTGCTCAACCTCGGCCAGTGTAGCTCACGCTACAGAAAACACATATCCTTTGCAACTTTTTATGCTTCTTCCCACTGCTATGACTTGGCACATATATCCACAAATGCATCACCAAGCCACCAAGCAAAGGCTCCACTCAGTGGAAATATGCTTCCTACCTGTGTGCTATTTCTTTAATTATAATGCTCAAATTACTCATGAATAATGGTGTTCGCATTGCCGACACGTCAGTAGCACGGTGTTAAGGGTGAGTTGTTTTGACACGACCAAAGCTCTGGGACGGCTCACCCACTAGCACACTTGGTTGGGGAAATAGTAGCAGTAATACCAGGGCTTTATCTTGAAGAGAAACCACTGCTGTTCCTCAATTCAGAAGTCCAAATTGAGGATGACATTCGTTAGAGTTGGCGCCTGCATTGGTGACACGACAGTAAGACAGTGCTGAACGTGAGTTGTTTTGAAACGACCAAAGCTCTGCCACAGCTCAGCCACTAGCACACTTGGTTAGGGAACTACAAGTAGTAATAAAAAGGCTTTATCTCGCAGAGAAACCAGTGTGGTTCCTCAGTTCAGCAGCCCCAATGAAGGAGGACTTTTGGCTGACTTGGCACCCACTTTGCTGACACGTCGGCGGCACGGGGTTGAGCGTGAGTTGTTTAACACGACCAATGCTCTGCCATGGCTCAGACGCTAGAACACTTGGTTTGGAAATAGTAGTACTAATAAAAGAGCTTTATCTAGCAGAGAAACCAGTGTGCTTCATCAGTCCACGAGCCCAAATTGAGGACGTTCGGTTGAGTTCGCGCTCGCATTGCTGACATGTCAGCAGCAAACTGCTGAGCGTGAGTTGTTTTAAAGGGACAGACAACCGTTTTTTGTCGAGTATATATTCTATATCCAAAAGGAAAGGGCTTCACTTAAAGCCCCTTAACGAGAAACGGTTTTGTGATAACGCCCTACAACATTTTAAATCAATTTTTTTACATTTATGAGCTGTATGTGTCCTCCCAAAAATATTGCTGGCAACCATGACATACAGTAGCACAGCAACATACTTTTGTCGCTATGCTAAATGAAAAGTGTTATTTAAAAACTTGTCCCCAGCTAAAAAAATGTGTGAATCACAGGTTTTCTTATTCCTTTGTGTGGTTTTTTATGAATACTCTATTTTGCAAGAAGGCGCCCTCTGTTATGATGGACGACAGGTAGAATCTGGCTTCACGTTGTGGAGGTCGGAAGTTCGATTCTCCCCGGGCGCGACCTTGTTTTTTTAAGCGCCCATTGGCTTATTTCGAAACTGAAATCCAATAATTCGGCAGACCAAATGCCCCTGGCTTAGGCAGAATCGCCAAAGTTTCTTCACTGGGTCTGTTTACTGAACACTGACATTTATTTTTGGCATGGAGGCTCAGTTAGCCACACTGAGAGCAACCCAGTGGCGGCGGGCGGCGCGTCTTAAAAATTTTCAAAATAATATTTAAAAATGCATATACAATCTAAACTTACACAGATATTTGTGTTAAAAGGTTTTTAGTAAGCAAATAAACGTTTCAGCAGTTACAGTGCCTGCTATGATTGCAGGTCACATAACCGGGACACATATTGTAATGTCAAGTTTCGACACTACGAACCGCCACCCTTCCGATTTCAGAACTTTTGAGCCTTATTAAAATTTTTTTCTCCAATTTGTTTCTAAATTGTTTGTGGTTACTGGGCTATCTGAAACATTGGCTTTCATATGAGCTGGAGAACATATACGCGATAAAAATCGGTTTTCCGTTCCTAACACGACCAAAGCTCTGCCACGGTTCAGCCGCTCGCACACTTAGTTAGGTAAATAATAGTAGTAGTAAAAGGGCTTTATCTGGTAGAGAAACCAGTGTGGTTCCTCAGTCAAAGGGCCCAAACTGAGGAATTATGGTTGAGTTGGTGCTCGCATTCCTGGCACGTCAGTGGCAGTGTTGACCGTGAGTTGGTTTGACATGACCGAAGCTCTGCCATGGTGGGTGTGCCTGGGACCACCATCTGCCTCAAGTCGGATGGCCAAACCATCACTCCATCTCAAGATATAGAGATTCTCGGAATGACCTTTCAAGCAAACAAGACCAGCTCACTACTCATTACCAAACTCAAGACAATGACCGATCAGGAGACGCACATGATACGCTGGATTATCACGAAAACCCGTGGCATGAGAGAGGTGGACCTGCTTCGGCTTGTCCAGGCCTTTGTCTTGTCGAGGATTATATACGTGTTGCCATACGCTTTTCTCGACATCACCGAGACACATAAGGTAAACACGATGATCAGCAAGGCATATAAACAAGCACTCGGACTTCCGGTTTCCACCTCCACCGAAAGACTTCTTCGGCTCGGCATTTATACTACTGCGGATGAGCTAATTGAGGCTTATCTCACCAACCAAAGAGCGAGGCTGGGGTAACGGAAACGGGGAGGGCGATCCTCTCACGCCTGAGGCTCTCGGCTCCACTCGACCAACCGCCTGCACTCACGGGAAACCTGCCTCACGAAGCCCGTAAAAACATCACGGTATACACGCTGCCCCAAATTATGCACCCCGTGCACAACGTCGACAGGAGGGAAGCCAGAGCAAAAGCCATATCCAAGATTTGTGGCAATCAACCAACAAAGGCGTATATGGACGCGGCGTCTTATCTAGGTAGGTCCACAACGATATCCACCGTAGTCGTCGAAAACAAGTACCGTTGCTGCCTCTCTGTTCCCGGCGACAATACTACACAAGCGGAGGAAGTGGCCATCGCCCTCACCATCGTACAAACTAATGCAGCGGTCATTGTCACTGACTCGCAGCAGGCTCGTCGGAATTTCGCTAGGGGACGCCTGCAAACAACAATGCTACACATCATCAGGCAGCATCCCCCGAAGAGGATAATCAGGATTGCATGGGCTCCGGCACATCATGGTATCCCTGGAAACGACGCGACGGACGCCATCGCTCGAGAATTGACCCACCGAGCGGGCGCCGAGAGCAGCGTTGCCGAACCAGAGTACGTGCAGCCCTTGACCTCTTACACAGAGATCACGCAGCAATACAGGCTGTCGCGTCCAATACTCGCTCCCCCCCACAAATCTCTACCCCGATAGCACGAACGTCCTTTACGGGCTCTTGAGACGAATACATTCCCCCATCCTATCCGGCTTCACCTTTTCAACCGCCAGAACTCCCCGCTTTGGCGATTTTGCGGAGAACCCGGAAAGCTACACCATATGGTCGGAGGGTGTGACCAATCCCAACTGACTTCTCCGAACCTGCAACTTTCTACTGTCGAGCTTTGGGAGAAAGCCTTGGCGAGCACCGGCCTGGACGACCAGCTTCGGCTGGCTCAAAGGTCTGTCAATGCTGCCCGCGCTCAAGGCATCCTGGTCTCAGGACGCCTCCTTCAAGCTTCAGTACAACCCCCCCTGTACATTTCAATAAACGTTTATTATCTCTCTCTGCCATGGTTCAGCTGCTAGAACATTTGGTCAGCGAAATAGTAGTAGTAGTAATAAAAGGGCTTTACCTCGCAGAAAAACCACTCTGCTTCCTCAGTCCAGGAGCCCAAATTAAGCATGACTTTTCATTGAGGTGGCGTTCGCATTGCTGACACGTCAGTAGCAGTTGTTTTGACACGACGAAATCTCTGCCACGGCTCAACCGCTAGCGCACTGGGTTAGGTAAATATTCTTAGTAATAAAAGGGCTTTACCTCGCCGAGGAAACAATGTGGCTCCTCTGTCCCCAATTGAGGAATACTTTGGTTGAGTTGGAGCTGGCATTCCTGACACGTAAGTAGGAGTTTTGACCATTGGTTGTTTTGACAAGGCCATAGCTCTGCTATGGCTCAGCCGCTAGCACACTGGGTTAGAGAAACAGTAGCAGTAATAAAAGGGCTTTATTTCACAGAGGAACAAGTGTTGTTTCGCAGTCCATGAGCCCAAATTGGGGAGGACGCTAGGTTGAGTTGCTGCTCCATTCCAGATGCGCGAAGCCCAAAATTTCAAAAAGACATTTCGGAGGGCAATATGGGCAAGCTCTTGGCTGTGTCATCCTCCTTCATGTCTTGTGCATATTTTTGCTTTTCACGTCTGGAGCACCAATTAAAAATACATGTGGTCAGTACGTACCATCGGCCATTGGCAAAGGGGGCAACTGGCTCTGTGATGAATGCAAAGCAGCAGAAAAAACAGCAATTCAGGAACACAGGCTCACGAAGTGGCGTGACACGGTCCACAGGCTGCTCGGTGGGCAGTGGTTCCCCCTTGCGGCAGCGGTGCTCGCAGGATTCCCGGTCGTTGAAGCGGTTGGCGTTGCCCTGGCAGCCGCTGTAGGCAAACTCACGGCACTGGTCCGTCTCGGGATCATAGAACCACTGAACAAACTGGCCGCTGCACGAACCCGGAACCTTGGGCAGGGTGCACAGGTCTGCAAGGGGAACAACACCAGGGAACAAAGAATGTGCCGGGTCTACAACCCCTGCATTCAAATTGCCCAATCAAGGCGACCCAGAAACACACATTTAAAAAATAACTAAGGGACTCCAGTGCTTTCAAGCATCAAAGGCAACACACTAGTATCGCCACGGCTTGGGAACATGTCTCATGTTGATGGCAGGTGGTTCTGCACCATAGTTGCAACATTTGCCTTAACAGGAGAATCGGTTCCCATCCAGCCGCCCCTCATACCTTTCTGAGTGACTTTGGTCAAACATCCCTGTCAAATACCTGACAGACTGCCCATTCTATGGAACAGAAACTGCGTCGACATCCCAATCCAGACCCTCAATTCATCCCTGCCATTCCACTTGAAGGAAAGTCTGAACACAGCGGCATGCTTGTTGGTTATCTGTGTAGTACATGAAAGAACGCATACATAAGTACTCATGATCATCATCACCATTTAGTTTCACTGGTTGGGCTCGGGCAGTAAAATACAGTGGACCATCGTCTCGATGAATACTATTAGACAGGAGAAGTGTCTCCTGTCCTGTTTTTGTCTGCAAGCGTAAAAAAATTAAGACAAATGTGCAGGGACTAAGAGAGAGACAGTTCAGGATCCCTTGATAAGCAGCACAGGAATAGTGTTGCAAGCATTAAGGGGACGGGGTAAGCCCCATACTTCACATGCCTTTTTGGCCATTTTGAGGTACGTCTTTCTCAGCACCTACTAAAGGCATCTACACAATGCATGCATCGTTTTCTTTGAACTTTTGAGCTCTTTTATCTGTACGAGAAATATTACAATCAGACAAAAATTAAAATTCTTGCTCATTCTCTTTCCGCCAGTGCCTACATTTTGGCTAAATTTACATATTGAAACTTCTATACCAAAAAAACCGTTGCCTGCATATTTTCAATTCTAGCACAGTCGATGTGAGAACTTATATAGAGGACAGAAAAAAATAATCAGGCGGTTATCCTGGAAAATATTAAACAATGACACTGATGTTATAAAAAACACCGTTTTGAGATAATTCAGTGCAAAGTCAGAACAGAGGGAAAAAGCAATGCTTTTTTTGCCGCAATCACTACTACAGTCATTTATTTCGGAAGCACCAGCTTTGTAATCACCGTCAAAGTCATTTTTTCGCTTTCCAGCTTGTCGTCTGCCTAACCTTGCCTATTTTCTGAGCTGTCGTGCAGCTCTGTTTACAAAGTATTTTTGCTTGGGGTGAACCCCTTTCAGCCACTTGATGGTGGTGTTGCGCCCAGGGTTCAATCCGAATAATTTCGAAATGCTGGCTCATGGGATGCACCATCATTGAATGAAAGAGCAGTATCCAACGTTGCAATCTTGAGAGCGTGAAGACCAACAAGTACATTTTTTGGCGCACAGCTGCGAGGCACAAATGTGGAAAAAACGTGCACAGCGTTTTTGGATGTTTTGGCTGAAAAATCAGCTATGCAATATTTGCCAAGCAATTTCTTAATACACTTGGTTCCAGAAAAGTGTTTTGAACTGGAGCTGGGAGTTTTTTGAAAGAAAAATTTACAATAAACACGGAGCACATTCTAACATAGGATGTGGTCACTGACTACTTGCTTTCGGAAAAACTGTTTTTGAGCCAGAAATACAACCTACTAAGTAAATGTGATTGCGGAAAATATGCCGAAGGAGGTGAACTTCCCTAATTGTGAAGAAAAAAAGTCACTCTTTTTAATTTCGACTTACCGTGTGCCCTTAAAGGAGTACTGAGACTAAATTTGCCGCTTTTGATTTTTATGCTGTAAATAATACCTAGTGGTCAAGTAATTACAAAAATCGAACCAATAGCGGTCAGCCGCCAGCGTAGAATTAATTATAATAATTTTGTTCCACTCAGTTTCAAACTCGGTGGTCGCGCGCCAAACGGCCGTTCAAATGATAACTTCTTGCTGAGCTAGTTGGTGAATAGATGACATGATTTAAAGCGCAACAAAAACACACGGACGAAGAACAGTGTAGACGAGGCAGGAGAGACAGTAGACGAAATAGCGCCTGTCTCGTCTACTCTGTTCTTCGTCCGTGTGTTTTTGTTGCGCTTCAAATCATGGCCATTCAAATGCATGACGGAGAATGTGACGTCATGTTTTCCGTGACGTCAGGTACATTTGCCGCATCGTCTGCTACGATTGCACATTGTCTGCACTCGCCCGTGCAGTCGACGTGTCGTCGGAATCGTCTGACCCGGAGGAGTCGCTGTCACCCGACAGACAGACAGACAGACAGACAGACAGACAGACAGACAGATAGACAGAACATGTTTGTTTGGCCAGGCGATTAGGCAGTCGACGTCTTCGCCGTCGCTCGTTTTTTAATATCGCTGCGGCTCGAACCTGCGCAGGCCGTGATAGCAACAGCTTGTCGCCACTCTTCTAATTAATCTGATCGCGAAAAAGAAGTTCCATATGCGAGAAACTAGATGTTAGTGTGGTGAAAAATTGTGCTAGGGGTTGTTATCAGCGCTGAATTTAAAAGCGGCGGTCAGATATTTCCCGCCATGATAAGCCTACGCTGACCGGCAGCGAAGGTTCGGCGCTCCGACCCAGCACTGCCGGCACCACGGTGTGGCGATCGGCCGAAAGATGGCGCCACCTGCACGGTAGAGAAAAAACAGGCCATGGCAGATGTCTTGGTCACCGATTGCTCAAACGACAATTATCGCCAAAATAAAACTCCACGTGCGAAAAATGGGATGATAGTGTGGTGAAAAGTTGTGTAAGGGATGGTCATTCGCAGTTGTACAGATAGCGGTGATCAAATATTCGCCACGATACTAAGCCTAAAGTTCCCAACACACAAGCTGGCCCGAGCAACGCAGAGCCCGCTGGCTTGGGTGACAGTTCTTGTGGCTGCCACCGCGCACGAACTCAGTCCATGTTACCGCGCTGCATGTCGTCGCGTGGAAAATAATGCATCTTGGCGTCGTCGTCGATTTGCTCCGACAGGATTCTAGTGAGCAGTACTTCGAATTCTGCGAACTTGCCACAGCACAACTTTGGCGAGGTCGGCGACGCGCACAGGCCGCTCAGATAAGACACCCGCAGTTTTCGGCACCAGTGCAAGAAAACACCATGCGCCGGCCACGAACTGAAGAGCAAAACGTCGAACACGCAAAGTGCGCAAAGTTTGCAAGCATTGCTCACAGAGGTACACCCACGTCTCCTGCCCAACCGAAGACCACTGAGAGCAGCAGCGCCGGCTATCGTTTCCCGTTCCAAAAAGACTATATGACGTCACCCTGACCCGGCCAGACACACCGGCTAATGTGTCGTCACGCCGTAAACAATTTCGCTAGTGCTACCGATTTCTGGAAGCTTGCGGCCGGGACAATCAAAATCAATTTTCGATGTGATTCCGGCCTCGGATCGCTGCAAACATTTCTGTGAGGCATCTGTACAAACTACTGAGTTGGAAGGTCCGATCCGTCACGTGATCGGCAAGATGAAAGATCTAACAAGACCGAAGGTCCAATCAAGGCTGAATGTCCAACGAGACAAAAGATCCACCGAGTCGGAAGGTCCAATCCAGCCTGAATGTCCAACGAGACGAAAGTTCCACCGAGTTGGAAGGTAGAATTGAACCTGAATGTCCAACGAGACGAAAAAATTCACCCCACCTTCCCGAAGGGAATCGTGAGGAAATGCGAATTCACATGTCGAACACGTATTACGGGGTCTTCGGCTGGGCGTTGGCGTTTCGCAGCGGCTTCCCGAGCACGGAGTTCGGCGTCGGCAGCTCGCTTCAAGCACTTGCGTTCGGCATCACGCGCTCTTCGCTTCGCAGCCTTGTCTTCCGCTTCTTCCTCTCCTCCTGTTGAAGATGACGTTGAAGCCACTACAGTGACGTCACCTCCAGCGAGAGGTGTAATGCTCGAACTGGATTGCATTACACTTCTTGCTCGAGGTACCGTTGCCGGCAGACATTCCATTTATATATACTTGCGACCGAGCGAACGGGAGAGTGGGGCGAGCGTCGAGAGGAGAAGCACCGAAGCACCGCGCCTACCCTCGCCTACACTCTCCCACACACGCGGGAGCTCCGGCGAGCTCCCGCGATGCGAGCGCCCTCACACGCCCGAGCGCGCTCCTCCTCTCCACTCGCCGCTGATCCGCCCGCACCACCAGCTCAGGTTGCTAGGAGAGAGAAGGAGTGCGCGCGCTCGCAGCTGTTGCTATGGGAGAGGGGGTGAGAGCGGAGAGATAACACCTGCGGGTGCGTGGACGCCGCACGGCGCCTGACATGGCTCGACTAAGAAATGCATTCGCATTTAAAATCCACTGATTCGGAAGGTCCAATCAAGCCTGAATGTCCAACGAGACGAAAGATACACCGAGTCGGAAGGTCCAATCTGTCACTTGATCGGCGAGACGAAATATCTAACGAGATAACGAGACGGAAGGTCCAATCGAGCCTAAATGCCCAACGAGCCTAAAGATCCACCGAGCCGGAAGGTCCAATCCGTCACGTGATCGGCGAGACGAATGATCTAACAAGATGGAAGGTCCAATCGCGCCTGAATGTCCAACGAGACAAAAGATCCACTGAGTTGGAAGGTCCAACCGAGCCTGAATGACCAACGAGACGAAAGATCCACTGAGTAAGGAGGTCGAATCCAGCCTGAATGTCCATCGAGATGAAAGATCCACCGAGTCAGAAGGTCCAACAATAAGATAAGTTTTCTGTGCTCATTCCCATAAAGCGGATAGCGATGGGTTTGAATCAGATGTGTAAAATTTTGCCCCATCAAACTTAACTGACCGTTTTGACAATTTTGTTAGTCTTATGCATGTAGGACTCAGTTTTGCGTACATATAACCTGTTGCACGTGAGCATATTGATTGATTGATGGTGGGATTTAATGCGCCGACGCTTTACAGACGATGAGGCGCCGTAGTGGAGGGCTCCGGAATATTTTGATCACCTGGGGATCGTTAACGTGCGCCGAAATCTCTAACACAGTAGCGGTTTCGCTTTTAGCGTCCATCTGAAAAGCAACCCGGCCAGGAATCAAACCCGCGACGTCGCGCTCAGCACCGCAAACGTAAGCGCATTCTCCTGCGATTTTCTGGTCAATTTCAGCAATATCGTCTGCCAGTAAAACAAAAATAAAGCTTCGTTTTGAGTACTGCAATTCATCAGGGTCTAATCCGTTGGGTTCCTCACACACAGTGTGGTCGCATCACTAAATACACGTGAAGAGTTTCGTCCGAAAACCATATCCCGATAATTACCCGTAGGCTAGAAATAATTTTTTTTGTCCTGGCCGTTTTCTTTGAAATCAACACATGACCAATCCTACTGAGTTGGCCGGCGCAATAAAAAACTCGATTCAAGTTAAGCGCGACGAAAGGAGCTCGAGAGACAGCGGAATGCATAATTGCATCGGTTCCGCATCGGCAACCAGCCCTGTCACTCTTTCGCTCTGTTGTTTTAAATAAAGCCGTACATTTTTGTGCAGCTGTAGTGTATTACATGGGCGGAAGGCGAAAAGTGATCCGAAGACGACAAACATTTCTGAAGTGTTAAAATTCAGTTGAAACTGACACTTTCTGAGAAAAACACACTGTGAGGCTTTGCGGACAGCCGTGGGAGTGAGAGGAGGGGCTTCGGATCAATTTATCATGCCTAATTCACTTAAACAAGCGGAACACTCGTGCTACAGAGGTGTTTTTGCTTAGGCCACTTTATCGTTCTGCTGCCTTGTTTTTACTTGAAAAAGGCCACTGTCGTAGCCAGGAAACAAGCCAAAACTTCGTTTTCACTAGCGCAGCACCTTACTCATGCACTGAGCTTCCATATTGTAGAGATAAAATGGTTTAAAATGAGGTTATATATAAATGCATTTCTAATATCAATGTTTGCAAAGGCAGCAATATCATAAGACTATTCTGAGTTCCGCGCCGAATGGCGTCACACCAATCTGTGACTTTCTCCATTACCGCCAATCATTGAGCTGCTTGGTAAAAGTGGAGCCCACGAACAGTACTGTGAACATTGCACACGCCAAGAAAAAAAATCAAGCTGGAGTTTTAAGAATACTACACACTCCAGTTAAGTAGTTGCTAAGTCGCAACCAACCACTTTTTTTATTTCTTTAATTTGTGTTTGTGTTGGCATTGCCAAGACGAGCACAAATAAACATGGTTTCCTTCGTTTATGCAGTCGCTAATACCGCATTTAAGATTTAAAGCCCGAAAGAAGGAAAAATACCATGCGGGGTCTGCAGCGGCCGCAACAACTGCAGCAGTAACACGAAATGACGAGAACTCCGCTTGCTATGCAATGGACGACGACCAAGATTTTAGAGTTCATGCATGTGCACCTGCGTTTGTGTAAAGGATGTTTTTAGGAAATATTTAGTGCAATTCACAAGTGTGTGTCGGAATAAAGTTATTGTGGTTTATTTTCGGAGATTTCGAAGTAGTTTCAGTTTTGGTTTCCCGGAGCAACAATTGGCCCATAGTTTCCAACGATATCTGTGATCGCGCATTACCCATACTTCAGGAGTCACCATGAACCCCTGGTCACATGTTTGACTTCAGAGACGAACTGGATAAACCGGATGAAATAAGAAAATTTGGGGGTAAACTGTGGACTCGAGCAGCGCAGGACAGAAGTGGTTGGAGGTCGATGGGAGAGGCCTTCGTCCTGCAGTGAACCTGAGTACGTTTCTGATGATGATGATGATGATGAAGATGACGGTTTCTTTCGAGCAAGTATTGTCTCATATTGGAGGTGAAAAGTTTGAATGGCGCCCCCTGGCTCTGACGTCGGCTTACGGACTCGCTCCGCAACGTTGTCCACAGATAACGTTGTCCACAGTACTCGAAGGCGGCTTTTGGGCACCGAATTTCTATCAATCCATCGTTATCGTAACGAACTCAATCTCAACCCGAACAGTTATGACATGGTTACGGTGTTGAAGGCTTGATATACATGCTAACGAACGCAATAAATAGTGTGCATCTGATTTTCAGTATAATTCGAAATTCGAAACCGATGAATATGTCCAAACAGCTCTTTATTGTTTTCCAACGTCCTTCAGTCGAAAAGAACAAATCTTGGCCTACTCGGGATGACGTTCGATGAATTGAAGAAAATTACTCTCACCCTCTCGTGTTGGACTGAGGAGGCTGCCCACTAGCCAGCTCTATTTTACTGTTAAAGTTTTCTACTCCTCCTCGCCCTCCTCTTCTTGAGTGCAGTTTTACTATAACGCCTTTCTGAATATCGGGATGATATGGCTGTGGCAAATGTACCGAAATATCCCTCGAAATCTGAACAAACATAGTCCTACTGATTGTTTTCCATACAGGTAACTCGTTTTGCTCAATAAGCCTCCATACTGCTTAGAAGCCTGGTATAAAACCAGCACGCGCCTATACACACAGCAGGTTATTTGGAAATCAACCCACATTATTTGTGGCCCATAGTGCATGTCGGCATACTTTCATGCGAGCGTTAGGCAAGGTTGCCAAATCTGTTTTACCGTACATACGATTAGACGGAATCTTAATGCCTTCTGCCAAAGCCGACAGCCCCGAAGGCCTGGAATTTATTTTGGTCTTCCATTTTCGCTGTTGTCGGTTGTCAGACTCCGGCTGTTACCTTTGTTCGAAAGACTACTGAATACAGAAGCTGACGCCTAGCTACGACTCTTCGCGCTCCGCACAGGACCAGCTTCGCAGCAATGCATGGGCGACGCCGGCAATGTTTTTTCCGGAGCGGTATCAAAAACTATACTTTCAATCACGTCTTGAGCTAGTTTATGCTATTTGAAGTCTTTTGTTACCACAAAAAGTTCCGCATACCGGAGATTTGCTGGGGACAAGCACAAAAAGTCAACCAAACCACGCGCAAAGAAACAGCAGAGAGAGCGAGCCCGAGTGAAGCAGACGACAAATGCGATAATCCCTAAGGTGACGTCACGGAGGCGTGCTCCGCAGCACCGCCCGTGGTCGCGCTCACCGCCAATAATTGACGTACGACGCTTCGCCGTAAGCTGAATACGCCTGTGCGACTCGCATGCCTGCAGAAAATCTAAAGCAAATTAAAAGCGAAGTAATATACGTAATATGTAAATGAAACCACCCACATTTTTTATCGCAAACCGTAAAACCATTTCGCAGGGTGAAATAGCCGACCAGTCTTCAGCACGACCCCACACTTCCGTTCGATAATACTGCCAGAAGAAACGTAATAGCGGCTCATCAGGTATTTGCAGGGGCTAGGGTAAAGCCTACTGCACAAACGTTATTCAGGCAATGCTCAGCTTAGCAGCTGAAAGTACTGCAATCCAAGAAGTAAACAGCAATGTCCGATACAATGCTGGAACCGCCTGTCCTGTCCCCTTTGTTGTGTTCGTCTATTCTTAGCGCTAAAACCATGTCGCGAATGTCCGATATGACGGGGTTCAGCCTCTACATATGTACTACTTGTTATTTGTAAGCCTCGTTGCAGGTTACCAAAGCCTGATTTCATGAAGCACAAAGCGTTGCCATCCACTGCGTGGGTTCAAATCTAGGGGTACAGGACGTTTTTTCTTTGCCGAATGTGTTTAACTGGTTGATTCGCCAACGACGGGGCGGGTACTACGAAGGAAAGACATGTAGGTGAGATCTGTAGGCGCGGGAGAGCCGTCCCGCGGTTCACCATCTCCGATGAACTGGAGCCCTGTAGTTCACCCACTGCGTCCACCTCGGCTCGGCCTTCCTTACAGCATGAATCGATTCTTGTTAGCTTTAAGCGGCGGAAGGAGTTTTATGCGGCTCATTTCTGCAGTCAACAACATGCTAATACCGGATCATGACGATTTCCTAAGTATGACCAATACGCAAATAGAGATAACGTTAGAATCCATGGGCGTATTTCACGGCGGAACCGAAACCGAAACTGTCTCGAACTCCCCCAAAATAAACCACAAAAGTACATTTTCATCTCATAAGCAGCCGGGAAAGGAGGAAAATACTCGCAAACCAGTTCTCTCGGTGGCCCGCGCGCCGTCCGCTTCCGGCGGACCAGCGTTGCCTGTGAGCGCTGGGCTTGTTAACATCGCTCGGCGCGGTGTGCTCCGCTGCGTAGTTCAGGAGTGTTTCGCAGCGTGTGCGTAGTTTTTGCGGAACTTTCAACTGTTTTAGCCAATGCTGCGATGCCGTTGAAGGCGCAAACGTCGTTTGGTCAGCACTGTGTTGTGGTGGGTTATCGAACAACCAGAGAAAGCGAGAAAAAGTCGCTGACAGCACGCATCTGCACGACACTGCCGGGAAAAAATGCAGTGTTGTTCCGACGTGTTTTTGCTGCATCGCTTCCCAACGGACACCGAGTTGAGATGTCGGTGGACCGCAATGACTTTGTACAAATTAACGACCAACTTAGGGTTTGTTGGGTGCACTTGGACGGCAAGCAGACAGTGCAAAATCCATTTATCACACGCAAAGCTGCGACTGGGAACGGAACCCCTGAAAATGTTAGAAGTAACTTTATCCTTTACACTACAGCATTTAATGATTGGTTGATTGATTAATTGATTGTTTATATGGGGTTTAACGCACCGACGCTTCATAGGTGATGAGGCGCGCTGTAGTGGAGGGCACCGGGTTAGTTTTGACCACCTGGGGATCTTTCACGAGCGCCGATACAATACAGCATTACAATAACATCTGGTTCCTTGTAGTCAATTTAAAATACCCTATATTGTTTGGTCATTAATTACAGCCGATTGAAATTAAACAACCCCCTTTTCATCTTATGTAAACTTTAAAATCACGGCGTTTTGTTTACTTTTTTTTTCAGGTGAACGCAGCCAAACGATATGAAAGGATAACTTTCTCAATCGCACACTGCTGGTCGATAGCAGGATAAGCAGGCAGCCCAATGTGAAAACGCAGCTGAAGATACGTGAAGGCTTCTTTTTGAAAATAGCTGAACCTGTTCACAAAGTGGTAAAAGGAAAAGTTTCTAATTCTTTTGCGTTGTCACGGAATCTAGAGCACTAAAATTACAAAACAGTTACTGCTGATCGTGCAAAGCATTTGTTCTGCAAGCAGCGGTTCTACAAAGGTGGGCTCCCAGCGACAGGCCGCATGTGCTGCACAGAATTAGGCCAATCATGATCACGATCATGATGAACCAATATTAACTCGTCCAAATGTCGGTTCTTCTGCTCAACCTTCGAATAGTAATTTGACTGGTTGTGCGGTCGAGTTATTTTTTCGCCCAGGTAATTTCGCTTCGTTAGTAACCGTCATAAGTCTAGTTCAAAAAGGTGATATTGCATTGCAATGTCAACAGCGTAGCAATCGCCTCCTCGAAAGTCCATCGCGAGCGCGGGTCAGCGTGACCCACATATGCTGTGCGCGCTCCGCATTCGACGTCTGTGCTTCCGTAAACATGACTAATTGGTGAACATAACAAGCATGGTGGCATTGAAAACACGTATTTACTCCCCGATATCGATTTCTGTGTAAGTCGGTGCGATACCGGTACGTTTGCATCGCGGAACTGCTGAGCACCACCGGCACCACGACCACCAGTGCTACTGCTGCTCGCAACACCCGGGGTCGGTATCTTCCGCTATGGCAGCAAATTAGGACCTAAAATCCGTCCGCAGATGGTGAAAACAAAAGATAACACACACACAAACACTGCAACCGCTAACTTAACTCCAAACCACTACGGTTCACTCGGTAATGCACGGCTACCGAGCAGACGCACTGAAAGAACGGAGCACTTAACAGCCCAGCGCGGTGGTTTCGGCGGTCGCTTCATAGACGGCGCTAGCGTATCGTCAGGAAAAGCAAATGGCGGCGCCCACCTCTAGGAGGGACGCTCTGTCCGGCCAACAACAGATCGACGTCGTGACGTCACAGTTGAAAGTCACGTGGCAAAGGCGTTTTCGTCACTTCCTGGGCCGTGGGCTTTTTTTTTTTTTTTTACTTTTATCACAAAGGCATGCGGATAGCATCAAGAAGCTATGCACCACGGTCAGAAGTTTCACCCAAGGCTTCAGCCAAAGCATGTGGAGGCGATTGCCAAAGGCACTGTGTGTGAGCTACGCTGGCTTCGCCGCTTTTTTTTATTGTTGTTATTGCGTCATTTTGCCCCTGGGAATTTGTTCTGTGCCCGAGTTGGTTTCTTTCCACGTAGATGATACCCGCGTGATACGTTGTCATGGCCGGTTACTTAAATCAAGTAAGTGTATCGTCGAAGTGTCCCTCGACATCGCGTTGTCTGTTTTTCTGAGCCAGTTCACGAATGAAGCCGTCACCTTGAGCCCTCGCCGGTGAAACGGCGACAACACGACGACACCGATCTTTTCCCTAACAATCGAGGACGAAGTGTGACACCACTAATTGTGCGCCCCCATATCCTACAAGAAAACAAGTCACGTTGCCGTCAGCAACAACATGCAGCAAAAGAGTTCACCAAGGGAGGATATGCCGTGCTGTGATGCAGCGAATTCAGTGATGTGGAAATGATTGTGTGCACTGGGGTGCCATGCTGGACGTACCACATTCGGCTTGTTATTGCGGTGACAGGTAAATGCGCAAACGAGACGTGGTCGAGCTCACCGTGTTCCGGTACATCTACGAATTCCACAGTGACAGAGAGAGAGAGATAGAAAACCTTTAATGAAAGCTGAAGAGGTTAGTCCCACTAACGGAGAATTTGTTTTATGGTAAAGGCGAGATTAGCCATTGCACTTAGCTTGCTATCGCCCTTGATGTCTGCGCTCTTGATGGCTGAGTGCGATGCTTGCACGGGCAGAAATTTTTTGCAGGCAGCTGTATGAGGCGGGCTTCCAAATACAAGTGCCTTACATACATGCTATTACATATTGCATGCACACTATTTTACATTGCCTAAATAGTGAAAAAAGCAACCTTTAAATCGTAAATCAGCGGGAAGCTGAAGGCATGTAAAGTTTGATAACTGCACGTTTGATAACCCAGTTTGATAACCCAGGCCTTATAGCTACAGCAAGTGGTGAGCCTGTCTTATATGCACCTCCTGCAGTTGTAACTGCCCTAATTGCACCCAGTGATCGTACAGGACGAGAATATTGACAGATAAGCCATTTGCAGTGTTGTGGTATTTTATTGTCCCTCTGTTTTCTTAGAACACACCCAGCTCAGTATCATCACAAACTTAATCAGAGCAAAGCGAAGTTCAACCAGCTGTGAGTGGTCATAGCGCTGTATTCTTATTTTTATGGCGAGCCTTCCCTGACCAGAACACCTTTTCCCATGGCTTTATACACCCATGACTACTATTTCCGATACCCACTTTGGGTTGCCCTTCCCCATCGAGATGTCAATAGTCACCTGTACTCATGCTATTGTCACTCCAATTTCCTTTGAAACTCTCAGCTGTGCATTATACTGTCAAAGCTGCAAATGCTCAATGCAAGAACACACATGTACACTAGCTCAATCAGCGCCGTAAAGCACTGGGACAGGAAGATGCTTTGAGTCTTCCAGCATATTCATGGTCACTATTCAATATTTCTATCCGGTGATTGCAAAGACACAGCCTGAATGCTTCTAACCACTTTGCCGACCACATTTTCCCCTCACCATACCAGACTCGTTGCCAAATTACTGCCTCCAGGTCCTGCTTTCTTAAGACTAAAAAATCTCTGCCCTCAAAGTTGCCTCTGCATCTGCTCCCTCCCTTGTACTGTTTCCGAGAGGAGGAAGTTTCTCTCCAAAGGCTTCTAGTTGGAGTGGCCCTCACACTTTTTTAATCTGGACACATGTAATCCCCTGTCCACTGAAATCCATATGCATGAGTCACTAAGCTGTGAATTTTTAATGTCCTTGCACATTGATAGCAGGTATAGGTTCTGAAGAGTTGACTCTGTTGGTATGTTTTGGGGCAACACGTTACGTAAAATGGACTCAGCAAGCCTAAAAAGGCATTTTTAGGGCAACAAAAAGCCAATATAGACACGAATCTAAAAATAGGCCCTTATAGGCACTATCAACAGTTGATTAATTTAATTCCTGTAGTTCGTGCTTATATTTTGAACAAAGTTTACAGGGACTCCAGGAAAAAAATGGGAATTTTGCCTAAAGTTCCGATCTCTAGTTATACTTTGTACATCAGGGCATGAGCTGCGTCGCAAATATTATGTGCCGGTGCATAACTGTTTTGTGTGCTGGAATTTGCTTTTTTTGCTGGTGGTGTTCGCACGGTTTCTGTATATACACGATTGTACTTTACCAGTAATACTTAGTTGCACTTGTTCCTGTCATCCTTTGTATCTTGTCAAAATTTTGCCTGTATATATGCGAGTGTATCTTACCAATAAATCCTAGTTGGAAGTAGCACTTGGTCATGTCATCCTTGTTTGTCTCATCCAAATTTTGCACTTTACACGTGTGAAGCCGCCCAAAAGTTCACGTCGGTCAGCTACATGAGAGATCAAGTACATCACCCACTAAAAGTCTGCATGGCTTCACCTAATAATTAGTCCGTAAGCTACAAGTGAGACTAACAATAGCCATCAAGAGTTAATATCTATGGAGAAAAAGCGAGTAGTATAATGCACAAAAGAAATTGGAAAAGATACGAGGCTGTTTGGGCACAGCTTTTTATTGCAATTGAATTTCCTGGAAAAAAAGTCGGTGTTAGGTGCAACAGGGCCTCAGAACACAAGTTTGCTTCAATGTTTGTTTCAGTGAAGTTTTTTCTGAGCTGACATCACAAGCACAGAGGTAACGGCACTGTAATGAAAACTATCATGCATGGTGGCTCCTATACTCAATAAAGCGCATAGGCTATATTAGAAAAGAAAAACCACATGCAGTGCTCTTATAGAAAGTAAATATCTTCATTCAGTGGCTTCTGCTTCACCTAATGGGAATGCACTGTCCCCTTATAACTGCTGAAGGTGGTGCAAAAAGAATTCACCTATTACCAACACACCCACTGAAAAGAAAGTGCTGGTGATCCCTTTTACATTCCTATGCCTGAGGTGTTTGCAGCACATTGTGGCAAATTTTAATTTTTGTCCCGAGTGCAAATTACAAAAGGCACAAATTGCGGCTCGTTGAACGTTATGTGGTGCTTTTGAATGGACTATGTATAAGGGGTGGGCGATTGATCGATCAACTTTCCGATTAATGCTTTAGTTGCGATTAATTTTTTAGTTGGTCGAAGTCATGTGAGCAAACCGAAACAGGAGTACCGCGTTGAAAGTGTGTGCATTGCGAGGACCATATTTGCGTTCAAATAACCTACGTGACGTTACAACAGAAAACAATGCAAGTATGCTCAGAGATGATAACAATTAAAACTGTTGGGACGGAGAAGCATTTTATTATTATCATTGGTGTATGGATTCCATTAAATAATATTTTAGGTCATTAAAGCTAATCGGATTGAAACGGTCAGACAGATTAATCGGATTAAAACTTTTAACCGACGCCCAGCCCTACAATGTATGCAACCTACATCTTGGCTTTATTCAAAAGGTCAGACAGTGTACATCATTACTACAATATTGTTCTATGAGGAACAACACTACCACCACACAAGAATTAGAATACCCACGGGTAGATTTCACAAACAGGCAGCCAGAATGCAAAGGAAGCCAAGTAAACCAGGGGAGGCCACCCACTTATTAAACAGCCATCGGTTCCGTTCTTGTGCAAGATGGATAAAGCCTGCCACTTGACCTTACTTCAACTGTGGTATCAAAACAGCTTGTCCGGGTTACTGCTGCTGCTTCCTTTTTTTGTGCCATGCTATAGGTACTCGGTACGAGATGAAATATTTGCTACCACTACAAAATGTCTTAACTAAAAGCCCGCAACCCTCCTAGTTATATATCTTATAGGAGCTTCTGTGGAGACCAGGGCTGCGAGGATATGAAATTCTGCTTTTAAAGCTGTTTTATTGAACTAGCTTTTAATAGGAACAAATATTTTCGAATTAAAGTGCTCTCCTAAAGCACCTTTCTCTTCGAAACGTGTTTTGGTTGAGTTGGTCTATGATATTGACAAAATAAAATAAAAAAATTATGAGCGCTAAATAACAGCGTATGAAAAGAACGGACGACAAATACGACAGCTGCTTGCCTTTCTCGTCCGTTGTTCTTGTAGCGCTCGTATTTTTCAACTCCTTCCGCCTGTCCTTTAGCCGCACGTCACCGGTGCATTGCGGTAAAGCCTGTCGGCGCTAGCGGTGAAAGCGGCGCTAGTTAGCGGTGGCCGATCGGTCATCCAAACTTTTTATGGGCCTGGCACTGGTACTACAGCGGAGTCATGGTGGAGTCAGTGACTGTCGAACAGGCAACATGAACACGCTTAAAGCAGATACGCGGCGCGTTCATCAACCAACAGCTCGACGCTACACTTGACAATCATGTAAGCAACCGTCCACGATGTTGACCCGCGGCTACGTTGACACAAACTCGGGCATCAAACAAACGCCAAAGCGAACCTACCGCTGCGGAAGGGCGGATGTACCTGTGCAATAGTGACAAAATGCTACGCGCAGTGCCTTCGCGATAAAAGTAAAAAAAAAAAGCCCACGGTCCAGGAAGTGACGAAAATGCCTTTATCACGTGACTTTTGGCTGTGACGTCACGACCTCGATCTGTTGTTGGCCGGACAGAGCGTCCCCCTCTAGGAAGGAAAATGATGTATAGCACTAAAGTTGTTCCAAAAGAAAAAATAGCATTGACAAAAGCGCAATTGCGTATGCATGAAATTTAGAAGTATAAACACCTTCCAATCGTATTGCAAGACAAGTTCTCCTCTTAGAAAACGTCGTCACGCGATGTGCTTGGAAAATGCCCAAGATTTTAAACTTTATGTATACGCAGTTGATGGCTTGTCAACGTTATTGTTTTAGTTCCGGTTTCAGTTCCCCGCTGCAACATGCTTGGCGCCCAACGTTATCGCTGGTTGGATGTCGTTGTCGGCTGCATGATAGATCAGCTAAGGCGGCCAACCGCACTTAAAGGGACACTGAAGTGAATTTGTCAAGCTCCCGTTTTTGCTTGCACTGTGTAGACTGGCTCAAATTAACACACTATTCATCGTTTATCCGGTTGACAAATCGGTAATTATTTTACAAAGCGCGAAAGAAGAAAAACTACTATGCGCGGTTTGCGGCGGCCGCACCAACTAAAGGCTGTGACGTCAGGAGGGGGGGGCACCGTGATTGGACGATGCCCAAGGTTAGCAATCAAAAGTTTCGGTTTCGGTTTCGGTTCTGCAAAACAACATGCTTGACATCTGATGGCGTTGTTGGATGGGCATTCTCGATTTCTCAATTATCGCCGTACCGCGCTTCTGCCATGTTGTCGGCTGTCAAATGTCTAAGATAAACCTCCCAGGGCGGCTTGGAATCGTAGAAATGACTAGACGAGGCCTACGCAGTGGATGAACGCCCTCCGCGTCACCGCAGACTCTCAAATGCCATGCGCGTTTCCCGCATATTCGGAGCTTGCCTCACTCATGTCTGTTCGTAAAAAGCTAGTTCGCACCAGGCCAAGGGTGTGCTGATTCAGGCCTGGGCCCACTGCCCGCAAGCAGTCGGTGCTTGTGGCAACAGCACGACAGCGAGAACTCGCTAGCGCGTCATTGTCAGTATGCGCGCGTTCTGCGATCTCGCTCGTGGAGCAGTGAACGTTACGGCCCAAAAATGGTGAACTCAGTTCAGAAAACATCGGCCGCATACGAAGAAATCAACTTACAAAAAAGAATACATGTACCCTCGGGGATTCGAACTTGCGATTTTCTAAACAAATTCCAGCGCCTCAGACCGCTAGGCCACGAGCCGGCGCTGGCCGGATAGGATATATAAGGTTTATAATGTATGACTAGTTTACACTTTTATTTACTTTAAGCATTTTAAGTACTTTATGTGACTATTTGTTGTATATCACTCCTGCAGTAAGTGTCCCCCAAACTTCCACAATATCTCACGTCTAGCAATTGCATTTCTTTGACGGAAAAGCGTTCGCAGATGTGCGGTCGTGCTGCTGACCGCTGTGCTTGTTTACCCAGCGCAAAAAGTGCTTCCTGATCCCTAGTTTTGCGCTTTACGGTAAAAGTTTCAGGTGATTTTATTTTCTTAGTACCTATATTGACTTCGCTGACTCTTCTCCCGCCTTCAATTGGCCTTAGATTTTCCTACTAGCGTAAAGTCAGCGAAGCGTCGCATGTGCACTTGTGCAGCGCTTGTGTGGAGCGACCCGGACTCTGAGTTTGACACAGTGTACAAACTAACAAAGTAAGGAAAGGCACATTCTTTCATTCACAAAGGTGTTGTGGCTTAGTTTCAATTGAGCGAGCGAATAGCGACGACCCGTCGGCGGCCGGCGGACGAAACGCTGGGCCGACTGACTCGATCGGTAGGTCGGCTGGTCGGCGAACCGTGCAGTAGCGCAGCCATTTTCCAGCTCATCTCCTGCTGACGTCACACGAAAACGCCACAGAAAATGGGCGAGCGTAAAGAGAGGAGGACAGCATTTTTGAATTGATTTTTCTACTAAATAAATTCGCGTAAACGCGGCCAGAGTGGTTGAAACAATGCCTACGGACTCCGAACTACAATTTGCGCTAGTAATCCCGCAATGTTTACAAATCACTTCAGTGTCCCTTTAAAATCGTAACATTCACTAGCTGAGGCGTTCGCAGTGGCTGCACTCCCTCCGCACCATGGGAAACGGTCAACTGCGAGGCGCTTCTCCCTCAAATTCAGAGCTTGCCTTGCTCGTCTCTGTGTCGTAAGAGGTGCGTTCGTATGAGGCTGGTGGACTCCGGCACTGTGCCTGCAAGCTGCCGGGCATATGTCAACACCACGCCAACAAAAACTTTCCAGAGAATCAGTGTTTGTCTGCATGCAGTCTCTAACCTCGCTCATAATTCAATGATGATTGCAGCGCAAAATGGTGAATGCAGTAGAGAAAACATTACCTATGCAAAAAGAGATCAAATGACAAAAAAACATTCAACATGCTAGTTGGTGGCGGCGACGCACTACGGGATAACGGCAGAGTAGTGCGCACCGCCGTGCGTTCGCTGCGATCGCTTTCCGAGACGCAGCGGATAGGCGCCGTGACCGAGAAGACTGCATTTCGCGCTCAGCACAAATTTCGCGTTAGGTAGTAATCGTCAGACATTTGTAACGGCATTTAAAGGCGGTTTGAAAAAAATATGATCATTCCACGAATACGAACGCTTGAACGACGGTTTTCGATATTCAATTTGGTACTCGAAGCCACGCGTTTTAATTCGAATATTCAATTCTGTTCGTACATTTGGTATTTAAAACGCACCCACTTAAGAGCAGTGGAATGTGCTGTACTTATGAAGGGCAGTAGAATGTGCTGTACTTATGCGTGTACGTTTCTTAGCCTCTGCAGCCGCTGACAAACGGAAGACGTCGGTGAAGATGCTTGTCACGCTTTATCCAAGGGTAAGCCCGGTAATTTTTACTTGGATTAACAGCTTGACTATTTGACTCGATTAAGTAAGTTTCACATCGGCACCACGCTTCGTCACTGTAATTTACAGGGCCATGCCGACAAATGCAAGGTTGTTTTATTCTAAAGATGTCGTGTTTTATAGTTCCCCCAGCTCTTCTTCGGCAGCAAACGATGCTTTATTCACTTAGCAATTATTGAATTTAACGTAACATTTTGATTCTCCCGCCAAGTCATGTTTTGTGCCATCTGCCATGACGTAACAAGGACAGGCCTTTAGGCGAACACTAGTGCGGTGGTTACTCTGCAGCGGAACCCCGCCATCTCCACGAAGTGAATGATGATGGGAGGGGCGAAGCTGAAATGCTTATCGGTAAAACCACTAAAACCGTGAAACATTCGCCCGCACATCATACAAAGACTCGACACGTCAAGCTTACCACCGCCCCGTTAACAAGCCCGTCGATGACGTCGATGCTTGTGGTAATTATGTAGGCCTTGTTTGGAACGATGAGAATCTCCATGAGTAAGTTAGCGAATTCCGTATATGACATTTTGGCCACCTTGGCCGTCGCCTTCTGCAGACCGTTTTGTGTCGCGTACCACCGGTACGTGTCTTCAGCTCGCAAGCGACGAACGACAACCTCTTCTTCTTTCTCTCCTCCTTGTTGGGTAGCAACGAAAGCGTTGAACGTTTTGATCTCTTCGGCGAATCTTTGGTTGGCCAATCCTTAGGGGGATCCTGCCGAACGACAACCTCTTCTTCTTCCTCTTCTTCTTGTTGGGTAGCAACAAACACGTTGAACGTTTTGACCTCTTCGGCCAATCTTTGGTTGGCCAATCCCTAGGAGGATCCTGCCACAATCATCATTAATGTCCCTTGCCGTATACAGCCGCAACTAGGGACGAGACAGGGCCCGAGCAGAAAGGAGCTTCGCCCCTATAAAAATCAATTCAACCGGAGATTCTAGCCTCTAGATGGAAATGCACTCCATCTAGTGGTTCAGAGCACTCGTTCATGCCAAATTTTTTTTCTGCATGAACAACTTGCGGTTAATATGTAATACAAGAGCTACCAGTTACCCAAGAAGGACAACACCACAGCAGCTACAATAAGGGACCCAGTGAAAATCGTTTCCCCGAAGTCCGGTGTCGATCAGGAACCCAATCGCCCGGGCTCCGGTTGATTTGGCAGGAGGCTGGCTGGGTGATGGTGTTGAAGTTCTTGGAGATGGCGGTCGAATTGACGAACTCGAGGCGTTGAAATCGATTAAGTAAAACGGGAGTTTATGTACAGCTATTTACAGTATGAAAACTGGGTACATGATAAATGAAAAGAAAAACTTCAAACTTCAGCTAGAAGCTAGCTCCGAGTGCGCACAAATCACTCAAGCTCCTCAACTTCGTCTAACTCTTCCTATTCTCGGAGCGTACACAAACCGCTCGAGAAACGACGGCCGAGACTCTGTCTCGCCGCAAGATCCGTCTAGTTGCCCGGTGCGGCGCTGCACCCTGAACCTCCGACGCGATCTTAACTTCGACTAGGGGGTCCTAAATCCCAACCTAGCGTTAACGGTCGAGACTCCTTGTCTCGCCGGGAACTGCCAGCTCAGCGCTCAGACGAGAACCCTTTCCAACGGCCAAGTTCGGCCTTTTAAAACCTCGAGATCACCCTCTCTCGGGAACGCCCCTGTAGCGTTCGTACACGCGTATGGGAGTGCCCGAATTCACGTAGACAGCTGTCACTCAGCACGTCACGGAACATTCAATGAGGCGCCGCTATCTCAGGTCAACGGACCGCCCGCGGGCCAGAAAACGCGTACGACCCCGAGGGATGAGCGCGAAAGACGCGACTGTGCGTCATGCTGACCAGGACGCGACAACAATAGAGACACGCCGGTAATCCCAGCGGGTCCGGCAGGCGTTCCTGGAATCCGGCGCCGCCGTCTGCCCTCTCAATGGGGGATTATCCTTGAGGAATGCGAAGGGCCAGACAATCCGTCTCCCGCGCACGCCGCGACGAATTAGCGGTGGTTGCAGCGCAGTGTCGGCAGTGCTACGTCGCCAGACAGAGCGGCGCGTTCTCACGCGCAGCCCGGGCACCTGGCCGCTAACTCATAAGTGGACCTTACAGACCCGTCAAAACTTCAGCAAGCACACACGCGCGTCCAACAGGTGCAGCCATTCCGGTTGGTCACACTCCGTCGCATAGATGTCCTGCGCCAACGCAACCAGCTCCCAAACAATGGTCTTCGTGGGGCGGGGGGTTCCGCATGCCGGACAGTTATGCGGCACTTCTACAAGCTATACAATCCCATCAGAACAAATATATTGTTACTATTCAGGGTTCTGTTGTTGGCGAACAGGACCGATGATACAAGGTGGACAATCTACGCGACTAACCGCGATCATGATCATTTGACCCTGTCATTATCATCACGGCTCTCTCTCGCACTCAGCCTTGTTCGTCTTGCCCCGGTGCTTGCATCTCGCTGTACCAACCTCCACATATAGTCTCTTCCCCGTAACATTTTGGTAGAGGTGCGGGGTAACGCTTTACGCACAACGGAGCTTCGCAGCGGACGTCACCTTGCTCAACCACCAACGATCATGGCCAACAATGGGGCCACCGGCTCAACCACCCCACTTATTGTGGTCCTTAACAACCACGTGAAACTCGTAAGTTCACCGGAGCCCACGACTTCGACGTTGAGGACTGGATCGACTCATTCGAGCGGGTCAGCGCCTATAATCGGTGGGACCCAACCATCATGCTGGCCAAGGTCGATTACAGTCTCGACGGACCGGCCAAGACCTGGTTCCGAACTTATGAGGCGGAGGTAACAAGCTGGGACATCTGCAAGGAAAGGCTGCGCAAATTGTTTGGCGACCCAGCTGGTCACCAACCGGCAGCGAAGAACGCCCTAGCCACACGCGCACAGACCTCCACTGAATCATACGTGGCCTACATCCAGGACGTCCTGTCCCTTTGCAAAAAAAAAGCTGACGCCCAGATCACTGAGTCCGACAAGGTGGGACATCTACTCAAAGGGATAGCCGAGGACGCTTTCCACCTGCTCATCTGCAAAGACTGTGCTACGGTCGAGGCTATCATCACCGAGGGCCGCCGGTTCGAGCAGGCGAAGAGCCGCCGAATTACGTCGCAGTTCACCCGGCTCCCAAACACTGCCGCCACATCATCTTGCGAAGACATTCCACCACAGACCCGTTCACCTCCAATTTCATCTGGCGTGACCACGGCCACGGCTCCACCTGACGGTTTGACAAGTATAGTACGTAGAGTGCTCGAGGCCATGGCCCCCGCCGCTCTTCCCCAATACGTTGCCGAAGACAGCAGGCCTCCCGTCCCGTTAATTCAAGCTGTAATGCGCGAAGAACTTGCTAAGCTGGGCGTTCAATCCGTCTGCGCCATTCGCCATTAGCCGCGCTAACTTCCCATTTAGCCCCTTTCCACCTACCAGTGATGGGCGAGCCCCCTATACTCGTACTTTCAACTACCCGATCAAAAACCCTGCCTATTGGAGAACGCCTGACGACCGACCCATATGCTTTCACTGTCATCATGTTGGCCACGTGGCGCGATACTGCCAGAGTCGTACATTTATGCCTCCCGACCCCGATTTCCTGCCTATAACAACCTGGAAGAAGGCCCTGCTCGCTTCTCTCCCAGTCCTCAGACGCCCTCCCGGGACGACGACGCCTGACCACGCCGCAACAATCGCTCGCCGTCACCGCACCACCGCCAGCCCGTTCGCCGCAGACCCGCCGCTTCCTGTTGCCGACCCCGTTAGACCGCTCCTCTCCGGAAAACTGGGAAGTGCAGCTCCCGGAGGTGACGATCCATCTATGACCCGGCCACCAAATCCTCTGCTAACTTTGCCCGCTAGACGAAATTTACTAGACGTTACTGTCGATGGTGTTCCAGTAAGTGCTCTCATTGACACCGGCGCCCATATTTCAGTTAAGAGCTCAGACCTCCGCCGCCGCCTGCGAAAAGTTCTCACTCCGGCGGTGTCCAGTGTCATACAGGTCGCCGATGGAGGGACGTCTGCCATCGCCGGAATGTGGGCTGCCCGAATTCGCATGGGGGCCACGACACTGTCGTTCTATTTGCCGTATTGGAGCGATGCCCTCATGACCTTATACTAGGCCATGATTTCCTGTCGGAGCATTCAGCTCTTATCTATTGCTCCACCGGTGTCCTCCGCCTTCACTTGCCTTCTCCCAATTCGTCCCCTGAATAACCCGTCCAGATGCCTTCAGATGTGCTCAACGCCGAAGAACCTTTATGCCGTATTATCTCCACGCATGATGTTCGCTTACGGCCCACAAGCAGCACCTCCATTCCCTTGTTGTCAAGCCCTCCGGTTACTAACGGTGACTACGTGCTTTCGCCTGTTCTATAAGTGTTGCTATCGCGTGAAGTGGCCGTGCCACACACTGTTGTGACAGTTGTGGATAGCAGCATTCACCTACCAGTCCTCAACTTTGGATCATCCCCTCAACTTTTACCGAAGGGTATATCTCTGGCTACACTGCGGCCGATAGGTGACCACCAAGTTTTAGCTTTGTGCGTGGACCCACCCCAAAATTCCGATACCCAAACCACTTCAATTCCTTCTGTCGAGGATTTCGCCAACATGATCGCCTCCGACCTTCCCGCAGACCAAGCTGCCGCTCTACGCCATCTCTTGAGCACCTACCGAGACATTTTCGACTTCGATAGTCGTCCTTTGGGTCAGACTACTGCTGTTCAACATCGTATCAACACCGGTGATGCCAGCCCTATCCACAGCCGTCCATACCATGTGTCCCATGCTGAATGAATGGTCATTCAGCAGGAAGTCGAAAGCATGCTCCGCAAGGACATCATCGAACCTTCGTCGAGCCCCTGGGCTTCACCTGTCGTTTTAGTCAAGAAGAAAGATGGGTCGCTGGTTGTTCTTCGTTGACTACCGACGCCTTAACCAGATAACCGAAAAGGACGTTTATCCATTGCCGCGCATTGATGACGCACTGGACTGCCTTTATGGCGGCAAATATTTTTCATCTATAGACCTTAGGTCTGGATATTGGCCAATTTCTGTTGACGAATCCGACCGCGAAAAAACGGCGTTTGTTACACGCGACGGCCTCTACCAGTTTAAGGTAATGCCGTTTGGCCTATGCAACGCCCCTGCTACCTTTCAGAGGATGATAGACTCGCTACTCCATGGGTTCAAGCGGTCGACGTGCCTATGCTGCCTGGATGATGTGATTGTTTTTCTCCTACATTCGACACCCACCTCAAGAGGCTTTCGGCTATCTTGGTAGTGTTCCGACGTGCAGGCCTTCAGTTAAACTGAAAAAAATGTCACTTTGCTCGCCGCCAAATTAAGCTTCTTGGACACCTTGTCGACGCCAACGGCGTTCAACCCGACCCTGATAAAGTTCACGCTGTGCAGAAATCCAAAACCACAGTCGTCAAAAGATGTCCGGAGCTTCGCAGGCCTCTGTTCCTACTTTCGTCGCTTTATTGCGAATTTCGTCGACATTACCCGTCTTCTGACAGACCTTCTTAAAAAGAATGTCACTTACACATGGGGCCCCAAACAGGAGGAAGCCTTCACTACGCTTGTCGCTCTCCTTAAGTCGCCACCCGTTCTGGGCCACTTCGATCCGTCGGCACCAACCGAAGTCCGCACCGACGCAAGCGGCCAAGGTATAGGGGTGATTTTGGCACAAAAACAGGCCGGCCAGAACCGTGTCATCGCCTACACCAGCCGTCTCCTGTCTCCAGCCGAACGCAATTACTGCATCATGGAACGGGAGTGTCTTGCGCTTGTCTGGGCCGTCGCCAAATCCCGCCCATGCCTTTACGGTAGGCCATTTAGTGTTATTACAGACCATCACGCTGTCTGCTGGCTTTCGTCTTTGAAAGACCCCACGGGCAGGCTTGGTCGATGAGCTCTCCGCCTTCAAGAGTACACTTTCTCTGTGCTCTACAAATCTGGTCACCTACACCAGGACGCCGACAGCCTGTCACGGAATCCTGTGGACCGTCCAGACCTCAGCGGAGCAGGTTCTGATGTCTCTCTTTTTGCCATCTCCGACCTCCTGAACATTGCTGAAGAACAGCACCGTGATGCATCATTACGCCTAATCTTTGACGGTCTCGAATGCGCAACACCTGACCCTTCTCTACGTGCCTATGCAATTCGTGATGGCACCCTCTATCATCGCAACTTCCGCGCCGATGGTCCCGTATTACTCCCTGTTATACCTCAGCACTTGCGTGCTGCCATCTTGCACCAGCTTCACGATGTCCACAAGCCTGGCCATCTCGGGATAACACGCACGTACGACCGTGTGTGACGTCGCTTCTTTTGGCCCGGTCTATACAAATCCGTGCGACGATACGTCACCGCCTGCGACCTCTGCCAACGGCGGAAAACACCGACCACGCTCCCCACCGGCCAGCTTCACCCGACCGAAATTCCCCTTGAGCCAATTTTCCGTGTAGGTTTGGACTTACTGGGCCCTTTTCCTCTATCCAAGTACGGAAAGAAGTGGGTGGCCGTCACGACGGACTATGCAACACGTTTTCCCATCACCCGTGCCCTGCCTACGTGTTGCGCGACCGATGTTGCCAATCTTCTCCTTGACAACGTCATTCTGCACCACGGAGATCCACGTCAATTGCTCACCGATCGTGGCCGATACTTTTCATCCAAAGTTGTTGACGTCCTTCTGCGCTCATGCCTACTCAGCACACATTTTCCACAGCATATCATCCGCAAACAAATGGACTCACCGAACGACTCAACTGGACCCTTACAGACATGCTGTCTGCCTACGTCTCAGCGGACCATCGCGATTGGGACATCTCCCTTCCCTACATTACGTTCGCCTACAATTCTTCGCGTCACGACACCATGGGATTTTCCCCTTTGTATCTTCTTTACTGCCGTGAGCCTGCTTTGCCCCTGGACACCTTACTGCCCTCTTGTCCACCGAATACGCTCACGATGCGATAACCCGATCTACTTTTGCAAGGCACATCGCCCGCGACCGTCTTCACGTATCACAAGCCTCTCAGAAGAACAGATTTTACCAGCGCCACCGGCCAGTACACTTCCCTCCGGGATCATTGGTCCTTCTCTGGACACCCTCCCGTCGCGTGGGACTTTCAGAAAAACTGCTTGCTCCTTATACCGGTCCTTACCGTGTTCTCCGCTCGGTTACGGACGTAACATATTAGATCACCCCCGTCCTTCCCTCACCTTCCGAGAGATCCCCGCCTACTAACATTGTGCATGTGTCCCGCCTCAAGTCATACTGTGCGCCTTCTTTGACTACAAGTTAGCGTCGGGACGACGCTTTTCCAGCGAGGAGTCATGTTACTAGTCATGGTTATGTTGTTGGCGAGCGGGACCCATGATACAAGGTGGACAATCTGCGCGACTAACCGCGATCATCATCATTTGACCCTGTCATTATCATCACGGCTCTCTCTTGCACTCAGCCTTGTTCGTCTTGCCCGGTGCTTGCATCTTGCTGTACCAAGCCTCCAAATATAGTCTCTTACTCGTAACAATATCATAGGGCACTCGTGTAGTATCTCGAAAAAGCAAGAACCGCATTGTGTGAAGGGTAATGTCCATGTCCCTTGTAACAGTTTGTTGCAAAACATTCCAAAAAACAAAGCATCCCGGCGCAAAACAAAGCAACGATTTATGGTTTCTAGTTGATATAAACGGCCATTATTCGAGCAAGAGATACCTAGACGCTCCTTTGTCGCGCAAGCCTGTTATCGCTAAGAGTTCTGATGTAAACAGCTTAAAGGAATTTTTTTTGCATTCGTCAAATCCCCACAAATGTGTTATCACTAGAGACTCCGTTCTTCAGGCGGGAAAAAGAGAGATCGCAAATGTGCGATCGTGCTGCTGGCCTCAGTGCTAGCTCACCCTGCGCAAAAAGTGTTTTCCGTACCTGGGATTTGCGCTTTAGAAAAAGAGTATTCGTTGATTTTCTGGCTGATTATACTTACATTAAATTCGCTGAATCTTCTCCCACTTTTTATTGGCCTTAGATTTTCTACTAGCGTACCAGTTGCCCGGGCAAATGCAGCCTACAGCTCCCGTGAAGCGAACGCAGCAAAGTGTTGTAAGACGATATACGTATTGCATCTGCTCTAGCATAGAGGTACGTTGTCTTGGACTTTTTAGAAACTAGCAAAATAAAGCCACATTTTCCCGGCCAAAATTCTCGTCATGGCATAGTTTTAACTGAGCGAATGAATTGCGACGACCCTCCAGCGGACTGCCTAGGGTGGGCGAGCCGCAGTAGGCGCAGTCAAGCTGAGCCTACAAGAGCAAGCGTCATACGAAACGTCATGGAAAATCAGAAAGGATGATGCAGAGATTAGAACAGACCTTTCAAATCATTTTTATAGACCAGAATTTTGCCGAGTCGGCCATTTTGCAGCAACCGCTGCGCCGTCTGGCGGGCCTTTCTTGGAGACCGCGTCGCGAGCAGACGACGCCACAGTCCCACTGTTGTTCCGTGCCGTGCGTGCATATCAGACGTCCCAGCGGTATCAAAAATCGGTAAGTGCCATTTATTCGTTATGTCAGCCGCGCGAAGTTTAACAGTGCTTTATGGAGAATGTTCAAAGCGTCCGAGAGCTGTCAGGTTTGCCCGTAAATTCCGTTCTCAACCCGCTAAGGCGGCTTGCCACCCTACGCACGCTTTGTCCTCACGGGGGTTGCCTGTGAGGCTACGTTTCGCCACGCCAGGTGGACGCCCAGCTTTTTATCACCAATTGATGTTTGTTTTCTTAATTCTGGGCAGGTTGCCGTCATTGCCTTTACTTTCGATGTAAAGAATCTACTCGCCCGGGCGTCACTACGTCGTTGGCTGCAACAACATTGTGTGAGATGGAAAAGAGATTCCAGGCCTGCACCACAGAAGTATCGCAGGACAATCAGCGTAAGCGCAAAGTGCTCATACAAGAAACGTGAGAGTGCACCACGACAAAACAAGTGTCTGCATGTGCGGAGTCTATTCGCTGCACAAATTTCCTGCGTCCCTTGAGTGCCGCCGCGTATGAGTAGTAACGCTGAATCGGAAAGATGTCGAACCTAGCAAAATTGCGAAGGCAAGTATGGTCGTGCGATGATTTTGGAAGCGCTCTTTATTCACCCTCATTCTCAATCATTATCCCACATTTCTGTGCTCCGGAGGCATTCTCTGTTCATTTTATTGACGGGAAGCCAGCAAAAATCAACCCGACACATATATGCAGCAGCATGGGCACGCGAAAAAGGCGAGGCGAAAGCGAAATAGTACCATCGCGGTGGCGGAGCACGCCCGGTCATGTCGGTAATTAAACTGCTGTTGGCGGTTCCCACCCGCCGCTGAAACGCCAAAGTTCTTTTGAGCAAGAAAACGGCCGTGAAACCTTGGTGTACCAAACACGTTGCTACTATGTTTCTAGCAGGAAATAGTGTTATGCAGGGGCAAATATGTCTCCTGCGAATGCCTCTGATCGCGTGGTCATACATGTGTCGGGTTGATTTTTGTTGGCTTCCCGTCAATAAAATTAACAGGGAATGCCTCTAAAGCACAGAAATGTGTGATAAGGATTCAGCATGAGGGTGAATAAACAGCGCTCCCAAAATCATCGCACGACCGTACTTACCCTCGCAAATTTGCTAGGTTCCAACTCTTTCCGATTCAGCGTTACTACTCATTCGCGGTGACACTCAAGGGACGCAGGAAATTTGTGCAGCGAATAGATTCCGCACATGCAGACACCTCTTTTGTCGTGGTGCACTTCGCACGTTTCTTGTATGAGCACTTTGCGCTTACGCTGATTGTTGTTGCTGCCAACAACGGCGTAGTGACGCCCGGGCGAGTAGATTTTTTACACCGAAAGTAAAGGCAATGACGGCAACCTGCCCAGAATTAAGAAAACAAACATCAATAGGTGATAAAAAGTCGGGCGTCCTGCTGGCGCGGCGGAACGTAGCCTTACAGCAAGCCCCGTGAGGACAAAGCGTGCGTAGGGTGGCGCGCCGCCTTAGCGGGTTGAGAACGGAATTTATAGGCAAACCTGACAGCTCTCGGACGCTTTGAACGTTCTCCATAAAGCACTGTTAAACTTCGCGCTGCTGGCATATCGAATAAATGACACTTGCCGATTTCTGACGTCGCTGGGACGTCTAATATGCACGCACGGCACGGAACAACAGAGTGTGACTGCGGCGCCGTCTGCTCGCGACGCAGTCCCCAAGAAATGCCTGTCAGATGGCGCACCGGTCGTTAAAAAATGGCGGTGCCCAGTTCACAGTAAAAATTCTTGTCTATACTCAGAAAGTTGCGTAAATACACCCAGAGTGGTCGAAACCTGGTCTAGGAACTCCCGACAACAATCTTCACAAGTAATACCGCCATGTTTACAAATCCCTTCACCGTCCCCTTTAGGTAATTCGACTTCCATGCACAAGGTGATGTGCACCGAACAACGTCACAGGTGGTCCGCCTATGTCTGTGGTTATTCCTGTTGTTAAGGGTGCATATTCCTGCTTTCCGAAAAAAAATTGTTCTTTGTCACATTTGAAGTCCGTGAACGGTGGTTTAGGGCTAGTTGGTGCATAGTAATTGAATTCAAAACAGCGCAAAAAGACGTGCAAAAAGCGGCGCTGTGTGTCGCCGTTTCTTGGCCCGTCTTCTTGGGCCGTTTTGAATTCAGTTATTCACATTTAAATGCTTGAAGAATTTGGCGGGTATTCGCAACCTTCGGCTGACACCATGGCCAAAACAAATCGTGCACGTATTGCCGTGCACTAAACCATCACTAGTACGTGCTCAGACATCCCACAGACGGCTTGAAACATGCCGCCGCAATTCTACTACAAGAAGTGGACAAAAATGAATCTGATGCCCGCGTAGACGATTAAGCTCCGATGGAAACAAAAAGAGTGCGCCAGCCGTGTATGCGCGCCACGTTTTCTTTTGCAGGAAGTGCTTCACGGGATGAACACTTCATTAAAACCGCGAATTTCAATGTAGCGAAATTTCAATGTAACGAAGTAAATTACGAATTTTACCGACTTCGTTACATCGAGGTTTAACTGTACTTGCGGAGCATGTTCACTCGGCCATACACATAGGCATGTTTCGGGCTATTCTGGCTGTTGGGCTTACTGACGAGACCATACAATATTTAGTAGACGTCTAGTGATTACAGATGATGCTGCACGAATACACAAGCCCTGTGCCTGTAAAGCAGGTGAAAAATGAAAAATTGTACCAAGAACGTGCAATTCTATTAAGCCTGCCCCAAATGCAAAACTGAATGCTGCACCTACCAAGATAAAATTGATACTGTGCGTGCAAAAAGAACAAAATGGGAAAGAACCACTTCTAAGCCCTATAAATACAAGTCTCTATGGCACAGATGCAGATGCTATTGTCCCTTACACCTCTCGACCTCACAAACAAAAGCAAAAGAACTCGCTTGACGATGGCTGCGCAATCGAAACACGATTACTCCCCTGGGTGCCCTTTGTTCAAGCTCCCTTAGCTACCCGATGTTATCACATTGTGCGGTTCTGAGCTCTTCATCTTGCCTCCGTTGCGTACGTGTGCTACGAGAGGAGCCTTGTTCAACGGCCCCGTAGTGGGAAGGTACACCCACTCACAACACGTGAATCGAACACTGCGACGCCATATACACAAGGGACGTTCTACAAAACAAGCAATGCGTAGCCCTCTCTGGAAATGATGGAAGGGGAGGGAGGAGAAGAGGCAAACCATCGTCGCAGGCGTCCATGTTGCACGACTCGCTGTCGATGGGCCTCTTGCCGGCGTCGCAGTTCTTGGGGGCGGCTGGCTTCCCGTTCACGAGGCAGATGATGATTCTCGTCCGCTGTCCTCCTCCACAGGGCGTCGAGCACTGCACAGACAAACCCCTTCGCGTAGTTAAACTCAGCACGACAACAATCTCACGAAGCGGCAGCCAGATCTGGCACAATGAAGACCCGCTGGAGGACAAACACACCTCTCGACAAGAGATAAATCCTCAGGATCATGTCCTGAACCCCTACCCTTCACCTTTACCTAACATCTAAGCATGGCCTCTACAACATTGCCAGTCTCAAGGAACAAATGGCCAACCTACCGTCTGAAAAATCGCCAAGAGCAAGAAATGGGAAAATGAACCTGCAAGTCAGCAGGCTGACAGGCTGGTGTTGGTAGCGCAAGGCCCAGCCCTACACCTCCCCAGCCTTACCCGTTCTTGCCCAATACCATGCACGGGCATGTGCTGTGTGTGGTTATGTGGGTGACTGGGTTTCCGTTTTCTGGTGGTGGTTGCCTTTGGTTTCAGGTTGATTTCAAAACACACAGGTATGGTGGCCGCGGCCGCGGCGGCCGCTTTTCTGATGGAGGCGAAAAGCAAAAACGCCCGTGTGTACGAGATTTCGGCGCACGATAAAGATCCCCAGGTGGTCAAAATTAATCCGGAGCCCTCCACTACGGCGCGCCTCATCGCCTGCGTTGCGTCGGCGCGTTAAACCCTACAATCAATCAGGTATGGTGGCAAAATCGGCGACAAATCATTGCCTGTTACAAAGCCATCAATCTAGTGCCAAAAGATGCAATAACGAATAAAAAGGTGTGGGTGGTGCACTTTCCCGACCAAAATTTTTCGCTGCCTTTCTTATTCTTTAAACTATAGAGTACACAGGCTTGCCCTACATTCCAGTTTATACGGTTGATGGAAACAATGCCAAGAAAGAAACGACGCCCCCTTCCAATCGACCGACAGCGATGGTTAAACGCGAGGCTTTCTCGTGACGGATTCCTCTGTTGTCGTCCGAGTTTCGACTCTGACTCGCCGGCGGTTTGGACTTTGACTCGTTGAACTTTGACTTTCACTCGCACACAGTTTGAACTTTTGATCTCTGCGGCTTTGACTTTCCCCCTGGGCCATCTCATTTCGCACAAAGAAAGCGTCACTTTCAAGCATTGTCGTTGTCAGACGGAGAGAGGGGTGCATGATGTTTTTGTCTAATTTTGCACGTCCATGCCTCGCCTCTCCAAATCCAAACTGCTTCGACCAAGTTGGAATGCCACATGAGATAAGCGCTAGCTACATAAGGCGAGGGACCCAGGTTAAATTCTTACCGCACGAATCCTTTCCCTTCGCCCACCATCATCATCATAGTCTAAGAAAGTTGGCTTTCCTGCAGGGCGTTTTGAGATAGACCACAGACTATATCAGTGAGACAGAGAGCTTCGCTTTAAAAGTCACTTCCCAACAATACCCCCCTCCTCATCCTCAGGCAAACGTGACAAGGAACCCACCCGGTTCCAGGGAGCAGTGATCCAGGTGCCATTGCAGACGGCCTCGATGACGCACTCCTCGGTGGAGGGCAGCTGGTCGTCCGGGTTGCAGAGGTCGTCGGTCACGTTCTGGATGTTGCCCTCGCTCACCGTGCCACAGAACACCTTGCGCGTCTTCAGACCACGCCCGCATTCAGTGGAGCACTGGCAGTGGCAGGGGGGAAGAAAAAAGCAACATTACGGGCAGAAAATCTTTTTCCACAAAGTAGTGTCAAACTCATTATTCCCACAAATTCTTGGTTTACGTTTCCTTGCCACATTTGTGCAAGGTGGAGCACTTATTCTTCCGAACACCCCCTTTTTCTTTCGGCCACTCGATCACAAAATAAAAGCATAAGAAGCATGGCCAGCAAGCCCATGCACCTGTCCACCATCAGTTACTACCGAGTGTGCCACTTATGTAATTCACTGCCTAACCGTCTCCAGAAAGCCCACTCTGACGCCGAAGGGCAAAACCAGTTGGGATGTAACGGTTCATGTCGTAGCCTCTGCACAATGTCGATCCACAGGAAGACGAACGGAAATACGAAAATGCAATCAGGGCTTTTCACTGACTGGCTTACCCACTTTGGTATGCGAGTGATGTAAGCTCGTCAAAAAATGGCAGCACCTCCACTCCGTGGATGATGGCGAGGGTGCGGAGTACGGGTACTCCAAATGACATCCGAGTTGTGCCCCGAGGCACATCTGATTTGCGCCCCGACCGTCGTTCGATTTGAGCCGTGAGTGGCACCTTGATTATCTCCTAAATGAAACTGCAACTCACGGCTCAAATATAATTTCGCTTGATCTTCGCTTGATGGTGGTGTGCGCACGGATGGACATTGGGAGGTCCTAAGGTTCTCTGAACCGTTACAGGCGAGGGAGTAAGCCGTTCGACTCTCGGGTACTAACTCACGGTCACAGCCCAATGGGTAAGACGACTGACACTAACTCTGTCTGGTCTACCAAACACAAGCTCGAATCCTGCCGGTGCCTGTGTGATTTTTTGCGATTGTAAATGCTATGCGCACGGATGCGGACGAACATTGTGAGGTACTAAGGTACTCCGCACCTAAAAACAGTCACCTGGTCCACTTAGAAAGAGAGGCAGCCACATACAGTCCGCCCCATTGCCAAACGACATTTACCATCCCTCCCGATACCTAAACGGTATACGCGGGAAGAACTCACGGGGCTCCACGGGTAGTAGTACCACATGTACAGACACTGGCTGTCCAGGGCGCTGACGTCTTCATCGCACGGCTTGGTTGCGTTGGGCCGCTTCTCCTCGTCACAATACTCGTCGGGGAGCAGAGTGCCGTCCTCCAAGACGCACAGCACGTCTCGCGTCTCGATTTGGGACGAGCATGGCGTGTCGCACTGCGAGCAGACGAGAGAGGGTGACGAGAATCGTCACGTGGCTCTCCATTTTTCCAATAGAAGATCCAGGGTCAGCTCCTCTTTTTCGGGATTCCGTAAAAGCAACAAATATCAGGAATATGCTGACACTTCAGTTAAAAATTTGGAGCGAACGATGGCGGCTCGAATGCTGCAATTCGAAGTTGGGATTTCGAATATTTGTGTTCTCAATGCATACGGAACTTCTATTATTCCGAGGAGTTTTTTTTCAGCATTGCAGAAGCTGCAAAAAAACTCACTCTGCCAGAACATTTGCCATGTTTCCTCACGTTTAAAAGGACCATGCAACGAAACACAACTTCTCAGTTTCAAAGAAATACCGTCCGCTCCATTACACCCACAAAAGACACTCTTGAAACTGAAAAAAAAACGCGAAAGATTTTGATTCAACTTCGTGCTACGGTGACATGATGTGCGCAGGAGTGGTGCAGTAGAGGCTAGCACTGTAAATGCAGTTATCACGGTGTTAAACTGCACATCAGTATTCAGGGCGTACAATCAAGCAACTCGAAGCTCCACTACAATCGCTCTGTCATGTGTCTCGGTCGTTGCATTGATCAGCGACCACCAATTGCACAAACACAAATCAGCGACATCATAGAGAAATCGCCAAAACGTGGCGGGCGTTCCCCACTGTTTAGTTTCTTTCCCTTAATATCTGGATTATTTGTTTGAAGTTTACAATAAAACTGGTGTCATTGTTACCAGGACACAAAACCTTTTAACTTGTATTTGGTCTGCACGGCCCCTTCTAGGCCCATTCAGCTCTCGGTACGTGCGACCAATCTATTGGCCAGGCTGACCAACGAGTGACACCAAGTTGACGCAGGTGCACAACACTCACCCCTGACCATGGCGATGTCACCCACTCGGTGCCGTCGCAAGGTCGGATCTCGCACGTCCGGTTGGTCGCCGGCTTGGTCGACTGGTCGCAGCCCAGGTCGTCGAGCACTTCGACAGCGTTGCCTTCAAGAGGGTAGATGCATTGAACGTCGCGAACCTGAGTGCCTTCTCCGCACAGGCGGTCACACTGCAAAAAGAAAGATAGCGACATGCCTGACAGAGTGACAAAGCCTACCACAAAGCCTAACACGTCTGACAAAGCCTTCCAGAGTGGTGCCACTTTCAGCGTCACTTGAAGCTCCTGTTGACTGAAATTCACCGGAATATTTATTCGGTGAGCAGTTACGTCAGAACCTCAGGCAAACTACATCTAAAAAGGATTGCATTCGGTGGCAAACAACGTCGTCACTGGTGAAAAATCTGTGACTGCAGAGTTCAGACCGCCAGTCTCCCTACTCCATTCATTCAAAGCTTAAATAACTCGTCAAATAAAGAAAAGGAAATGAACTTGGGCTGGGCATGTTATGCAGAGCTGACAACTGACGGATCACGAAGGCAACAGAGAGGATGCCAAGAGACAGGACAAGAAGAAGAGGAAGACTCTACGGTGAGAGGAAAACACAAATTTCGGAGGCAAAGAATGGACTGGGGCAGCGCAAGACAGGAACGGCTCGGGGAATATGAAAGCGGCCTCTGTACTACAGCGGGCACAAGTGGTCTGATAATAATAATGATGGGAGGGCGGTCAGTAGGCATTCCGTCCACGGGGAACCACATCAAAGGCCACAGTGTGTTAAACTCTCTGGAACAAACACAGCGTCGCACACCGGCTGCGCGAAAGCGCAGCCACGAGTTCCGTTCCTCGTTCACTCACGAGAGCATCAGGCAAATTCCCAGGGCTTTTGAGGGGACAGCGGGGAAGTGCTTGGTAGTTGCCAAAATGATGAGCCAAGTTTCCCCAGGGACAATAGCGAACTCACCACATTGTTGGAAGGGCTTCTCAGCGATGGTGCCACTAGCGCCAGTAAATAAAGGCTTTTAGAGTATCGGCACTCTTTTCTGTCATTGTTATATGCCGCCAGGATTTTCATTGGTCGGTCGGCACCGCGTGATATTTGTTTACATATGAGCGCAGCCGTTTTGTTTCTGGGCGCCTCTCCTCTCTCTCTCTCTGCTGCGCGGACGCTAGAGCGGTCGGTCACACTCTGCCCGTCACAACCGGTGGCGGTTTCGTTGGAAGAGATGGCAGCACTGCAAGGCAGAAACAAAATGGCCCCCAGACGCTTCCGGGGTCACGAAGTGGCGGTACTCTTAAGCGTAGCTTATTTAGTGACGCCAGGTTCCACCTTTCCAGCCACTCATTGTATTTGTTCTTGGTTTCACATATATTTTTTATAGCGTAGCCATTTGTTAATGACACTGGCTTGTGAATGGCGCTATGTGTCTCAGATTTTCAACCCTGTCTTTTTGCTTTTGAAGCCCGAAATCCCCCTCTCCCTTCGCCCTTAACGCCACACGGCTATAAAACAAGTGCATCATCCACTGTTTTCCTCAGGTCAAAATGAAGGCCACCATGTCATCTTTGAATGAAGAATTTTTGTTGCCTCGTGGATGCCCCCAACCATCTTAAAGGGACCCTGCAACACTCTTCGTGCAGTGCAAGTAATCCTGTGCAACGTTTAGATTACACAGCCAGGAATACCCGAGCCAAATATTACACGTGCACGTGAAGCGATAAGCGCGCAAATCGCCGTGAAAAACGCAGAAAAACCAACCACGCTCTCTTCAATTCTCCTCATTGTGCACCCCTCGCATGGCCTTTGCGACGTCAATCGGGCCATGGTTGTCCAGGCTGTCTTATTGGCTGTCGCTGGTCAACTCCGCAGCTAAGTTCTGGCATTTCCTGTGACGATCCGCCATCGTCGGCGCTGTGTATCAACCTCTTTTATGTCTGAACCGGTCCGCATGTTTTTGGTGTTTTTTTTGTTTTGAGTGCGCGCGGAGTTTTATTGAGGAACTAAATATTTCACTTTCAACGAGCCCACTCGACAACAAACGTTTATTGCTTCAAAAACCCCCTACCAGCCTGAGCGCTTGCTTGCGAGCAGGCCGCCATGCCTGCCTTTTTGTGGCACCAGACCGGAAATAGACCCGTCCACGTTGCGGACGCTCTTACCGGCCATCAACAGAACGAGGTCGTGACGCCACAGCCAAAAGTCACGTGATAATGACATTTTCGTCACTTCCTGGGCCGTGGGCCTTTTTTGTTGTTTTTACTTTTATTACGAAGGCACTGCGCATCAACGTTACTGCGCATAGCATTGAGAAGCTTGCACCGCGGTAAGGTGCTTTTTTATCGCTATTGCGCAAGTGCGCCCTTCTGCAGCGGTGGGTTTGCTTCGGCGTTTTGTTTGATGCCCGAGTTTCTGTCAACGTAGCCGCTGTGGACAGTGCTTACACGATTGTCAAGTGCTGCGTCGAGCTGTTGGAAGATGAACGCGTCGCGTAGCTGCTGCAAGCGTGTTGCTGATGTTGCCTGTTCAGCAGTCACTGACTCCCCCATAACTCCGTTGTAGTACCAGTATCAGGCCCATAAAAAGTTTGGATGACCGATATCGTACTGCACCAAAACAAAACAAAAAAAAGTGTCGCGGCAGGGCGGTGAACTCGAGCATTCGTGTGTGCTTGATTCATCAGACCTTGGGTACAGTCTTTACCAGTAACGTTGCGAGAGAGAGGGGGGGGGTTGTGGGTTCGAACCTCCTCCGAAAGATTTCCGGGCAGCGCTTAAGCGAGAATTCGTGTTCCCTTGGGCAAAACTCCTGCCTTCCGATAGCCCATAACCCCTTCCGAAAATAATTTATTGCTACGGCCCTGGTCTCTGCTTATGCTTGCTTGCAACTGCGTGCTTTAATTTTTATTGGTCTAAACGAACAGGCACGTGCGGAAGCGAGCCAATCTTTGCTTTCCACAGCACGAAGTCGTAGCTAGGCTAGGTGCAGTGAGGTGCCAAAGACATTGTGGACACTGCGGACGAACGAAAAATGTTTTAATGTTGTCTTCATGCTTTTCAGTACTTGGTTTGGGGATTATGAGTGCTTCATTTTAAATCACCATCTTCCATGAAGATTGCTGTACTAGCACTCATGCCTACCACTTGAACTAAATGTCTGCATTGGCGAGAAGGAGAGGGCATGGGCAAGCAATTTATCACACACGCGAGTGCTGGGTGGGTGACGTCTTACGTATCTGTCATTGCAGCTACGTAGCTTTTTTCTTAAGAACGCATTTGTTTAGTGGTAGCAAATATGATTTTATTTCATACCGAGTGTCTATAGCATGGCTGTAAAAAAAGGAAGCAGCAGCAGCAACTCGGACAAGCTGTTTTGATACCACAGTTGAAGTAAGGTCAAGTGGTACGCTTCATCCATCTTGCACAAGAACTGAACCGATGGCTGTTTAATGAATGGATGGCCTCTCCTGGTTTACTTGGCTTCCTTTGCATTCTGGCTGCCGGTTTGTGGAATTTATCTATGCGTATTCTAATTCCTGTGTGGTGGTAGTGTTGTTCCTCACACAACAATATTGTAGTAATGATGTGCAGTCTGACCTTTTAAATAAAGCCAAGGTGTAAGTTACATACATAGAGGGCTGGGCTTTGGTTAAAAGTTTTAATCCGGTTAACTGGCTAGCTTTAATCTTAATTGATCAATTAACTGGTAGCATTGGTTTTAAACAAAAAATGACCAAAAATAATATTTAATGATACCCATACAATAATAATAATAAAATGCTTCTCCACCCTATCAGTTTTAATCGCTGTCATCTCTGAGCATAATTGCATTGTTTTCTGTTGTAACGTCAGGCGGGTTATTTAACAACAAATATGGTTCTCAACATGCACACAATTTCAATGCGGCACTCCTGTTTCGGTTTGCTCACATGACTTCAACCGAATAAAAAATTAATCGCAACTAAAGCATTAATCGGAAAGTTGGTCGATCAATCGCCCACCCCTAATATGTAGTCCATTCAAAAGCACTACATAACATTCAACGAGCCGCAATTTGTGCCTTTCGTAATATGCACTGGGAACAAAAATTAAAATTTGCCACAATATGCTGCAAACATTTCAAACACAGGAATGTAAAAGGGATCACCAGCACTTTCTGCTGCAAACACCTCAAACGCAGGAATGTAAAATGGATCACCAGCACTTTCCTTTCAGTGGGTGTGTTGATAATAGCTGAATTGTTTTTTATTGTTTTTGTACCACCTTAACCAGTCATACAGTGCATTCCCATTAGGTGAAGCAAAAGTCACTTAAAGGGACACTGAAGTGAATTTGTCAAGCTCCCGTTTTTGCTTGCACTGCGTAGACTGGCTCAAATTAGCACATTTTTCATCGTTTATCCGGTTGACAAATCGGTAATTATTTTACAAAGCGCGAAAGAAGAAAAACTACCATGCGCGGTTTGCGGCGGCCGCACCAACTAAGGCTGTGACGTTGAGAGGAGGGGCGCCGTGATTGGACGATGCCCAAGGTTAGCAATCACACAAGTTTCGGTTTCGGTTTCGGTTCTGTAAAACATAACCAATGGCTTTGTTGGATGGGCATTCTCAATATCTCAGTAATCATCGTACCGCGCTTCTGCCATGTTGTCGGCTGTAAAATGCACAAGATAAGCCTCCCAGGACGGCTTGTAGTCGTAGCATTCACTAGCCGAGACCTACGCAGTGCATGAACGCCCTCCGCGTACCCGCAGACGCCCAAATGTCATGCGCTTTTCCCCCATATTTGGAGCTTGCCTCCCTCATGCCTGTATCGTAAAAAGCGTGTTCGCACCAGGCCAAGGGTCTGTTCATTCTGGCCTGTGCCCACTGCCTGCAAGCAGTCGGTGCTTATGGCAACAGCACGCCAACGAGAACTCGCTAGCGCGCCAGTGCCAGCCTGCGCGCGTTTTGTGAACTAGTTCGTGAAGCCATGAACGTTGCGGCCCCAAAAAAGGTGAACTCAATATAGAAAACATCGGCGGAAAACAAAAAAGTTAACTTACAGAAAAAAAAAGCACGTACCCGCGGGGATTCGAACTCATGACTCGCAAAACATTTGCGGTGAAATCCCAGCGCCCCAAACCGCTAGGCCACGGAGCGGGACGCGAAAGCCTTGCTAATATAGAGTATATATTGTACAACCGGTTTACACTTTTATTTAGTTTTGACATTTCAAGCCGCTTAGGTGACTATTTGTTGTACTGCGATCGTGCAGTAAGCGTCACCCGAGTTTCCGCAGTAGCTCACGTCTAGCAATTGCATTTCGTAGACGGAAAAGCGTTCGCAGATGCGTAGTCGTGCTGCTGACCGCTGTGCTTGTTCGCCCAGCGCAAAGAAGGGCTTCCCGCGCCCTAGTTTTACGCTGTACGGTAAAAATATCAGTTGATTTTATTTCTTTAGTACCTATATTGACTTCGCTGACTCTTCTCCCGCCTTCAAGAGGCCTTATATTTTCCTACTGGCGTACCAGTCAGCGAAGCGTCGCATGTGCAGCGCTTGTGTGAAGCGACCTTGACTTGGAGCTAGATACAGTGTACAAACAAACCAAGTAAAGAAAGGCACATTCTTCCATTCACAAACGTGTCCTGGCTTCGTTTCAACTAAGCGAACGAATTGCGACCAAGCAATTTTTTTTTAACCTCCTTGATTGCGACGACCCGCCGGCGGCCGGCGGACGAGACGCTGGGCCGACTGACTCTGTCGGCCGGGGAGCCGTGCAGTAGCTCAGCCGTGGCGCAGCCAATTGCCAGCTCATCCCCTCCTGACGTCACACGAAAACGCCACAGAAAATGGGCGAGCGTAAAGAGAGGAGGACAGCGTTTTCGAATTAGTTTTTCTACTAAATAAAATCGCGTAAACGCGCCTAGAGTGGTCGAAACATGGCCTGGGGACTCCGGACTACAATTTGCGCTAGTAATCCCGCAATGTTTACATATCACTTCAGTGTCCCTTTAATGAAGATATTTACTTGCTCTAAGGGCACTGCATGCAGTTTTTGTTTCCCTTTTAATAAAGCCTTTGCACTTTATTGAGTATAGAAGCCACACCTCTATGCATGATAGTTTTCATATAGATACAGTGCTGTTACCTAACTCGGTGCTCGTGATGTCGGCTGAGCAAAAACTTCACTGAAACAAACATTAAAGCCAACATGTTCCGAGGCCCTGTTGCACCCAACACTGACTCTTTTTTTTCAGGATATGCGATTGCAATAAAAAGTTGTGCCCAAACAGCCTCGTATCTTTTCCATTTCTTTAGTGCATTATACTACTCACTTTTCCTCCATAGTGTTGGTATCACTTGAAGCTTACAGCCTAATTATTAGGTGAAGCCATGCAGACTTTTAGTGGGTGGTGTTCTGGATCTCTCATGTAACTGACCGATGTGAACTTTTGGGCGACTTCACACGTGTAAAGAGCAAAATTTGAATGAGAGTCAAAGAAGGATGACATGAACAAGTGCTATTTCCAACTAGGATTTATTGGTAAGATACCTTCGCATATATACAGGCAAAATTTTGGCAAGAGACAGATGAGGATGACAGGAACAAGTGAAACAAAGTATTACTGCTGAAGTACAATCGTGTATATACAAAAACCATGTGCACATCAGTAAAAAAAGCAAATTCCGACACACCAAACAGTCATGCACAGGCACATGATAATATTTGAGACACAGCTCATGCCCTCCTATACAAAATATGACCAGAGATCGAAACTTTAGGCAAAATGCCCATTTTTTTCCTGGAGTCCCTGTAAAATTTATTCAACAAATAACCACAAACTACATGAATTAAAATTTAATCAACTGTTTATTGTGCTTATAAGGGCTTATTTTTAGATTCGTGCCTATATTGGCTTTTTGTTGCCCTAAAAATGCCTTTTTAGGCTTGCCGAGTCCATTTTACGTAACGTGTTGCCCCACAACATACCACCAGAGTCCACTCTTTAGAACCTATACCTGCTATCAATGTGCAAAGACATTATGAAAATTTACGACTTAGTGACTCATGTGGATTTCAGTGGACAGGGTATTACATGTGTCCAGATTGAAAAAGTGTGAGGGCCACTCCAACTAGACGCCTTTGGAGAGAAACTTCCTCTTGGAAACAGTGCAAAGAAGGGAGCAGATGCATCGGCAACTTTGAGGGCAGAGATTTTTGAGTCTTAAGAAAGCAGAAGGACCTGAAGGCAGTAATTTGGCAAAGAGTCTGGTATGGGGAGAGGAAAATGTGGTCGGCAAAGTGCTTAGAAACATTCAGGCTGTCTCTTTGCAATCATCGGATGTAAATATTGAATAGTGACCATGAATATGCTGGAAGACTCAAAGCATCTTCCTGTCCCAGTGCTTTACTGCGCTGATTGAGCTAGTGTGCATGTGTGTTCCTGCGTTGAGCATTTGCAGTTTTGACAGCACAATGCACAGTTGAGAGTTCAAAGGCAATTGGAGTGACAATAGCATGAGTGCAGGTGACTATTGACATCTCGATGGGGAAGGCCCGCATAAATGACTCGTCCTTTTCTCATTGGAATGGCTGCTTCTATGGACAACCCAAAGTGGGTCTCAGGAATAGTAGTCATGGGTGTAGAACACCATGGGAAAAGGTGTTTTGGTCAGGGAAGGCTCGCCATAAAAATAACAGTACAGCGCTATGACCACTCACAGCTGGATGAACTTTGCTTTGCTATCATATATAAAGTTTGTGATGATGCTGAGCTGGGTGTGTTCCTGCACTAAGGAAACAGAGAGACAATAGAATACCACGACACTGCAAATGGCTTATCTGTTAATATTCTCGTCCTGTACCGTCATTAGGTGCAATTAGGCCAGGTAGGGCAGTTACAGCTGCAGGAGGTGCATATAAGAAAGGCTGATAACCACTGGCTGCCTGCGAGGTGCAGTTATCAAACTTTACATGCCTTCTGCTTCCCACTGATTTACGATTTAATGTTTGCTCTCTTCACCAGTTAGGCAATTTAAAATAGTATGTATGTGCGCCAGTTGTATTTGGAAGCCCGCATCATACAGCTGCCTGCAAAAATTGCTGCCCGTGCAAGCATCGCACTCAGCCACCAAGAGCGCGCAGAGATCAAGGGCGATAGCAAACTAAGTGCAATGGCTTGGCTAATCTCGCCTTTACCATAAAACAAATCGCAGTGCCTATTCTGTAGACTAGACCACAGGATAATGTTCAGCATTATTCTGTGGACCAGACCACAGGATAACCTTTGGTTTTATTCCGTGGACCAGACCACATGATAATGTTCAGCTTTGTTCTGTGGACCAAGATTGCCAAGATTGTGGTAGAGTAGGCCGTAGAGTTGCAAGCCTCCCCCGAAGCCAACTCAAGCCATACCAAGCTTGTTGTTCTATAATAAACATGAATATTAAACATTGCGACTATTACAAAGTTCGCGCGGGACAAATACGGCGCAAACTGAGCTTCCTGTAGCGTTAAAACGGTCGGCATCAAGTCATCGGGAGTTGAAGACATTTCTTTGCACACCTAATATTTGTGAACGTGAACTCGGCCGCACTTCGTCGCATCGTGGTGTGGAACGTAGGGCTCGCCACTTCGGACGTCTTTGTTGATTTCGTGTGTTCTGTTATGCTGTGGACTAAATGCCCGACGACGACATTACGCTACCTGCATCGCTTGCTGTGCGTAAAGGGGAATGTTGTTCTGATCGACGGAGATGAAACCGTCGGGGGGGGGTAGAGGTATACAACTTTGCTGTAAAAGTCTCTTGTCTTCGAAGCATGAAGCGTTCTCTCTAGAGGCGTAAACGAGAGTCTCGGTGTTTTTTTGTTATTTTTTACTACGCGTTACGAAGCGCTCTAGTGCGAGGCGTAAACGAGTGTCCGGGTGTTGTAGTACCGTGAGGTGAGACGACGATTACGACGACGACGACGGGAGATGCCAACAGCCCCAGCCCCTAAGCGGCTTGGCCCCTAAAAAGAAGTAAGTGCCATCAGAAGTAATTGGAACACGGGAGCTGTGGCCGAACTAGAGCCACTAAATAAGCTACTCTTTATTTAGTGACGCTAGGCCGAACCGCATAGGAGCGCCGTGTAGCTGCACCGGCGGTAAACGAAAGGAGCAGAACATGAATGCGCGCCTGCCGACGGTGATAGCCATTCGATGCTTCTCAAACCACTTTTAACACGGCTTCGAGCAAATTAATCGCAGCATACTGGGCTCAGCGATGGCGCTAATAGCAGAGGCGGTATCTTGCAGCGTCGCTCACACTCTTCCAGCGCACGCGAGCTGCTGGAGAGGCGTCGCGATCGCACAGATCTTCGGTGACAATTTTTCTTTTCTAATATTTTTAGGTGGGTATGCTATCAGCGCCATCGCTGAGACCAGCATTCTGCGAATAATTTCGTTGGTTGGTACCAAAAAAATGGCTCGTACCCACTCAGGGGGATTGGCCAGGAAATGGGCGCTAACTGAGAGAAGAGGAAAAACTTGAATTTGGATTCAAAGACGTAAAGTGAATAAAAACAGGAAAAAGGTGAGTATAAACGGAAATAAAAAGATAAGACGTAAACTGCCAGAAAATGAGGTGTGGTAGCAGATAGAGCTCACCAACTACAAAATCAACACAAATGAATAAGTAAAGGATAGGCCGAAGGACAATCGTGGAAAGTACGTAAAAAAATTAGGAAAGAAGATTCGGCAGAGAAGGAGAGCCAGTGAGCGGTAAGGCAGAGGATACAGGCGCAGACACGTTTTTAAGAGCAGCCCGCCATCTTGAATTAGCGGCTAGCACGGTAGACGGCGTGATTCAAAGTTGAATGAATGTACAGCGCGGCAAAGATCCCCGCGGCAAAAACCCAGTACTGTCGCCCCGAATGATAATATTAGATGAACAGTGATTTGGTGGGCCAATTCATTAAAAGGGTTTTCCTGGTATCTTTTTTGTATGGAGGTGAACCGTCGGCAGAAGAGGAGAAAATGTTCTATAGTCTCTAATTCATTGCAAAATACACAAAGGGGTGAAGGGGCCAGATCACAGCGGTGCAAATAATAATTTGCTCGAAGCCGCGTTAAAAGACGTGGTTCGTGAAGCATAGATGGGCTATCACCGTCGGCAGGCACGCATGTGTGTTCTGCTCCTTTCATTTACCGCAGGTGCAGCTACACGGCGCTCCTATGTGATTCGGCCTAAGGCCCCTGACCTTAATTCGGCCATAACGCCCGTACTCCTATTACTTCTGACGGCGCCTGTACGTGGCGTTACAAGTTACGCAGAGTTAGTGGTCACGTGACTTTTTTCGCTCTTGGACTCCTTCGCCCTTGCCGAAAACTGCCTGCCGTAGTGTTCCGCCCTGCGGTCTCTCGTGTTCTGATGAGCTTAATCTGGCTGTGTACTCCAAAAGAAATAACTGTTCTCTCGGAAGTTGCTCAGCATTTTGTTGCTGCTATTCCAGCTTGCGATTCATTTGAAGCGGGCCGTGACATCTAAGGAGAAATGTACAGTAAAATGTATGCCCAGTGATTTTGAGCGATGGCTAAAATATATAGAATGACAGCATTTTAAATGAATTTTCGCGTAGAAGTGGCTGTCAAGTGTGCCATGCCAATCGCGCAAATTCATTGCAGCACTAATGATACTTCCTCAGAGCCATGCGCAATAACTGCATGCTTCCAATTATGATAGACATTTGCGCGTGTATGCTTCATAATTTCAAAAAGAAAAAAAATCAAATGGTTCTACTGTTGAAGCTAACCAAAAATTCTGGATAAATTAGAAAGTTTTGTATTCAGATTTGAATTGCATGTTGCTTGGTTATATTGTGTTAGCATTTAGAATGTTTCGGTTTTTCTTCATTAGGCTGCTTGGTTTTATTAATAGCTTTTTAGCAAGAGATTTCCTGCTCCTCCTTACAGTTGTTCATTTTGTAAAGACATAAGCATGTGCCCCATGCACGATGCATGTGCTCAGCCATCTCACAAGCATCAGCTGCTTAAGTGGGCTGGGAAATTATATGTACTGTTCCTGTAAATGAAGATTCTTATTACTAATATCCGCTCGTACAGCCGGCTGTGAGGTAGGTTGGTGCGCCAAGACAGCACATGAAAGAAAACAGCGTGTTTACGGAGTCACGAAACGTTTTCGTCCGCGGCCGTACAACCGAATGCACTGAAGAGGCAAGGTTCTCGCACAAGGGTAAAAACAAACGCAAGCGAAAAGAAGAAACTTGTAGAGCAGACACGCAACAACTACACGCCGCAACTTAGCTCAGCGGACCGGCGCACGCCGTCAACGCTAGTCCCTCCAACTCGCGACCAGAGCGCCCACCCACCCGGGAAGGCGCAGTCGCCGCAGTTCTGAAATAAACGTTGCACGACACGACCGCGCCGAAAAGCACCGCCAGGCGCCGCCTCAAATGGTCCACAAAATAATGCTGAGCATTATCCTTTGGTCTGGTCCACAGAATAAAGCCAAACACTATCCTGTGGTCTGGTCCACAGAATAGGCATTGCGAAAACAAATTGTCCGTTAATGGGACTGACCTCTTCAGCTTCAGCTTTCATTAAAGGTTTTCTCTCTCTCTCTCTGTCACCGTGGAATTTGTAGATATACCAGAACACAGTTAACTCGACCGCGTCTCATTTGCGCATTTACCTGTTACCGAAATAACAAGCCGAATGTGGTACGTCCAGCTTGACACCCCAATGCACACAATCATTTCCACATCACTGCATTAGCTGCATCACAGCGCGGCATATCCTCGCTTAGTGAACTCCTTTGCTGCATGTTGTTGCTGACGGCAACGTGACTTGTATACTTGTAGGATATGGGGGCGCACAACTAGTGGTGTCACACTTCGTCCTCGATTCTTTAGGAAAAAGATCGGTGTCGTCGTGTTATCGCCATTTCACCGGCGAGGGCTCAAGGTGACGGCTTCATTCGTGAGCTGGTTCAAAGAAGCAGACAACACGACGCCGAGGGACACTTCGACGGTACACTTCAACATATCACGCCGGTATCATCTACGTTGAAAGAAACCAACTCGGGCGCAGAACAAATTCCCAGGGCAAAATGACGCAATAACCGCAATAACAATAAAAAACGGCGAAGCAACCGTAGCGCTCACACATGATACATTTGGCAGTCGCCTCCACATGCTTTGGCTGAAGCCTTGGGTGAAACTAAAAGAAGTGACGGCTACGTTGACAGAAACTCGGTCATCAAACAAACGCCAAAGCGAACCCACCACTGCAGAAGGGCGCACTTGCGCAATGGTGATAAAAAAAATCACGCCATATCCACGGAATGAATGATGATAAGTGGGGCGAAGCTCGAGAGGGGGAGATCATCGGTAACAGTAACTCTCCCGTGAAAGTTCGCCCATTACATCATTAAGAAAGACGTAAGACTGTGTGCGTACATTGTACAAATCAACTTTTATTTTCGGAGTCAATGCTCCCAGGCCCAGACCTGGTGAAAGACCTCGCGCCATCGAGGACTACCCCGCACCTCCACCACAATTTGTCACGTAGGATGGGACACAACGGTAAAGAAAGAACTTTTATTTAGGGCGAACTTGTGCCCGAACAAGACGAGAGGAAACGAGCAAAGGTCCTTGCGTCTCGTTCGATCTCCGAGAACTACTGCCTGCGTTCGTGGCGTGATCTCTTGCGTGATCTCCCCCTCGCAGTGCACGTGCGCTCGCGCCTCCGTTGGCGAACACAGACAAGCTCGCGCTCCCGGTGCCGAGTTTGCGCTGCCGGTTGCAGCCGGTTCTTGCGCGTGCAACGCGGCCCTTTTGGCGACATCTCCGAAAGCATGCGGCGGTCACGTACCACGAGACACAAGGGATGGACAGACCCATGGCTTTAGGAGCTTCGCCCCTAAAACACCTTACCGAAGTGCATAGCTTCTTGATACTATGCGCAGTGCATTCGTGAAAAAGTAAAAACAACAACAAAAACCCCACAACCTCGGAAGTGACGAAAATGTCTATCACGTGACTTTTGGCGGTGACGTCACGTTCTCTATCAGTTGATGGCCGGTAAGAGCATCCCTCCGCGTTGCGGGGAAAAGGACAAAACTCCCCAGCCCCATCAGAACGCCGTACGGCGCCCTCCTCTCCGGAAGAGAGCGCGCAGCTTTTGTCGCGTTGTTCGCGGTTGAGTTGAGAGGGAACATTTATGGGCGATTTTTCATCACGCGTAGTTTCGGTGAAAGTGAACGGATTTTCATAATTCTTGCGGGAGGAGATTGCTGGGACAATAGACTTTACCTCAAAATAAATTTAAAATAGTCGATGGTAAGTGTGACAGGGTCCCTTTAAAGGGGCCCTGAAAGGCGTTTTGAGCACACTAAATTGACTAGCGCAATCGTTAGATTGGGTCGTCAACATCATCTGTGCCAAGTATTACTCTTTTACGCGCAGCGGAAAGCTCACACTTTTGTTGCAAAGTTTGTCGCTTTTTTCTCATCCTTTCCTTCGTGTTTTTGGACGCCGCCATCTTCACATGTCTACATCATCGATTCCCAGATGTTCGTCATGAGCTAGACATCCTGCTATTGGGCGGCTTCTTCACGCACTTCCGGCAAAGAGATGGGTCGTCTGCTCAGCGTCGGCTCGCCGGCTGATCTGCCAGCGGAGTGCCGGAGTGCTTGGACATTTTACGACAAACGAAACAAGTGTAAACAAACGCTTAACCGTTTGTATTGAATAAAACAGGGCCATAACACGACATGAATATTCTCCTACTTGAGTACGTTCCATAAAGAAAGCGTTGAAGCCCCGTGGCACTTCTTTCTTGCAATCGCAGAGAACGCCCTGAGCCGAATGCCCGGGTTTGACGCATACATTTTATTCAACTTCCAAACAATCCAGAGATGCGTTTCGAACGAACACAACGACACAACATGCGTTGCAAGTCCGAACCGCGATTGACAGACGATTGGTTTGCCTTCTTGCCCCTCGTAAATTCGGCACTCACCTCGCGCGCGGTTTGCGGGGACGAACAGCAAGTCACTTAACTCTGGCGCACAAACCGAGATGGCTTTTAGCCACGCACACTGCACATACCCCATGCGAGGTTGAGTCGTACGCCGCTTGAGAAAGATAATCCAGACCATGGGAAGCACTATCCACTCGCAGAAGCACAACGTCGCATTTCATCGCGAAACTAAGGCGTCCACAACACACACACCATCGCCTCCTGTAATGCCAAACGCATCTCGCACTTCCAAATAGGAGTGAGTAGTATGCCTGCAGTGCCCATATGCCGCGAGGTGGGGCCCCAAGCTGAACCGGGATCACGCAACCGTAACTGACTTGTAGAGCGGTTTGTGCCTTGTTGCCAGGGCAACCGATGTTTAATATTGTCAAAGAATTGGTGCTCGCTCCAGCGCTAGAAAGCTCAGAGCTGTGGTGGAGCATGTTTTGCCAACGTTGCCGCTCTCCACCACGCGTCGCCCCAAGCTGAACTGGCGTTTTGTGCACGGGTTCTGCATCGGTTTAAAATGTCTTTTTCACATGCCGCCGGCAGGAATTACCACCGCCGCAAAATAAGACCCGGCACCAGCGGGGCCACATCTGATACGGCGCTTTTTGGATAAACAGTGCGCTGTGCATCCAAGGGAGCGAACGCAGGATCCTCCCCGTGCGGCTGCGAGTTCGCCGCCGATAATAAGTCGCGTGCCGCCGATAGTAAAGTTCTGCAGCAAGGTACACCGCGAAAGGGCAAGGCCAGGCCGCCGCACACATGGGGCCAGATTTTTCGTTCGCTTTTCCAGCCTTGAGCGGAGCGCGAGATTCATGGTGTCAACAAAGCTTGCCCGTAGCAGACGGCTGTGTGAGCAGCGCAATAGCGGAAGTACGTCACCGCCGGGGAGCGCAGCATCATGGGAGGGAAGGCTCGCTCGCCGTCAACAGCGGAGAGTAAGTTGAAAGGAGGAGGAAACGCGGCGCGACGATAATGCGCGGTTTTTGATTTCCGATTTCTCAGCTAATACTCATCGCTTCAACAATATTCTTGCGGGAGGAGATTGCTAATACATTGCTTTATTTGGTTACATGTACATCCACGCATCGGCGGAAGGTATTTCAGGACCCCTTTAATAAGCAATGTAGCATCCCGCGAGCAAACAAAGAGCAGCCACCAAGCCTTTGCCGGTACAATTGAGGAGAACATTGCGCTTCACACATAAAACAAATAGCAGCCACCAAGTCTTTGCCGGTACAATTCAGGAGAAGATTGCGCTTCACACATATTCATATCGGATAACGCAGACATAGTCAGATGGCTGCAAATGCCGCTGACTAACAAATTCAGACCTGGACGAATATCCCCACCATAGCAAAGGACGCATGTAATCTTGTCATTATAATGTCAGGGTTTCAAGACGGCCAGCACTCGTGTAAAAACTAATGCGCCATGCCTATAGAAATTTTTGCTGACGTGAGCCCACTTCACGTTTTTGTTTTTCTTATTTCTTTTACTGCTTTGCTCTCCTTTGCCTATTTTGGAACACGCTTCTTTCATGCACCTTGCTGAAGGCATCAATGTTGTTTGTGGCCAAGAATCAAGTAAACGAATAAAATAAATGGTACGGGAGAACTGTGCCCATTGGCCATGTGGTCGTGGCATGAAAAGGTGTAGCGCCTGCCATCAGAATAGCGGTGACAGCAAATCTGCAGGCATTTGAGCGGAAAACAACTACGGCTTATAAACATCCAGCACTAGGTCTGCCTCCAGAAAGACCAAGACGCGCCACTTGCCTCGGTCCAGTTTCCCGCTTCCCAGTAGGCGCACTCGGCCTCGGAGCTGCACTCGCGCCGCCGCTCCGGCTTCGGTCCGACGGAGCTAAGGCAGTCCGAGTCGTCGGCCAGCATGGTGCCCCCTTCTGTCTCGTAATGGCAGAAGACGAGCCGAAACTGGATGCCGTTGCCGCACGTCTTGGAGCACTTCTCCCACTCACCCACGTACCAGCTGGGAGCAAAAGCCAGGGAAGCGGGAAACGGCTTGTTGCAAGCCACTGCCACCCACAGCTACCAGAGGCGCTCCCATTGCGAAGTTACAACACAAAGTTTCGCCGAGCGGTCATTTGGGAAAATTGGTGAATGCTTGCGAGGCTGGAAAGCATTAATCTCGTGCGAAAAATAGAAATACGAGGTGATTCACAATGCACTAGAGCAACGGCGTAGCCATGGGGGGTGCTTTAGTGTCAGAACACTCCTGGAAATTTTCGGAGCTGTGCATTCCCCCCTTCTATCAGCGTTTTTTTTACCCGTGATATTTGCGCGCTGCATCCACTTATTAATTAAAATGGAAAAACGAAAATAGCGTAAGAAAATGAAGATAAGATATTGTTAGGGCGCGTGAGATCATTCCCTGCATTTATGTGTTCACAGAAGGCATATGACATCCGCTGAAAAATATTTCTGGCAACGCCACTAGACGTAATAATGGTGCCAGCACTGTAGAACCCTGACCAGGCTCCCAAGTGGTGTAGTATGTATTGCAAGTCACGAAGCCTCCCCGGGGAAAAAAAAGAAGTGACAGAAATATCGCTGAAATGAGGACCGCTGAGTGGAAATGAGGTTCAATACATCCTCAGAGAAGTTCTACAGTGTTGGTGTGTAAAAAAAAGACTGCGTGTGAGAGTGTTTATTTCTGCGTTCTTGCGTTTGAGGCCAAGATATTGGGAGATCTATCGGCCTGCTCCTTTTTTTCTTTGTCTTATTGGTTGCGGAAACTCTGAGGAACACACACACATTGAACCTCAATTATTACACCATATCATCACTACATTCATCCCAATATAACATGACATCGATAAACAAATATTGCTGCAATCGTTGATGCACCCAACACATCTGCTCCTCATACACTGGCGAAAATGACCAAAACAAAACAGCGAACTAAATCAAACAAGTCTGTTAAAATCACTTTACCAGGAGTGACATGACTGTGATTCTTCAACCTACTTGACAAATTTTCAGTACTCTTCGAGCTGTACATCCAAATAAGTGGGGCTTCTCTGCCATCTACTGTCATTTCTAGATGACTGCAAAGTCCTGTTACGGTGTCACTAAATCAAAAACTGGGCCGAGAAACAAACAAAAAAAGGAGCAAATGTGGAAGAGACCAGCTTCGAACTCACGAAGCAGGGCATGGCTCTGGGTTGCAGACTTTGGTGGCCTGCGGCTTGATGGTGGGGTTGCAGAGGTCGTCGGACACCCTTTCAGAGGTGACTGCGTTCGAGCAGTACACCAGGCGGCTCTGCATGCCTGGAAGGATAGGGTGACGCCAGGAAGCTCCAAACCGTGAAGCGACCCCAGCGAATACAGCTGACACCCGATCATTTCGGACTAAAGAGAGGGCAATGCACAAAATACCGCACCCAGTGTCAAGGTGTCCCATTGCGTACTAGTATGCTGCCCAATCACAGCAGTTTTAGTTATCTGACAGGCTACTCGTGCCGCATGAAGTACCATCTGGCAATCAGAGCAGCCGTGCCCCTTACTTTGTATGCTTTACATTCAGGCCCGATTACAGCCCCAAAAAGAGCTACTACATACGGCAACTTATATGCCCGCCAAAGCTTGGCAATCGTGAAATGATCTCAAAGTCATGTGGTTTTATTGCCCATTTGATAACCGTTATTATAAGCAGCGCGAGAGCGTCGGTGTCTGTGGCACGCACTGGCCAACTCAGAAGCTCCCCTGTTGAGGCTACAGACAAAACGGATGCACATATTATCTGGCCTAGTCTTAGCGGCCCACATGAACGACCATCCAGCATTTCAAATAAGGTGGGGTTTTCCGGTGATTCATCTTGGTCTCCAAAAGCATGGGCTGTTAGGCTAGTACTGTAGTTATTTCCACCTTTTGCCAAAGGGAGAAACTTTGAAAGGCGCTCCAAAATGAGTCAAGTGGAGAAACACAAACACCAGGGTTTGGAAAGCTGCCTTTGGAAGCAGACCAGCTCATTTCATCCAGCCAGTCCCTCATGCTGCTCCATCTCACGTTTTTTTGTCACACAAGAAGAGGGGATGGGGAAAAAACTGTCACTTAGCTTTTTTTCATCCGATTGCCAGGTTTCTTTTTACCGAGACTTCTACCGAATTACCCACATCAAGCCCTCCCCACGTCGTACAAGGCAGTCCCTTTCTTTTACAAAAAAAGAACAATGACCTCTTGTTCTTCTGCACCTTTTCCTCCAGCACTCCGGTACCAGGTGCCAATGCAAATTAAATACCGCCAGCAGGCCCATGCCACTAGCTCCACCCCAAGTCCTCCCTGGGATGTCTACAACGTGGATCAGACTCGACTCAAACCAGCTCCCCAGCGGCTCTCACCTCCTCCACAGGTCTGCGAGCACTCTCCAAAGTCGCCGAAGTTCCAGCTGTAGGTTCCCGGCTGCGGCTGGCTCACACCAACAGGAACCGAGTACTCGTACGTTATCCCCAGGTTCTTCTCTTGGTACAGCAGCTGAGCAGCCACGTGACACGATAAAAGAACAGACAGACAGCTTTCGTGAATTTTTGGGGCACAGTAAAGCATCTTCGGAATGAAGAAAAAGGGACAAACACTTGCCACCTCCCTGCCACAAAGGACGAACAAAGAAATCAAATTTTTGTATTCTTTCAAGATCATAAGATAAAAAATCAGAAGAGGAATAAATCTGATTGTGCCATTCTGGCGCAATCAGATAGGCATTGGCTTCGTAACCTGGGTTGAATTGTGACTAAAGGAAGAGTCTTTTCTTGATGTGCCTTTGTGGAAACACATTGTGAAAGTTGGCTTTCCTGCAGTGCATTTTGAGGCCACGTTGCCATCAGTGAGGTATAGAAAGCTTCGCTTTAGAATGGCGGTGGCCTTTAACGGCAGAGTCGTACAGCTTCCTTGGGGGGAAGATGGGTCACGACAGTGCCAGTGATTTTGTTGGCACGAAAGGAGAACTCAACGTAGTTATGCATTCAACATTCTCGTCTGCTCTTTTGCTGTGCTCTCATGAATGGTACTACGATAAATTCAATCGGCAACTAGGAGGCCTATCTAGAGACAGGAGAACCAAGGTGCAAACTCTGGCTACACTGCATCACAAGGTCACCCTTTCTTTATGGATTGTGGCTGTATGATCGCACGCCAATACCAGAAACCACCAGTCTGCACTATTACGAGCCCCAGAGATGCCTCTGGAGCTGTAAGCCACAACAGTACATGCATTAACCAGGTAGTTGTCAATGCAACAGCAAATTTCTCCGTAATACAATCCAAAAGAACTTGTACAAATTGCCTTTTCATGCTTACCACTTATCCCTTTATGCATGCACGCATGTGTCTGTGCCATGAAACTGCAGAATAAAAATACCTAAGCCTACTCCCCAGACTAAAACTAGTACCAGGATCACGAAGCAACACTATTCGCGCCCTATAAGCCAGACAAATGAAACGATTACAAGGCAAGCCAAAAGAAGGCAGGATTGGTTGCGAATAGCAGGGAAAACAACACACCACAATGAGGATAGTTTCTGTGGTAGGTCCCAGGGCAACCAAACTCTCTGGAGCGTTGGCGCCATGGGCGCCGTGGTTCCGCCTCTCGTAGTGGAACACGGTGCCCGCGAACCTGATGCTTCGCGGAAACTCAATGCGCCAGTTGCCGTTGAGGTAGTAGTAGCCCGTTTTGTTGCGCACAGCTGCAGAGTAGAGGGAGAGAAAGACCATTTACAGAGCAGATTAAGTGCACAGAAAACGTATAGAAGTCCAAGGTGCAGCCTGTACTTTATATATGTAGGCAAACATGCACACAGGTTGCATCAATCAGCCTCTCAAAAAAAATTCCTCATATTCAGCCTCACCGCTTGGAGGGTATCTACGCTGCTCAGACAAATGCTCTTAACTGTGACGTGAGACAACAACTTAGGTATTCCCCATCTTCAGTGACTCATGGGAAAATTGTCCTGACAGTACGTCCTGCCAAATGATTCCACTGGACAGATATTTTCACAAGCCCCTGCTAAGCCAGCACTCTGTGCACAGGCTGTTTTTGAGATGCGCCTCCAAGCAAAACCATATCAAACCGTTGTTCGAAGAGAAAATCAACTAGAAAATAAGTCATGCCATGCAAATATTGGTGGCTCTGTGGAACATACAAGAAGGCAGTAAAACCTTTGTTGTGATTTGCAGTTGGTGAAATGTCAGTGTAATGGGCTCGAAGCAAAAAACTGCCAACACCTAATTTGTTGCTCTATTTTGTGGTAATAAATATTTATATTAAAAATGCTTGTTCAATAAGTCACCAAATTAGCATGCTCCAAGGGTTATGAAGATCGTCTTGCAGCTCCTTTTATTAGTATTTTATGATTTTCCCCAGCAAGTTGACGATTTATTGAAATAAATAGAGTCCATTACAAAGAATGGCCCATACTAAGAGAACTGGTGAAAAAAATGAGTTTGCGTGTTATGTAATGCTAACTTTCAAGGAATATACAAATACTGAAAAGCTTGAAAACAGAATCTTCGCAGCTACCATAGCTCTAGTACGCAATTCTGATTAAAGATACTAGCATGTTAGCTTTTAGTCCCCACCTGTCACTTAGTGAGTTATATGGATGAGCCATACATTTGAAGAAGAGAACGTTGTGTTGTTCTAGGACAAACAGAGAATTCTCAATGTTTTGGTTAATTTGTAATATGAAATAAGACGCCTCAAAGGAGACTCACCGAGGTAGTTGTTGGTAGGGAACTTCTCTTCGATCCTGATGTTGGTGGCCCCCGTTGGAATAAGCAGGATGTCATTGTAGCCTGCACCACAAAACGCAATGTTTACAAAAAGTTTCATTGATAAAGGTGGAAAGCACTTAACAGGAAGGGGTGAACAGAAAAGAAAAGAATTGGGCCCCTGATACTGTACAGGCTATACTGCTCACCAAAGAAAGCGGTAAAAACACAATTTTGACTCGCGTTAGTTCTACCGCAACTAGCTACGAATGTTTGGCCGAACACACCAAAAGACATTGCAAAAGTTCTGCTAAGATTGGTTCTGTCACTGTCACTTTTAAATTCTTTTGTAATGAAAACAGCCCACTACCAAGCAACATGCAGAACATCACATCCTTTCCGTAACCTCCTTCAATGCACAATTTGTATCACAGAACAGTATTTGTCAAGGTAGAGCAAATGAACAACCTGTAAAACCATTAGACCCTCTTGAAAACAGCTGTCGAATACAAGTGGCGTCCATGCGTAATGGTTCGTGTCTTCTCCGCCCTACGTCACTGCAGCAGCAAATCCCTTGCTGCCAGTGATGGCAGCCATCATGGGTTGGTTATACCCATCACAGTTGCCCGCATTATCGTTGAATCTAGTATGCCCTTGCTTTCCCTTCTAGATTGGTGCAGGCTTTGCCCTCCGAGCCAAGGAATGGTCAACTGTCCTTACCCACCAGATTGCAGTAAGAAGCCTGTAAGTCATATATGTCAGAAACTGCCCCTGCCCCCACGTCAAATGACTGGACGCCCTGTGCGCTGCTGTGAGCTCGTTTAGGCACATCGTCATCAGAAGCCACAAAACGGCACTGATATGGTGCGGCATATACACCACCGGGCTATGCCACCCATGCATAGACTTCACCTTTTTGGGAGAGTGCTATCGTCTGAGCATGTTGATTGATTGATTGATTGATTGATTGATTGATTGATTGATTGATTGATTGATTGATTGATTGATTGATTGATTGATTGATTGATTGATTGATTGATTGATTGATTGATTGATTGATTGATTGATTGATTGATTGATTGATTGTAGTGTTTAAAACGCTGAGGCAATGCAGGCGATGAGGCGCGCCGTAGTGGAGGGCTCCGGATTGCTTTTGACCCCTGGGTATCTTTAACGTGCGCCGAAATCTCGTGCACACGGGCGTCTTTGCTTTTCGCCTCCATAAGAAAAGTGGCCGCCGCAGCCGGTAATCGAACCCGCGCCCTCGCGCTCATCAGTCTGAGCATGTCGAACTGGTGTAGTTTCGGATCAAAAATAGCCGGAATATTGCCAACCTCACCATGGCTTTCACTAACATTTTTGCAACAAACAACGTCCTCATTCTGCCCACACTACGACGTGCGAGAAACACCTGCTCTGTGAATGTACCTCATTTGGTGTCCAAAGGGTGCCCCTGACAGTGTCTTTGGGACTGCTGCTTTCCATGGACATTCAACTGAAGGACTTTTCAGCTCCGTGGCATGTCCGAAATGTGCTTTACAGGCTAAGAAAGCTCTGATCATGTACCTGCCACACACAGGTCTAGATCAGTCTCTGTAAATGGCTGAACGCCTCTGTGTGCATCAGTTTCTTCAGCCTTATCCCCACCATCTTTATCACATCATCAATCTCGCAGAAAGTTAGGCATTTTAGCTCGGCTAACATCGCCACACTTCGTTAAAAATTGTTGTGTCTCTCTGTTTGAGCCAAGTGGGTACAGCGACATGATGAACTCACCGACTTCCAGGTTGTCAAGATCGAAGACACCCTCGAATGTACTGCAGCTGGTACCATACCCGCGACACTTTCGGCACTTGTCTTCAACCGCGTCCGAGCCCAGCATTTTGTCGCAGCCAACGGGCTGGGGGTGTGAGAGAAATAAGAGGGCAGGGAAAGTTCAGTGATAATTTTTGCTGTGAAAGAACCAGCAAGAACATTGAAGGATAAGGTGGGTGGTGGGCACAATTTACACAAACAAAACTACACACGCACCCTCCTCACGTCACTGAACCTCAGGCACTGAAGAGGGGCCAGCACTCATTTCAGACAAAAGACAGAAGAATACATGCGTCGTACCATGCAAGCTCCGTTGATGCACACGTCGAGGCTGCCATCGTCATGACACCGGGTGCCGTCAATGGTCTTGGGTGAGTGCGTATAGAACCGCTCGCCAATTGGTCTGCAGTTCAGCTCGCACGGATTGACAGCTGCGCTTTGGAGAGAAGTAAGAGTTTGGAAAAGCCCTCCCCGATGTCATCACTTGGGTGATTAACGGTCGGAACCAGCAAGGAGCCCGCTCTGTGGGGTGGTGGAGAACCCTGAACGAATTAGGCTAAACCCGATTATACGAGTTCCCTCTCCACACGAATAATTTTAACTTCGGCCCAGAATTTCTTCAACAGAATTCTGCTATTCCCGTCGATGCACACAAAAAAGGGAGCGATAGCCATCCACGGCATACAAATGGACCCCTCGGAAGCAAGGTGTCTAAAGTTGCCCTAAGTTCAACGTGCTTGCATGACTTTGGGTGCGCGGAACCAGGAAAGTGAGAAAACCTGAAAGTATGTAAAGAAGGCGGACAGATAAATTTTTTTTTCAGGAATTAACACAACGGTCACTAAGTTGTCATGCCAGTTGACGTGAGAATAAATGATCAAGACCAACCCCATCTACTGACGCAAAGCCAGCAAGAAAAGGAAACACATGGCTGTAAAAAATTGTCCCGCCCATTTGAATGTGGTGCAACAATACAGTTTTTTTGTTTGTTTCTTTTTTACTGCGAGTATTCACTTCTTGCCAAGCTTTTGTGGTTTTAGGCCAAAATAAAAATCTCTCCGTTCTTTTCCTTTTTTTTTCTGCGGTGCATGCAGTTTGGCACTTCAGCATCAAAACTCATGCCAGCCTCCGACTCCTTGCTTACTGTGCCACTGACACGTTTCAAGATCATTTTCCAGCCTATTTAAGTCGCATCAAACAGCTACAAATTAATGCAACATGTCGACTTCACGTCTGTTGCGCCCACCCTGCATAATAAATTAGCACAGATAAAGCCTGTTAAACCATGCACACGCATATATAGTTTGAACTGAATTACATGAAATATGCATACCGTCAGAGTACTTCAATGCTTTACTGGTCACGAAACTGTTCCGTAACTCAATGGGAGAGCTTCATATGCTGCATTTGGCCTCCGCGCGGTGGCGCCACCCTCTCACTGAGGTCACTCCTCGGGCGGCGTTGCGCTGGCTTGAACGGCGGAGCCGCAGCGAGTTGTGTTTGTTTTGTGCGGGAAAAAAAGTGTAACGTGCATATCGCGCTCTCGTGATGCGACTTAGATAATGCAACGACGATACCGAACATTGTTGTGTCCCGGGATGTCTTTTCTTGTAAGATACCACATAAAATGTTTCCTTGTTCTGTTGACCGAGCGACGGGCAGCTGCGTGAGAATTGGAGGCGCGCCATTCCAAGGCAAGCAACGGGAGATTTCAGCTTCGATTATAAGTGTGTGACAGTGTGTAGAAATGCACTGTGTGTGAGAATGTAAAAAGCAATGTGCCATTTTGAGAGCATCGTGGACGTAGAATTGTACAAGGCTAACTTAAAGCCGGATTTTTGTCATATAAGTCAAGTTGTAGCGGTGCTTCATTACCTGTTTGCAAACTTGCATTACCTTGCGCTCAGGCTCGCGTGTAAAAAAGCTTTGGGACGTCCTTGTGCTTTTACTTTTCATATTTCCGCATATTATCCCTTATGGTTCGTTTTGTTTGTTTTGTAACCGCGCGTGGCCGATTCCGGTTTCTTATCTGGCGTTTCAACCGGAGCGCCCATTTGCTCAGTTTGTCGTACGTCCCGTCGGGCAATATTGTTTGATATGGAAAGGGTGCCACCTTGTCGCTAACTTGATTTTTTGTTTCTTCGACTATGTTCTCGATCCTATTTCCATGGATCTGAAATTAATAACGTTCCGAGAGTAATGCATGCATAGCAAACGCCGCGCAACTCACTCTATCGACGTTCATCTGTGGACGTCACACTGCGGACTGCTTCTTCGACGTTTGTGTTTCATTCTAGTCTTTTGTAGTGCAGGAGATCGCTAGCTCGCTGCGTTCAGAAAAGCTTTGCGTCGTTCTTGGCTACGCGGAAATATTCTGTTTTCTCCGTGTGCTGCACATCGCAGCGCGAAAAAATAAATTTTTGTACGCTGGACCACGCTCTTTTGTCTCGCTTCGTAACATTGAAATTTTTTGTTGCGTGTGATAAAATCAGTTTTATTGTTCTTTTTTCGCTTCCTGTTTTTGCAAGTATTGCAAAGCGTGGATGTATAAAGACACATGGTGCGAGATATATCGCTTCGTGTTTTGATCCTTCGCGTTTCTGCAGCGTTTTTAGATGTTCTCAAGTATGTACCCATTCATCGAAACGACAATACTATTGCGCTTTCTCTTTTAGCGTTCTGTGCATTCCAGAGCAATCACCGGATTCATTAAGCGTAGTCTGAACGACGCGTACTTGGTTTCTTTCAGTTTTTTTTATTGTATTATCGATAGGCCCGCAGCAGTCCGTGGCTACACAGCTAACGTATATGTGGTAATTACAACTTTGCTTTAAGAAAAGAATCAATATAGATTTAAAAATCCGTAAACACGACGGCGCAGCGCTTGTGCCAGAGCACACAGAAGCCGTTGCCGTTATGGGCCGAAGTCTACGGTAATTTACTTCGAAAAATAAACCCATTGAAGGCAGGTGATATACACAATGACTGGACTATTTATCGCTATCTACTACGAAAAAAAACACACTTAATCAGCGCGCAGACACCAAAAGCGGCAAGGGTTTGCACACCAAGAGCTGGGCAATACGCCGCACGAGCGGCGGCTGGATGATCTTCGTGCGGCGGTGGCGCCTGTAGTGGCGCGCGCGGTCCCTATATGAAACGAGCGCCGAAGTTTCGTGACCAGTAAAACATTGAAGGACTCTGATACTGTGTAGAATCCAGAACTTTCCACGTTGTGCACTGAACCTTAGACCTCGAATGTACATACCAAAAGAATGGTTGTGTACTAAATGATACCAGATTTAAATAAACAAATGAAATTAGCTACGGTACTACATCATTTCGTGAATACTCCAGCAGCTAGAAGAGTTAGCCCAGTTTTTGCAAATTGAAAAAAAAACTACTTGCCCACTTCCATCGAGCGCCTGCACTGCATACATTCATCTCCAGTGTACCGCGTGAGCCACAGCCTCTGGACGATTGTTTAAAGCCCACGAAACCCAGTGCACCATAAGTGATAAGGGAACATCAAAGGTGTCACCTTTGTAGTATGGCACCCAGCTGTAGTAGCGGCCCTTGAAGGCAATGCTGTTGAACCTGGCGCACTGCTCTTCCCTGAAGTCCTTCATGTAGTCAGGGCACTCCTGTTTCAAAGACGCGGCCTTCTTTGAAACACCACTCATATAAAGAATACTACCATGAAAAGCAACTCGCCAGGCAGTGCAGTACTAACAAAAAAGGCCTTATGCCTAGACACCGTTGTGCACTATGGCAGACAGGGCATGAAATAGTTCGTGCAGATTAATCTAGTAGAAGGCTCGTATGACTTCAAACATTTGATTCAGGTCTTGGTGCAGAGGCATAGTTTGCAGCTTATGGCAATGGAAATGCACCTGCCATGAATGGGCGAACATTCAGGCCCATTGGGGTAAAATGGTAGCCATTACTGGAGGCTATACCACTGTTTGTAGTTTAGCTCGCTTCGTGGGTTGCTTACGATCACCACTGGTGTGGCAGTAAACAGACACACGCAGCCAATTGGAGGAGGTATCCTTGTTGGAAATCAATGACAGTGACTAAGGCTTCAAAAGGCAAAATAGCAAAAGAAGAAGAAAAAATTCCCCGATGCTGTTCCAGTTTATTCCAAGCTATTGTCACACTCAGCCTTTGTGTCTCAGCTTCACACGCAAGCTGTGCGCACCTATGCACAGAAAACGAATGTATTTATGAAATTAAAAAATAGCTTTCAAAGGGCCAAATATCCGAGCTTTGCACAGACTCACAAGACGTGGTGGCACAAATCCATCACGTGAGTATCAGTGAAAATAACAAGAGCGCAGCTTTAAGTGCTGTAGACTGTGTCAAGTTGCCAAGTAATTTTAATGACTTTAGAAAGGGAAAATGTTCTGGACTGTTCCCCCTCCCTCCCTTAAAACTTATAATTATGACCCATATACAGGCAAACATTGGCCAATTGCTCCGAGTTGCATAATTACTATGCAATTCTGCACATAGGTGGGTGGTAAGTAGCTCAAACTTTGAACAATGCATCAGACAAGAGAATAAAGAACATGCCGCTGACTAACAAAGCTGTTAATTGAGATGGCTATGGATCAAATAACAGCACATCTGTTTGCCTGTTCAAGTGACGAATAAGCAGAAGCACAAGTGAAAAGCACGCTGATTCAAAGCATCATGTACTATGCTTGTGACCATTTATTTAAGATTCAGAGTCCAACACAACATGCTTAGAGCATGGCACAAATGAAGGTGCTTCACAATGAACATTAATTTCCCTCACTGATTACAAATGCACAACAAAACAATCAACACTGGAATTGCCTAATGTTCAATTGAGTTCGAATTGTCGGCAGAAAAGTCTTCACACTAAGAGAACCTGCCCATTTGTAGATGTGGACATAAGTGTCGGCCAGGGTACACTTATTAACCAAGTGCACCAATGACGCGTCTTTTATCAATGACATTGGGAGAGGCAATGTTTTTTATTAACACCGCGATTTTCCGCGAATGTTATCAATCGCCTTGAACGAGCTTCTTTATCTGCTTCGAAACCACATGTCCGCTGTCACGTTCGGGTATCTTCCTTTTGTTTCGCCGGCTTGTTTCCGGGTCCGAAACGCGCGCCTCGCTTCTCGGGGCGACATCCTGGAGTGTGTTGCGGTGGCTGTGAACCTTACTGTGCTCCAAGCGTGCTCGGAGTTTCCCGCAAGCAGTATGCCTTTGCAAGGTGTCCCAGGTGCAGTGCCTTGAACGACACCACGTGTCTCAGGGCAAGTGGGTAATACGCGTGCGACCGGACGTGACTCAGGAAGTCCTTCTTGGCCATTGCCTGCAGAGCCGCCTCCTTGCAGACCTCACTCTCGAAGATTAGCTGGACCATATCCACGAAGTTCTCCGTCATCTTGAGCTTTTAACCCGGGTCCGTCCTTGCCTCCAGGATCGGAGCCTTGATGGTGAATACCTTGAACAGTACACCTTTCAGCTCCAACTGGTCCAGCTGAATGTTCCTCTGCGCAAAAACGTCGAAGAAGCCGACTTCGGACGGGAAGAGCAAAAGAACGACTTTTTCCTTGGCGCCGATGCGGGCAGTTCTTCCGGCGCGATGGACCTACTCTTCGGGTTGAAGCGGAACACAACACTGGACGATGAGGTCGACCTGCGGAACATAGAGAACATACAGGAACAGGACGCCGGACATCGCTTCTCGGAATCGATTGAAGACTTCTGCCCTGTCATGCTCAGTCATCTCCCCGTGGAGTTTGACAAAGTCGATTCGCTTCTCCGTGTCCTCGAGCATGATTCCCAGGAGGGAGGAGAAGAGTGCGTGTTGGAAGTCCACCATGTTCTGAATTGCCAGAAAGACGATGACATTGCCGCGTTGGGCGACGACGCAGGTTTCCAGCAGTAGACAGCACAGAGCATAGGTCGGCAAACTCACTCATGAGTGCACTCACACACCCTTCCCTCACCACTCACGAGTGAGTGGTGAGTGAGCCTTACCGTCGTTTTGGCCTGGTGAGTGCGAGTGCGAGTGAGTGCGAGCGCCACTCACGGTGAGCACCATTCACCACTCGCGAGTGCGACTTCCACTCGAGGTGAGCCACGCTCAGCACTCGCTAGTGCGAGCGCCACTCGCGGCGAGTGGAACTCGCCACTCGTGAGTGCGAGTGCCACTTGCGGCGAGCCCCGCTCAGCACTCGCGAGTGCGAAAGCCACTCGCGGTGAACCCCACTCACCACTCGCGAGTGCGAGTTCCACTCGCGGTGAACCCCACTCACCACTCGCGAGTGCGAGTGGCACTCGCGGTGAGTCCCACTCACCACTCGCGAGTGCGAGTTTCACTCGCGGCGAGCTCCGCTCACCACTCATGAGTGGCGAGTGAACGCGCGCTTCTTGCGCGATGTGCGCTGTTGGCATTCGTCGCAGGAGCCGCTTGCTGTGGTAATTGCTTCTGGCGATATCCACTCGTACCCACAGCCACTAGTTAATGTAACGATTGGTTTTACCTTCGGGAATATGTGGCTACTGCCCTTTATAATTAAGGCCCCGTGGAACGAACTCTTTAGTGACCTGTTGATTGAGGAATTTTGATGGACGTCTGACGCCATAATGCGCTGATACCCTCACTGTCATGTCTCATTGAGGGGCTGTTGCACGCACTGTCGCCGAATGATGTTTCTGGCTCGCAGCGTTTTGTGTTGGAATAAGTGTCGGTAAGGTCGTCGCAATAAAGCGATTGCACTTCCCTACCGCTGAGCGCTGCGATGGAGGCATTTGAAAGCACCGTGGTCTAGTTCCGAAGTACTTGGCGTACATAATTGGCCGGCTTGCTGCAGCTGTCAAATGGTCGGCTGTTCTGAAGCGCAAATTGTGAGTGCCCGTAATCGTTTCAAAAGGTATCGCACATTTTCACAGATTCACGTATCAGGATGGCGAAACAGTTCGAATGGGCGAATTGCGTCTTGTGGAAGCAGTAGCTCATTTTCGAGGCCTTGGCGTATAAACGTATCTGTATTCATCATTACTTGTTACGGTGGCGCTCCGTTATGATACTCGCTTTTACGTGGACTTCGTCGTCGTCCGCGTGCCGTTGGCATAGGGGTACTGTGACCCCTGAGTGGTGTGACGAGTAGTAAGCATTCTCGGCAGTCGGATAGCGTAATTTTTGAGTGGGTGAGTAAGTGAATGAACACGTGCGTGCGTGCGTGTGCGTGATGAGTGAGTCTGCAGGCGTCTGCGCGTGCTTGCGAGTTCGTATGTGTGTGCATGCGCGCGCGCGTGTTCAAGTGCGTTGGTGTGTGTTCGTGAATGTGTGTTTGTGTGCGTGTGCGCGTGTATGTGTTCGTGTGTGTTGCGTGCGTGTTCGTGCTTGTGTGCGTGTGTGCGTGTGCATGCGTGCGTGTGCGTATGTGTGCGTGTGTGTGTCCGATTACTTATTCTCCCCGTTATTTCGTATAAACTTTCGACGTGAACTTGTCTCGGTGCCCAGTGCGGGCGCATTACGGTGTAGTTTAGGATCAAGCTGCGGTTTCGCTCTGCGGCAGGCTGGCGCCGTTTAGGGAGGGGGACCCGGAGGGAAGCGGGCGCCAAGCAACTCGTCTCCATGAGGACGCCCGCGCTAAAGTCAGGCGGCGCCGTTTTGGCGCGATCACGTGGCCCCGCCTCTCTCCCTGCCTTGCCTCTGCCAAGCGCTCAAGGCCAAGCGCTCCAGTAGCCTTCCTCCACCTTGCTTGCTGTTTTCAATCTTTTCGTGGTGGTGTTTTGCTGGATACTCTCGCTATGCGCCCTTTTCACCTGGGATTACTTTTGAAATAAACCGTTTGGAGGGTTGTCCAGAGCAAATTGACTGCGCAATTTTAGTTGCAAGGATAGCGCGCTTCGAGATCGGAATATCTGCGCGCGCTAGCCAGTATTTTGACAGATGGCAACACCTTTTCTAAGCTTTTCTTCCGAACTGGACTATTTCTTTTATGTTTGCCACCGCTGTGAAACTTTTCAGTGTTTTTTTTTGTAGAATCTGAGCGAAATAGCATAGACAATAATAAAAAGTTATGATGAATGGCTTCAGGCAAATTTGCGAGAATTTGTTCATATCGTAAAACAATCCAGCGACGATTACCGCTTTGGAAGTGGCATATAAAGACATGTGCTTATAAAAATCGAATACATACTTAGGAAAAAGGGAGACCCCCTTCCTGAGAAAGGTAACTTTTTTGCTCAAATCAGTAAGTATTTCATGCTCGAAAATATTTGTACGTGCGCATTAGTGGAAGAAGCGAGTGGTGATTGCGAGTGAGTGAGAGTGGCCATTGCAAGTGGTGAGTGCGAGTGCGAGGGAGTGTAGGCGACGAATGCGAGTGGTGAACGTGAGCGCGGGTGAGTGCGAGTGGTGAGCGTGAGCGCGAGCGAGTGTGAGTGGTGGGGATGAGTGGTGAGCGTGAGTGAGTGGGAGTTGTGACGACGAGTGGTGAGCGTGAGGGCGAGTGAGTGCGAGCTGTGAGGACGAGTGGCGAGCGTGAGCGGGAGTGAGTGCGAGTGGTTGGGCGGAGGGGTGAGCGTAAGTGCGAGTGAGTGCGAGTGGTGCGGACGACTGAAAAGCGTGAGCGGGAGTGAGTGCGAGTGGTGAGGGTGGAGGGGTACGTGAGCTTGAGCGCGAGTGAGTGCAAGTTGTGAGAGCGGAGTGGTGAGCGATAACGTGAGTGATTGAGTGGGAGTGGTGGGGGCGAGCGGCCAGCATGAGCGCGAGTGTGTGAGTAGTAAAGGCGGAGTGGCGAGCGTAAGTGCGTGTGAGTGCGCGTGGTGAGGGCGGAGTGGCGAGTGCGAGTGACTGCTGTTGTGGAAGTAGAGGAGGAAGATGGGGGCGTGCACACTATCATCATTAGTAAATAAAAGGAAGTCGAAGTGCGTTTCCAGTTCTACCCTACCCTGGCATCCTGGTTTTTTGCGGTTCACAACAACTTTGGTGCCGAAATCACCCGTCTTCAACCACCCGGCATTGTCCGGACGAGCCATTGGGCCTGAAAGACGACGATGGACCGTTTGAAGCCCAAGCGAACGGCACGGCGGGCCCTTCTGACGAAACTGGTGAACGAAGCCAAGGCAGCCCTCCAATCTACGCCTCCAGACTTGGTGAGCTTGTAGTCTGTGCTCCAGCGCTTGACAACTTGCGAGGCGGAGCTCCGCGCGATCAATACCGAGATGGAACCTTTGATACCTACCGAATTACTGGAAGCTGAGCTAGAGGCTGTGCTACAGTACGAAGATGTGGCGCTTAACGCGATATCAAGCCTCAACACAGTCATAGAATCTCTAAAGAGCCCGACTGCGTCAGCTGCCGCATCTGCGACTTTGATTGACGGCTCGTCACGGGAGACGCTTCAGTCATTTAGCCGTTCATCAGGACCCGGGCTTCCGCAATTGGAAATAACGTCATTTCGCGGTGACATGAGCAAGTGGCTGCCGTTTTGGGAGCAGTTTGAGGCAACTATCGACAAGAACCCGACATTGAGCATAACGGAGAAATTTCACTACCTCAGGAATTACCTTTCCGGAGAGTCCGCATTAGCAATTGCCAATTTAGAGACAACCGAACCATGTTATAAGGATGCCATCGACATGCTTCGCTGTAGGTTTGGAGATCCGTTCCGCATAGAACAGGAACATCTCTACCGCCTACGATCCCCAACTGCTGTTCGGTCTTCCTCCGACGTGACTTGGTTACACCGCCTGTACGATACCCTTCAGAGCCACGTTCGAGGTTTGACTGCATTGAAGGCGCCCACTTCATCATACGCCTCGATGCTTATGGACATACTGCTTCGGAGTCTTCCTCCCGACATTGTTGTTCAGTACCATCGACGTTGTGCTGAAACTTCAACATCGACTTCAGGGGAGCGTGCTCAAACAGCTGATACGAGACTGCAAGATCTCATGGAATTCATTCGTATAGAGGTTGAAAGGCGTGAGAAATCACAACCAGTGCTTGACAAAGCGTCAAGAAACTTCGACAAGACGTATGGATGGCGCAACCAGGACCCTCACAAGCCACGTCCTCCGACAGTTACTGTCCTTCACAACGCAGGAAAGCCACCACCGAAAGAAAGTCCTTGCCTTTTCTACAAGAACAGACATGTGACCGAGGAATGTACGGCCGAGCTGACGAGTACTGACAAAAAAGAGATTCTTCCCATGGACGCACGCTGTTTTCGCTGCACAGCCAAAGGGCACCGCTCAAACGAATGCCGGAGACGTATCGAGTGCTCACACTGTAAACACCGACACGCGACGTCTGTCTGCATGCAGCAAGGTAATAACTCTGGACAGCCGAAGACTAACGCCGAAAATGCGTATTACACATCTGCGGAGACAAGCCAAAACATGAAAGAGCGTCCCACTGTACTTCTTCAGACTATACGTGTATGGGCTGTTTCCGACCAAAGCAGGATCTTTTTGCGTGCTGTCGTTGACGGGGGCAGTCAGAGAAGCTTTCTTCGGGAAGATATATCCAAGAAGCTGAAACTTCCGGTTGTCGGAGAGGTAAACTTGGCCATCAACACGTTCGGCAACACTCGGAGAACCAAAAGCCGAAAATATCGTATCGTTCGACTCAAACTACAAAGCCAATTCGACAGCGGTGAATGTGTCTTGGACGTCGTAGAAATTCCAGAAATATACCAAGATATCTACTCCCATGTAGCTGATATCCCATTAGCCAAGAAATTTCAAAAAAGAGGCAGAAACATCGCGGATAGTGACAATTTGGGGTGGAGTGTTGGAGACAACAGTATCGGACTGCTTATTGGCGATGATCAGATGTGGCTAATCATGACTCCAGAGGTGACCAGAGATGCCAACTCAAGCCTTGTTGCCATCAACACAATGTTTGGATGGACATTTCAAGGTCCGACGCAACACCACACGCCTTACACGCCCGCATGCTTGGTTAGCGTTTTGCACAGCTATGCGACAACGGCAGACCATGAAGTTCCTGAAGACAAGCTTGGACGTAAGTTCTGGGAACTTGAAGCCATGGGAATACTGGAAGACGACCAAGAACGGCACACAAGCACAGTATTGGAGGATTTTTCAGCTTACTATTTCCAAAGTCGATAGGCGATATGAAGTGGCTTTACCGTGGAAGTTTGATCCGAAGAAATTCCTTGAAGACAACAGATCCGAAGCCCTGCGACGCTTGAATTTTCTAGTTAGGCGACTCTTGAAAAGATTTGCTAGCAAGATATGACAAGGCTATACGGCAGTATCTGGTCGACGGGCATGCTGAAGTAGTGCCAAAGCGTGACACGTGCGAAGACAGGCCGCTATACTACTTGCCCCAAAGGGAGGTTCTCAAAGAAGACCGCGTCTCTACAAAACTTCGAGTGGTCTTTGATGCCTCTTCGTCCCGACCACCCAGCCTTTCCCTGAATGACTGCTTGGACAAGGGCGTGAATTTGAATCCGGACATTCTGGAACTGTTACTGAGGTTCAGACGACACAGATTCGGACTTAGCGCCGATGTTCAGAAAGCCTTCCTGCAAATCGGAATACAAGAAAAGGACCGGGATGCTTTTCGATTTGTTTGGTATACGAGCGTACCGACAGGAACTACTTTAGATCGCCTAGAAGAGTGGCGCATGACTCGTGTTCCGTTTGGAGCAACATCGAGCCCCTTTATGCTCTCCGCAACGATTCGACACCACCTCAGCCAAGTTTCGGAAAACAAGAAAGAAACAGCAGAACTCTTAAAATCATCTTTCTATGTTGATGATTTGTTGACCGGAGCCGAAAGCGAAGAAGAGGCTATACGCATCTATAAACAGAGTAACGAGATCATGACAGATGCAGGGATGCTACTTAAGAAGTGGTCAACTAATTCCTGTCAACTAGAAATTTTATTTGACAGCAACGAGAAACAAATGGCCGCACTCAGGAAAGAGGAACCAGTCCTACCAACGAAGGATAGAAAGGTTTTTGGCATTGCTTGGGATGACGACGATGCACTTCATGTCAGCATGAAGTCAACAATACCTTTGTTGAACAAAACACCAGCAACAAAGCGGATTGTGCTACAAGCAATCGCAGGAATTTTCGACCCACTCGGAGTGATATACCCACTCGTCGTCAAGGGCAAAATGCTGTTTCAGCGACTCTGGACAGAAAATATCAGTTGGGATTTGCCTCTTCCTCTGCACATGCAGGAAGAATGGTCGAATTGGTCGAACAATGTCTGCAAGCTAGATGACATCAGAATTCCACGCTACCTCTTTTATGGGCATGAGAAACCACGTGGAAACTTCGAGGTACACGTTTTTTCTGATGCGAGCCCTCAAGCCTATGGCGCCATGGCGTACCTTCATTTTTTGAGCAACCCCACATCAGCAGAATCTACGTTCTTGTTTTCGAAGTCCATAGTAGCACCAATCCGAAAGCTGACAGTGCCCAAACTCGAACTTATGGGAACTCTCGTAGCCGCAAGAATGGGGGAATGCCTGAACAGGAAGGTCTTCTACGGCACTACAACCATTTGGTACTGGACGGATTCGTCAATCTCGTTGGGATGGATAACTGGTAACAAAAAGCGGGAACCATTTGTCGCTAACAGAGTTTCCGAAATTCATCGAACGACTGATCTTTCACAATGTAGACACTGTCCTGGATCAAATAACCCAGCCGATCTAATCACCCGAGGTTGTTCGGCTGAAGAGCTACTCGGAAACCAACTGTGGTGGAAAGGTCCTGACTGGCTGAGATTGACTCCGAATGCATGGCCTGAGAATATTCTCAGCGTTCACCCCCACTATTCTATGCCAAACAATTTACACGTCGTATTCACCGGTTGCACACGAAGCATCGAAGCCGACGTCGTAGATATTCACAAATTCAGCGACTTGCATAAGCTGATCAGAGTAATGGCATGGGTATTACGGTTCTGTTTCAAGACACGTGAGCGTCCCAAGGGTCCGCTCACGACCCGAGAACTCCAGTCAGCGGAGCGGTTTCTGATAAAACAAGAGCAAGAGAAACACTACAAGCAAGAACTCGCCGATTTAAAAACATCGAGGATTAGCAAAATTTCGCCTATCATGACGCTTCAACCATTCATTGACGACTACGGCCTGATGCGCGCCCGAAGCCGACTGTCTAATTTTCAAGTCACCGAAGAAACTAAAAACCCGGTGATATTACCTACCAAGAGCCATTTTACGGACCTAACAATTACCGCTACTCACCGTAGACTCCTGCACAGCGGGGTCAGAGACGTCCTGATAGACCTTCGCGAATGATTCTGGGTACCAAAGGCCCGTCAGCGCATCAAATCCATCATTTATAGATGCCCAACTTGTCGAAAATACAAGGCGAATCCAGTTTCTGCTTCTACACCACCGGTTCCAGCTGACAGACTTCGGAAGTCAAGTCCGTTCCACGTCGTCGGTATTGACTTTGCTGGACCACTGCTGGTTAAAGACGGAGTGACAAAGACGTATATACTTTTGGTACCTTGTGCCGTGACGAGAGCCATACACTTGGAACAAGTTTCCAGTCTAAAGGCAAACTCATTCATCTTGGCATTCAAGCGATATATAGCGCGAAGAGGAGTGCCCAGTACCATCTACTCCGAGAATGGCAATACTTTTAGACGCGCCAACCGAGAGCTACGATCACTCTTCCGAGTTTCCGCTTCTCCTGAAATTCAAGACTTCTGCACTAAACAGGCGATAACTTGGAAGTTCAAAGCAGAAGCTGCACCGTGGTGGGGAGGTTTTTGGGAGAGACTTGTTGGCAGCGTGAAGCGAGCACTGCGAACTGTTCTCGGCAGAGCTTCAGTGAATGCAGAACAATTGAACACCATCCTGTGTGAAATTGAAGCGGTAGTTAACTCCCGCCCGCTTACTTTTGTGAGCAATTCTATCGGTGAGCCTGAAGTTTTGACCCCAGCTCACTTTCTCATCGGTAAGCGACTGACTGCTCTACCCACCATTTAACTCGATCTCCTGGAACAACGTGCTACCGACATAACCAAAAAATGGTATTATCGACAGTCTCTGATGAACGCATTTTGGCTGCGATGGGAGAAGGAGTATGTGCTTCAGCTTTCATCGTTTCATCATGTCCATAGAAAAAATTCAGCACCTCTCATGATTGGAGACGTCGTCCTTATAGAAGGAAGAGGCCCAAGAGGATTGTGGAAAACGGGAGTAATAGAACAGACATTTCCTGGGCGTGACAACGCAGTTCGTGCATGCAAAGTTCGACCTTCGGTGGGACAGTTCTTGACGCGTCCCGTACAGAAATTGCATCCCCTGGAAATCGTCAAGAGCCCGGGTAGAGGATGTTGTGGAAGTAGAGGAGGAAGAAGGGGGCGTGCACACTATCATCATTAGTAAATAAAAGGAAGGCGAAGTGCGTTTCCAGTTCTGCCCTACCCTGGCGTCCTGGTTTCTTGCGGTTCATGACAACTGCGTTAGGATAAATATATTTTTTCAATGAGTGTGAGTGAGTGGCATCCAGTTTTGCTGAGCATGGCACAGAGCACTCTGCGGCAGCTTGACGGAGACCTGGAGGTAATACTGACTCAAGCCGGGTGACAAGACAAACTCTTCGAGCTCCTCAGCACAAGCCTCAACGGCGACGTCCACTGCGTTTGGATCTTCTAGAGCCAGGACCGCCAGCCTCTCGAGACCTATCGTGAATGTTGCAGATAGAAGCACGCACGTGCCTTTCGCTTCCTTTTGTTCCTTTCACAGCGTGACGATCTTGGTGACCGACTCTTCAAAGCCGAGCTCCAGCATCCTGTCCTCTTCGTCAATCACCATCCAGGCAGTCTTGCTCAGGGAGAAGGACTTGGTGTGCTCCAAGTGGTCCGTCAGTCTTCCGGGAGTTCCGACGACGATCGCGAGCCCCTTGCGAAGCCGCGCCTTCTCGGACTTCTTTTTCTCCTTTCCCATGAGGACGCCCGGAACGACCCAGGTGCAAGCCTTGCTCAGCTTCTCGAACCACTCGTAGGTCTGCAGCGCCAACTCTCTGGTCGGCACGATGACCACGGCACGGACGCCGTCATTTCTTGTCAGCTTGGGCCTGATCTCCTGCAGGCGGTGCAGTATGGGAAGTGCGTAGGCCAAAGTCTTACCAGAGCCCGTGTGTGACTTGATCAAGGTGTCGCGGTGCATTAGGAGAGACGGTATGGCTAGCTTCTGGACTTCCGTGGCCGTCGTGATCTGGAAGCGATCTCGGAGGCAGGAAACAAGGTGCGGGTGCACGGAGATGTCGGCGAATTGCGACGAAGAGAAGACGGGTTCGTTCTTGGCGTCGACGACTGTCGTCTGCTGCACCGGCTCGGGTTCGGCTAGCGAGGCGCGGCCGTCAAACAGCGAAGACGCCTGCACGAAGTCTTTCGCCTTCTTTCGCGTCGGCTGTTCGCTTCAGCAAATCTGCGCATCGCTGTTTCTTGGGCCATTCGTTTGCCTATGGCGATTCCGTTTGTTCAGTGCTGTTCCCAGCGCTCCGCCTGTTGTCGGAGTCTTACGCGGTGCGATGGGCCTTCTAATCACTTGAACGGACGGATGTGTTTTCGGAGCACCCCTCTGAAAGGTTGCGGCAGCAGCAGCAGCGGGGGTCGCGAACGGTTTCCGTCTCGCCTGGAAGTCAGTGTTCAGGTTGAGCACGATGGCTGAGTCGTCCATGGCCACGTGAGGCAGGAGTCCGATGGCTACGCAACGGTTACAAGATCTAAAAGCAATCTTAACGCTTTGCAAGATTCATGTTGGTTCACAGGGCTCATTTGGCATTGTAAACGCAGCGCACGGCAAATACATGTCCCAGGCAAGCACCCACGTTTGCAGCGAGCCGCATACGAAAGCACGCTGAGAACCGCAAAACGCGCGAGAGCCCATAACGGTACGCAGGCATCGTGAAAATGTCCTTCAACGCGTAGCGCACTGCGTTTTGCAAATGGCGCCGCTGACTGACGAAAAAAAATCCACCCTCCCCGAAAGACGCCAAAAAATGTACCTTTCCATTTGTCCGACGAGGGTGCAAGTTTCGCGTATGTTTATTTAGCGCGGTTTTTAAATTTGAAAAAGACGCATAGTGTTCCAAGTCTTCTGGGAATGACTTTGCGAATGTGAGCAGTCGAAAACAGGTGGAAGGCTAATTCTCTATTGCTGCTTCTAAGCAGGTCCACAGTGAGTTTGCTTATCGGGTGCGAACTGTTAACGACGGGTGTCCCAGGTGTCTGCAAACACCAGCCCGGCCCCAATAATGTGCTCGTTCGTTTGAACTATTCTAAATCGCCTTTTTTGTTTGAACGAACCCTTCGATTTCGTTGTGCCATTGCCATTTGAATGGGAAGGTCAGACGTACAAATCTCTGCTCTGGTGTAAAACTCCGTAAAAATGGCCAGGGGGTGAACTCGTTCATAAGCGTATAATTCCTCAAGAACTTACAAAAAACAATGTTTGGAATGGTTTTCATTTCGACACTGATAGGACGTGGAGGAAGTGCAGATGCGCCTAGCTACTTAAGGTTGCTCCGTATCATCCCAAAAACACAAAGCAAAGGAAAATTTGACACAGATGTCCAAAACTAGAGACTCTGCGCAATTTCAGAGCGCAGAACTGAGTCGCATATCTTTCCACATCATACTTCTGTTCGGAAATATTTTCGACAATAAGGGAAAGAGCAAGAATTACTCGAATCGTCAAGTGCAGGAAACTTCAAGGGAGCAACAAATTCTCGTGCTTACTGTAAGTTCTGTTTAGGGGAAGCTACAGATGAGGTTCTGTTCCCAACACTCGGCAAAATTTTATGCTAGAGTTATTTTCTTAATCAAATATTTGGTAGCACAGAAAACTCGTGTGATCCTTCGCAGTCCATGCTCATCGTTGCACCATAGTTCCACCGTTCTTATGGCCTCTAAGCTTTCTAACTTTTTTTTATCTCATTTATGTCATGGAAGCCCCTCTGAGTCATGATGACTGCCGTTTGTCAAAATTTTCCAAGCACCTCTTCAACGCATGCACATATACTTCTTCGGTCTTCTGTTTTTGTTTACTGGTAGCACCATCAGGGCAGGAGTATTGAGGAATGTAGTACGGTTTACTAACACGAAAGCAAAGAAGAAACTTGAGAATACCGTGAATGTGGTACATAGTAAACTCTCCGTAATGTTGACTAGCGACTACCGCCATCCTCGGGGAAATATTTTCAAGTTTGTGTGTTTTTACGACGAGTCAACTTTTACAGAACACTTGACACTATGTAACATAGTAAGCACGATTTATGCTAAGTAGACTTAATTAGAACCACAAGCTAGGCGCTCAAAAAAAACTACACGGGAGGGGTGCCGTTGGTGGGAACAGAAAACTCCAGTGAACAAATAAAAGAAGTTACTGGCACCGCCATGGAATCGAACCTGGAATGCATACAGAAATGGAGCTAGGGCCTGTTGTCTAACCGACTGAGCTACGAGCCCACGCGGAGACAGAATAAACAGGCGGTGCACTCACCGAGCACATGTATGCGGGTGTACCCCCTGCGTTCTTGCTGAATGCCACGTGGTAGCGTCACGCGACCTCTCGCGCCGCTGTGCGTTCCGCCCACGGCACGTGTAGCGGCTACGTGCGCGACTTGTGGATGCGCTATAGTTGGTGACAGCTTAACTCTGCAGCGGCTTTTCAAGATCAAAGGAATTTTGTGTTCATCCGCAACCAATGGCGTCTCGCCGTTTATGTGACGCCTGCGACATACGTTTTGAAGGAGAACTACTTCCAATATGGCCGTGCTCGCTTGCCGACCGCTGATGCGCCGTCGAGCGACAACGAGGTAGCCGAGAACCAAAAGCTCTGTATGCGATTTGTGTTACGAATGTGCTGTAGTGCATCAAGAAGCCGCTTATCGTCACCTGTCCCGTGTGTGTGTTACCGCGTCGTGGTTTGTGCGTACGTGAGGAAATCGTGGCTGGCACTGGTGGGCTGTTTCTACGCGGAACGTCGTCACCGAACTCGATCTGAGAACGGCGAAGCGTCGAAGCTGCATCTGTTGCTGGTGTGATTGTAGAAATTGTGTCGGCGTAACGCAACCTCTGTGAAGAAATAATACGATTTGCTTTCGCCTACGGCAGTAGCGGTGACAAGTTGCAAGCGTTTTCGTTTGTTGCTGTGAGCGTAGGCTGCGCCCGATGTTGAGCGCAGGCCTACGTGGTGTCCGTCTGGCCCGACGCGGATTGTCCAAACGTGTGGCGTGTTTTTCGGCCGGATACGGCCGCTCGTACAGCCTTACATGTTATTAAGATGATTGCCAAATCTTACAATGTAAGGTACCTTTCCTTACTAATTCGGGCATTGCTTTAGCTTGCCGGGGTACGAACGGAGCAGTGGTGTGGCGTTTTTTTTTTCCCTGGCGTAAACAGGTATGTTTAAAGCATCATTGCAGAGACTCGCGAAGAATTAAACGTTCGTGCACAATTATCCGAGACTGTGTAGCTTTACGAAAATCGGTATGAACCTGCCTTGCTGCGAGAGGTTGGTGCCTATGCCGTTCTGTTTATGCCAATGGGCACATTATCGCACATACAAAAGTATTAACGAGTGCGAGTATTGTTGACGTAATCAAATGTGGTGGCGTTTCGTTTCTTGACTGTCATTGGTTGGTCGTAATCATCAGTAGCATTTTTAAAACGTATAAGAGGGGTAAATAAACATCGAAACTGTATGATTGCTTGATTTTGAACTACGCCGTTGAAGAAAGCCGGAAGTGTGTGGCCCCGCGACATGACCACGTATTTTTTATACCTTTCCAAAAATACACATGCATGCAGCTTTTTCTTATGCCTGCTAAAAGCTTATGGTGCGTATGTTCCCATCACTGCACAAAGTGGCATCAGAGAAACTGACAATGCGTGGACTGAGGCTGCGTATTCTGTGTGCAGTATGGAATTTCTCAGAAGTGTCGTGAGTTGTTTTGGAATAGCTGAATGCGTTTCGTAGGAATGAACCAACAGTTTATCTTCCCTTTATCTTCATGCAAAGTTTGCGTGATGGGCAGCTGTGTTTCATAGTGATGGCTGTACTTTAATGATTGCATTCTGGTGCTTGGGCAGTTTAAGTTTCAACTATGGGGTTACATAGTGTATTGGCAGACATTCAGATTTCCAGTGTCTCTGTCATGATAGACTGTTATTATACAGAGTGGACGACATGTTTGAGCGTCTTCCCATGGAGCATACTTTAATTTAGATTCAACACCGCTTCCCACTTTTAGATGTGTTTATTGTTCCAGGAACTGTGACAAGAGTTGGAGAGCCTTCAAACAGTGACTGAAGGTGGTTCAGGTTGAAGAGCTGCAGTAATAATTGCTAACATTTGTGTATTAGGTAGAAGTGGAGTATGTCACCCCTTCAGACTGCTATGTTCATACTTTTTAATTATGCACTGTTGCTTCTGGTTTTACAGCTGCAAGAATAATAGAAAACAGCGATGCGGGATATCCAAATGGTTTAACTTCAGGCCTCCAGAGTGTCATGTCGCTGCTTTTTGAGCACACTATTGCTTCCGCTGTTTCAGACGCAGTAAAAATTGGAAAAACGTGCTCAGCAGGTCGCAATGTTACTTCTTCAAGATGATATGTAACTCCTTTGCGAGGTTGAACTGTTGCTTCTGACTAGAAAGCTATAGTAAGAAGGGAAAGCTCTAATAAAATACGTTGAAATGTGTTTATTCCAGGCCTTCAAGCTTTGATGTCGCTGCTTTTTATGCGCAGATTGTAACTTCTAGCAATGAAGTTGCGGTGAAAGTTGAAGACACTTACATAGTACGTTAGAATAAATTCATGCCACACTTTCAGGCTATGCCGTCGCTGCTTCTGTCACGCACACATTGTAGTTTCTGGCCATGAAGTTGTGGTGAGAGTTGAAGATGCTTATGTAGTACATTAGAATGACTTCATGCCACACCTTCAGGCTGTGAAGTCACTGCTTTTCACGTAAACACTGTTGCTTTTGGCTTTAAAGCTCCATTAGACATTGAGAACACTGGTGCAGCAAATCAAAATGGATTAAACGTCAGGCTTTCAGGGTGCCACTTTGCTGCTGCTAGCTGGAAAGTGTGGGAAGAATAGAAAATGCTTGTGCAGCAGCCCATGGCACCTCACAACAGGCAGTGAGAATTAAATGTTTCTTCTCCGTGTTCAAGTTCGTGCGATAATTGGTTGCAGAAGTGGACAAAATGGAAATGCTTGCATGGAGATGTCGGCACATTTTTAAATAAGTCACGTAGATCTCGTGTTCGTGCTCATATTATTGGGCCTGTTGAGTGTAGTTGCCTAAATAGGTGCAGTAAGAAATGAATGCGCTTGTATAGACCTTCGTTCAAGTTTCGTATGGGCAGTCGGTGTTCGACGTCACTGTATGGTGTACATAGGGGAAGGTTATTGACTTCAGGAAGGTTATGAGAAATGAAAATGCTTCCACAAAACCTTGACAAGGCTGTGAAGGAACTACATGTTGAACCGAATATTTTCTTTGTGTCTTCTATTTAAAAACCTCATCAGCAATTAAAATATCTTCACGGTAGGCTGCTGCATATCAGTGTAAAAACCACTTACATGTCTGTCACAAATCGTAGTGGTCGAGAACGGCTGTTGCAGACACCGATATCCCTGTTCTTGAATGGTGAACCCCTTGCCGCCACTGATCATATGCGTATACTGGGACTGGAAATCAGTGCAACTGGGTCGGCATCCTCATGGGTCCGCTGCACCCGACAAAAGGCCACCAGAATGTTACACTTGTTCCGCCGAATTGGCCAGAAGTCAGGGGGTGCCTGCTCTCGAGTCATGCGTACGCTAGTGCGTGCTATCTTCCAGCCTCGACTAGTTTACCAAGCCCAGTTCCAACACCTCACCTTGCGCGACTGGGATCGCTTAGAAACTGCAAATAGAGAAGCAATGCGAGTTATCACCGGGCTTCCTCGCATGACCTCTATACCGACACTTCAAGCCGAAGCGCAACTGAACACGCTGGATGAAATCGTACATCAGCGTCGATCGGCTCGTCGTTTAAAAATTCAATCGATTTCCGCCGCGGCAGCACTTGCACACTACTACGATCGTGCTTCGCCTCTGCTACCTCGCTTAGCGGAGCCCCCTCCATGGCAGCGACCTCAAGCTACGGACAACCGGCCTCTAGGGTGCATAAAAAGCATTCACCCCCAAGAGAAGCAGGCCAACCCACCGCTTCCTTTTGACTCGCCAGAGGGCCTTCAAGCGCATGTGGACGCAGGGGTAGCCGACGGCATCCTCCACACAAGCCTTGTCTGCCCCACTATGCCATCAATCAACCAGACATGCTCGTATTTCACAGAGGCGCCACTTCCTTCTCTGTTGGCGGAGCTGGTTGCCATTCGAGATGGCCTGTGTGCTTTAGCTTCTGAGCTCGGCGCTGCCCCACCACCGCGCTTGGTGTTATACACCGATTCCACTCAGGCTGCTCGAGAGCTCCGGCGCGTCAACAGTACACTGGGCATTACATGCGAAGTGCACCAGATACTCCAATCATTCCCGTGCCCTGTTCGCGTCCTCTGGACCCGCCGGAGCACGACCACGCACGCCCTCGCCGACTCAGCCGCTCACCCGCAGCAAGTGGTGTACCCACTCCCGTTTCTACAGCTCTCACTGGAAGACACCCTACTCATCAAGAAAGATATTCTTCGGCGCTCCACGCGTGCCCTTCTCCCTCCGCGTGGGTCTGACCTTCCTGGCGGCTTAACCCGTCGTGAAGAGGTCGTGCTTCGAAGAATCCGCCTGGGCGTCGCACTGACGCCTGCTGTGCGAGCAACGTGGACTTCTAGTCTTGCAGATCCTTCTCCGACCTGCCCCTACTGCCCTGCCCCTGTTGCTGAAGCGACATTGGAACATTTGCTAGGGACGTGTCCAGGGCTTCAATCAACCCGAGCTCGACACATGGGGCCCACAGGACATCGCCCAGGGCGACCTCCAGATATTCATCGGTGGGCGCACGGCCCACTTTACAAGAAACTGTTGGAATTTATTTCCGAAACTGGACTCTATACTTTCCTGTAGTGCGCCCGCCTCACACTGTGTGTCTTTCTTTCTTTCCTTTTTTTTTTTGCTTTCCTTTTTTGTCGTTCCCCTGTCCTGTTTTGTCTATTGTTTTCCTGTTATCTATGCCCTGTGGCAAAATGGCGCAATAAAAAAAAAAAAAAAAAAAAAAAAAAAAAGCCAATGGAAGTTTAATGTCGCACAACTGGAAAGTAGAACTTCGGAAGGATGCATTTGTAGGTCACTATTCATTTTTTCGATAAAAGCTCGCAGCAGTAATTTTTGAGGTGGCTGCTAGTGCTTTTTCACCGCCAGTCAGGGTTCTCTGCCTTATCATTACACTGTAAACTGCGGGGTCGTGATATAACACTAACGAAACAGCGGCAGCTGTTTTATTACATCGCTGGGAAACGCCTCGGAAATCGTCGCCTGGATTGAAAGCATGACACCGTATACTGCCAATCAAACGAACTGACGTAGAGCGTCTTGCCACTCGCGTGTCTCGTGAAGTAGAAATGATTAGACTTGTAACGTTTCACATCCCACAGTTCTATGCTCGCGCCATACTGTGTTGTCGTCTCGTTTAAGCGGAATAAAATAACGCTTGTTTCTTCGCACCTACAGCTGATTTTGCAAGGCAGGACACCTTACGCGGCATCGCAACCTCCACCGTTGCGTGCGTCACCGCGGTAGGTGTTTGCAGGGCGTCACTACGTTCGAAACGGTCGCATAGAACAATACGTGGCCTGTTGATATCGCGGCCGATTTCTGAAAGACACCGATGAATTTTCGCCTCTGGTTTCCTTTTCACCCTGGGCTTACACAGTCCGCGCACTGCATCCAGCCATTGCGGCGACGAACCGCCCCTTTCTTCCACCCTGCGTTTACGACGCTTTATTTAACGGTGATTATGGCTGTGGAAGATATGTACCGACGACATTTCTTGACAATGAGTGCACACGCAAAGCGAAGAAATAGTCGCACTGCGACGAGCCCGACCAAATGTAACAACGACCATTGTGTTATGTTTCTCCAAGCAGACGACGGCTAAGCGACGTGTAGCGGTCGAACTTCGAACTATTCAGGCCCAAAAATTGTCTGCGCTTTGTTTATGTGTTAATTTCTGTTGTCTAACAGTAAAAGAATCACAGATAGCCTTGATTTAGGTATAAAATAAACTGGGAATAGTTTCTACCAAGAATAACCTTTGTTTCAGTGAGTAATTCTTTTTTTCTCCTGAGCCAGTTTTCACTGAGGATGACTTTTTCTTTTTTCTGTGAGAATCATTCATTCTTCGGTATGAAACATATAAAAGCGACTTCATAATCAGATGGTTATACTGTCAGTCGCTCGTATTAGTAATCATAGGTATAAACAGCTGCAATACAACGAACTATTTTTTCTAACCGCGGAGAGTCAGGTAGCGGCCACACAACGCTTGTGGGTGGATCTGTACTCTTACCCTGTCATCGACTATAGGAGTTATATAAATAAAAGGAAGCTCACACCAGCTCCCGCCATGTCACTTATCATACGTCTCTGCCGCCGATCTCCTCGCGACCGTCGGCAGAGGCAGAGACGAAGGAAAATTGGCTTCGTCTAACACCGCGTTTCAGCTTCCTTTAACATTATAAAAAATGAGTTTCCACTCATTGTGCTTCACCAATACAACTCAGCCAACCACCGTTCGTGAATCATGCATTGACTTATGCATTAACGTAACCTTAGCAAAGATTCTCTTTGAAGCAGTAAAGGACGGCGTTACATGCATTTCAGTAATCTCTTTGGTGAGCCACATGTGTTAATTCGTGTGACGTAGCATGGGTAATCGTTGTGGGTGTCGTTTACAGCACCACTTTCCAACCACCTTCACAAGGTGGATTGGCGAGCGTTTTTTTGTTTGTTCTTGTTTATTAAATCATCATTCAGGATCATTAATTAGCCCCAGAAAATCTACGCCTGCCTGAAGTGTTACGGGACCCCGCTAGCGGTTTTCCGATTAGATAGAACTCAAGTATATATACTGAAGAGCAGAGGGAGCGTGGTCAAAGTGTCTCACAAAATAGTAGTTGAAAATAAACACGATGTGTGTATACTGAACAATTGCTTCTTTGATCGATCCAGGTGCTTCGAGACGAGTCGGGTGTACTTTGCTAGTGACAAAGGGCTGAAGTTGAAAATGGGGGGTGGTGCATCTCTGGCCCAGGGTTGAAAGTTAAAAACCGGTGCTCGCCTCATCAGGCGCGAGTGGGCCACACACAAAAACCACTCCGTCAAGCCGGACCTCGTATACATAACTGCGCCAGGTTCGCCGCTTCGTCAAGCCGGACCTTGTATACATAACTGCGCCAGGTTCGTTTTGTTATGGTTGGAGGCTCTGCATGAGCGAACATGGATTTGAACGCCCTAAAATGGAACATATTATTTTTTTTTCGATCCCCACGCACACCGATGTGCCGACCATCTCCAATAAAGTTGTGTTATGTTATTCTTTTTTTATTTCTTTGTGTTGGTGTAATTAAAACTTTACCCGTAGCATTGCCTTTTTTATTCTCATCGGTGTCCCCTGCAAAATAGGAAAATTGATTTCGATCCAACGCTTGGTTTTTTTCATTAGGCAGATTTGGGCTATTCTTTGCATTTGCACGCACTGTAAAGTCACCATGAGAAACTCGCTGTAATTACGTGAACCTTTCTCGCTCGCTTCTTTTTTTTCTTTTTAGCAGCTATGACGTTAGGTACTGATAGGAAACGTATTTAGATAACGTTGCGTGCGTAAACAACAGTAAAAGCGAATGGCACATCACCCATCAATAGCAGAAAACAAGTCCCTATTTCCCCGCTTACGCTGAGTTACGAGTATTGGAAGGCTCAAGTAATTTCGGCGCAATACGTACTATATCATTCCGCCATTTCGAAAACCAAACAAGCACCAAACGGCGAGCGAAAACTACGCTTCCCGTATCGGCCCAAGCAAGAAAAAAACGTGTTCTGTGGTATGCACGTGTAATCGAGACACACGCACTGGGAGGGAAAGGAAAATGAAGGCAACAACTTCAGCGAGTTCCAGCTGGAGTCAATTACCCCGAAATTCCGACACCTCGAGTGACAATGAACTCGAGAGAAAAGCGTAGCAGACGACACCCAACTCCCAGGTTGGCGTTTTCGTCCTTTGCAATCACGGCTGACGCCGCAGAAGGCTCGCACGTGCAAACTAGCGCGCGGGCCTATTTTAAATTGCAGACGAGGCGCAGAAGAACCCTTCGGCGCTGAACTCGAGGCTCGACATTTCCTAGGTCACACCCTCGTGTTACATATTCCGGAACACGCGCTGCTTCTCCGCGCTTTCTGCGTCCGACATGAGCACAAACCTCGATTTTGTGCCGTATGCTGCTAGAGCGAACTCTAGCGTAGCGGTCTGGAGGAGACTGCGTGAGCGCAATCTTTATTGCGTGAAATAGAGGTATACCGGCGAGCTATGATGCACTACGGAATCAGCATGTGTATAATACAGTAGAGGGTTAATTCCTTCCATCTGATGAGGACAGCGTTATTGTAGCTTTTCCACAAGTTAGCCGTTTGCAGTTCAATTACAGCCATGCAAAAGCGGCATGGGATTCAAATGACTGATCCCATGCACTGCCACCCCCTAACGTGACTTGGCCTCACACATGAAGCAGTATAAGTACACTACCGAATACTGATCATTGTATATATCACCACTGCGCTAATCATATGAAACATGCGATATTCATAAGAAAGGCTTTCTCCGTATAAATACACTCACCTCGATATTACAGGAGAAGTACCTCTTGAATGGACCGACGCAGCCGTGAGTTCCGTCAGCCCTGGAAGATCAGAAGACAGCAAGAAGAAAGCAATTCAGTGGAACTAATTTGCGCGAAAGTGTCATGCCTTCACCACTAGTGCGCAGAAAAAGGGTGCACCGAAATGCTTACGGTCCCCCAGAGAACGAAACCCTCGACACAGGCAACCGGTTTCGTTATAAAGAACACTTCATTAAAACCAGTTATGAATTGATCTTAATGAACCCCGGCGGGTAGTGCCATAATCTTCGAATAAAGCGATTTATTTATAACGATGATTATAACAGCACGTTCGCACTACGCCAGGAACACGCAAATCAAACGCCATCGTCGACCACCTGCCATCCTCTTTACGCCTGCATTGGCAACCAAGGCGAAGACGTATCGACGAGGCGAGATGTGCGGGTTAGCGCCATGTGGCCACCGCAGCAAATGTACGCGTGCCCGTTCTTTACGACGCCTACCGCAGGACGTCACAATAAACACACGACGTCCCAAGTCGGGCAACAAGCGACCCTACTGTCCTCAGTGTATTGCATGCAGTCATGAGATGTATCACGCACGCACTATCCGCCCTTACGCCGCCGGTCCTTGCATTCACCCGAATTCTAGGTTATTTACGTGGATGCGTTGACAATACCTCTGAGGGCGAGGTAACGACGGACGCCCTACTTCTGTCGGTTGCATGTGCTGTGAGAGCTTACTTACTGCTTCGGTTAGATATGCGCAATATCGCCTCTGTAAGGGTAAAGTGCCAGGAAAGAGGCTGGAAAGAGAAAAGTAAACGAGAGAGAGAGAGAGAAAGCGGAACTGGTGCCGACTTGAGTTTTCTTTTTAATTATCCGCGCTTTTAACGCAGCCGGTGGCGAAGAAGACAAAAATAGAGAAGAGTGGCAGTTCGAAGGTCTCTACGCAGACAGCTAGAGAGGAGTCATGCGGTGGTTACAACGCGACTGAAGAAGTGCGGGGACAAAGACAAAATCAAGGAATGCTGAGAAGGAGATCAACAGAAGGGACGCCAGCCACAAGCCTACCATACCACTACTCTTTTGACGTTGAGAAAGGGAGGGGGAGATGGGGAATGAGAAGAATAGAGGGCAGAGGTTGAAAAGGGTGCTAATTTTTGTTTTAAAACCGCTTCGCTTGACACGGGGAGAGAGGAAAAGGGAGACGATCTGCGATAAGACAAAAATGCAACACAGATAGAAAAAAAGAAGAAATGTTGATGAAAGTCGGAGTAATTTTTTTAAGCGAAACAGGAAGTCCGACAAACACGACGTGAGCTTGGAAGAAAGCGGTAAAAGCAGAGGATACCGGACTATAAGGAAGGGAGAGCTGAAACAGCAAGGAAATGACGTTGACACGCTGGTAACCTGAAAGGGAGAGCGTCGCCTGACGCTGCCACCGTGATAGATATTCGCACTATGGGAGCGCGTAAATATCCAACAACTTTCGTTCTTTTTCCTTTCTCTCTCTCACGTGAAAACCCCCGACACCCTTCTTCAAGCGGTGTGAAAGATGGGTGGCTCGTGTTCTCTTCACACAGGCTTTACCGCATTGAGCAAATGAAGCGCGAGGAGAGGCGAAGTGTGGTGTGGCGTGGCTCGCTTGAAACCGCGCCGCGCGAGTCCACCGTGTGTCCCCCGTTGTGGCAAGCCAGTACACGCAAGGTTGCGCTAGACGCCTTCTGTTCCCGCGCCTCTGCCCTCCCCACCCTAGCTGCCGTCACCTTGAGGATGCGGCTGCAACGCTGGTGTATCGACGAGCTCGCGAAAAACTAAAGAATTGAATTACTGCTTCGGATACTTGGCCGAGATTTGTGGATTACTTCATTCGACAGCCATTGAAACATCGAAGCGCCTGAGCCTACCAAGACAGCAGCTTGAGGAACTAAACGTGACACAAACGTTCGCTCTTCCCCGAACCTCTTCTCTGAAGCGTTTGCATGCGAGGTAGCAAGACAGCCTGGCAGATCTCGTAGAGGCCAGACCGCTACCGGGCGCCGTGAAGCAACAGGATCCACCGAACTTGAGGCGAGCGGTGTTCGCTTTTGATATAAAGTGACGGACCGTTTTCACCTTTCGGACTTTGATAAGAACCGGAGTGTATCGAGGCTGTGTTGCGCAAATGGCTGCTTCCAGGACATGGACGAATGATGATGATGATGATTGAGCCCTACCCCTTGCAACGGGCGATCAACAGGGGTTCCGGCAGTGTCGGGAAGACTCCTGCAAGGGTGCTCACCTTAACTCCTCGCAGACGCGCGTCTGGTAAGCGACACCTCCTCCGCAAGTCCTTGAGCAGGAGCTGCTGGCGGTCCAGGGGCCCCAGGGCCCGGACTCGTGGTACGAGCCCGGGTTCAGGCCCAGTGTCACGTCCTGCTGGAAGTGGTGGTGCTGGTGCTGGTGCTGCCGCCGTTGACGGCTGTGCCGAATGAGCTGCTCTCGGATGAAGGGGAGGGGAGAGAGAGAGGAAGCATATCCCCCCGTTGCAATAGAGGGCATGCAGCCCAACCACAGAGCAAATTTATCTCAACTATATATGCACCCGCACTTTCAGTTATCGACTGCACTTTCGGTTTCGAGACATTCGAAATCTTCGAACAAGTACGACGCTGGTTACGCCCGCCTGCGTTTATGGGAGTGCATTAACTAAGCGGGGACTAGTAAGTCGCTACCGAAAAGAAGAAATGAGGGTACAGAATTACGGCAGGCATACTAATGATTGGAAACTTGCTTAATTGGCCCTGGAGGAAAAGCAGGGGCGGTGAGCACGCCCCGCTGTAGAAAAGGACTGTAGTATCGATTCGTTGTGCCGCAGCTCTGCGAAACTCCCCCGATGTATACTTTGCAAAGGTAAAAACGGCGCTAAAATCGGCCTATTGAACACGTCCTAAGTCCTGCGTATCAGGCTTGAGACACATGCGTCTGCAAATGGGCTCGGCGGCTTGAATGAACAGTCACTCATGATGTAGACAACGTTAACCTATTAGTCGCCACCATATCCCTCTCAAAAGCGGCTGGCGACCAACCTCTCCTTCATTTTCTGAGAATGCGGGTTCACGTTGGCATTCGCAGCGCCTGCTAGGGAGATACGCCTTTGTGCAAGCACTTCCCTGCTTGATTTTTTCCCCCGCTATTTTTTTTTACGAGAATGTTTTTGAGAGCACATTTTTGGCTTTCTTTCACGGTGCAGTGATTAACCACGTTGCGCCATGAGAGTGAACACTGAACACACGTTTTAGGCAAGTCGTTCAGTGGTATACCTGAAGCAATAAAAAGGTATGAAAGTCGGAGAGAAGCGCCTAGAATAAGCGGAATGCGATGAGGGAAAAAATCGCTAGGTGACGCAGCAGGTGCGAGTGCCTATATAGGAAAGCGAAAGAGAAACGCACGATTTTTATACAAGAAGAGGAGGCACCCTTCTGAGGCAGCCACTCACGTGTCTTCTGCCATCTGCCGGCGAGACTAGCAGCAGGAGGAAAGCCGCTAGGAGCAACGCTCCCCAACTCCTGCCAAAACAGAATGGAGAAGCAAAACAAACGTCTGTATTAGTACGAGAACTGACACGTACTACTTTTCAAATGTGAAATACGCAAAGCAGATAATACCTTCACTACCGACATTTTCCACAGCTCAAACGGAAACACACCCACTCTAATTCCAAGCTTATTCCTCCAGCGAGGACCAGCTGCGGTCTGCAGAGTTCAGGGGAGGCGATTACAACTAAAGACGACGCGTTTTAATCCTTCACCGAAAAAACGGGCATCCTCATTCTGTCAGCGATGTAGTGAGCCTGAACCTCGTCTTGTGTGCCGAGCCATACGCTGTCCATGCTGCCCTTGAACTTAAAAGAGTCTCTTGCTCATAGATTTTTGTTGGTAAAAAGAAAGTAATGATATATAAATGCCTGGGCACTTCGACAAATAAGGCTAACAGGCGGGTTTACGACTGTATGCGGTCTGAAGTATACGACCGAGTCATTTTCGGCTTTGTTTTTGAGTGCCCGAATCCCTCGACCATGAAAGGCTGGTCGAATGATTCGAAGCCAAGCTTATGGAAATATTTTATAGCTAACGACCGCGCCTCAATCAATCCTGACTCGGAACGTATTACTTGTGTCGCCGTAGTTTTATAATTGCGAATACTCAGTGTTGACAGCGGTGCTGTGAAATTGGGGATTTCCACTATTCTAACGCGCGTTCTTTTTTGCTAAAAGTAGCCTTCATATTTGTGTTCGCGTTAAATTAGGCTTAGCACGGAAATTGGCAACGACGCAGCGAGCAGCATTGCCAAGGACCCGAACTCCTCCAGAATCAAACTCAGTCCAATCCAAAACAATCAACCAACACCACCTGAGTAAGTTTTGGTGCAACCATTCCTCGGTACCTCAATGGGCGTACCTTAGCCCGCTGTTGCACATATTTCTGCTCCTGCAGCTAGCGCTTCGTTTTAGTCGTTAGGGCTGCGAACAAGGTACAACCTTGAAGCGTCCATCAAGCGCAAAGTAATTCACTTGTCTTAGCGAGTGGAACCGAGCGGCATGCAAACAGGGCGTGCAGGAGACTTGAGTGGGCGAATGACGTAGCCATATTTTTAAGCAAGGCTTCACCGGCCCTGCATGAGCGCAAACGTTTTCGAAACTTGAAGGACCCCGTGTGAAACACATAAATTAGCAGGGGATGAACCAACGGTCAGTTTCGTTCAAAATTATGAAGGTCAAGGCACTTCAAATCGCAAACACTATTCAATGTACACCGCTCCGGTTTTATGCCGTCATGAGCAGCAGATAAGCAACTTTATGAAGCACAAGGAATTCCCGCTGCCACACTTGCATGCATCAAATAAAATATCATCTGCCAGGTACATGACGTGATGTACGTCTACACAGTAGAATGGGCGTCATATTATTTTTTCGAATTCGAATTTTCCTAAGTAAACTTACCTGCGCGTTACAACCCGGGACACGTTAGAATCGTGAAAATACGGGCGAAACATTGCATGAAACTATAATAGGAAAAGTTCTGCCCTCACAGCGGTCCTTGACCAGTGTCGGAATCCTACGGCAACGTCAACGCTTAGGCATGTGTATCTGCAGCTGGACTCCCGGGTACATGGCGGCAGATCTTATCCTCAACTCAGATCGCCAGGAAACAAACTTCTGCACGCGGCGCTTGCGAAGCTGGGAGCCAGGTAGGGGTTTTTTTTCTTGCTTAATACCGCTACAAAGTTTATTCTGTCTCTCTCTCGCTGTCTACTGCCCTGTCTATCTCGACACCGCATGATGTAGTGTATCGGCGCTAGTATGCCTGTTTCGTTCTAATCAATGAAAATACTGTTTCCAAGTTAGGCGGAACTACTAACCACGTTCAACTGATATTCCGCCTTTTTTACCTTTTCCAGACTATTATAGTGGGGCGTCGTCAAAACAGAACACAACGAAAGGGCACGTGACCAAACGGCTCGCTACAAAAGAGCACGGCCTCAAAAGAACACGCGACAGAAGAGCACATCGACAAAACAGCACATCGAAAGAACGGCAAGATTTTATGGAAAGCCTAAATAGGCAATTGTTTAAATTTTAACTTGCATGCAAACATTATAGAGGGCGCTAAATGCTCTCTATGAGTTTCTCTTCACCTTCCGTTACCCTTTCTCGGAAAAGAAGTGTTCTGGCTTTAATCACTACATTATGTAGGATGTTTGAAATGAAAGCGGCAAAAGCCAGGGCGAACACTTGGTAAAACTATTCAGACACCGAGAGAAAACGCTCTTGTAAAGAACCACAACATAAAAAATAAAAAAGAAACGGCGAAAGGGTGGCTGGCATGAAACAGAAAATGGCTTTTGTTACCTTTTTGACATCAAGGTTTATATAAGCGGTCACTTACACTAATCGTTTTTGAATTAGCACTACAATTCTTGAGGATAATAGCAGAGTATTACATATATAATAATAATATAATAATAATAATAATAATAACATTAATATTAATAATAATAATAATAATAATAATAATAATAATAATAATAATAATAATAATAATAATAATAATAATAATAATAATAATAATAATAATATTGAGCTATTGCCTTGAGACCTCCTTACAAAACTTTTTTTGAATTCTCAGCTCATCGCAGTTCTTTCAATTCTATTCCAATATTTTCCATCGTTACAGTTCCGATTGAATACGAGGCTGCCACTAAATGTGGAAGCTCTCTTCCATCCCGTGCGACATGGCGTCACCTACACAATTTTTTTGTTAATAAAACGGTGCACCTTCAACTAGCGGTACAAGGCAGAAGAAAAATCACAGTTGGCGGCCCCTCCCTTCGTCCGAGACCAGGCTGTTGTATCTAACATTTATTTCAGATCTTGCCACTGGAAGCTTTCCAGAACTGGCAGGGCCGGATCGTTTCGTCCGCAGGCTTCAACGCGTTAGCGCGCGCTGTAACTAGGGCTGAGTCTACAGTCAAAGCCCGAGCTACGAACCCAAAGAAAATGCTGTGCGCCCGGAATGCGATGAGAGCTCAATAGGTAACCATAACGCGAGGTACCCCGGTTCGATTCCGACCACGGGCAGCATTTTTTCTTTCCAGTTATTGTTAATGGGGTGCTCACTGCTGCCGATACCGCCGTACTCCTCGGGCCTTTGGGGTGGCACAGTGTTAGGTTGCCGGTTTCACGCCGTTAGGGCCGCGGTTCAACTCCCTGGACCTCCCTAACCACAATTATTTCTCAGGCTTCGGAGTGTTTTGGTGCGGCGGACGGAAAAAGCTCGGCCTAACCAGCTCTACTATTGAAATTGTTAAAATGACTGGGAAAATTCATCATCCTGTGCATGCGGAGAGCACAAGGAAGATGTTCCAGTGTGTTATTAGATTGCTCAATATACACCCGGCCAAATCGTGAATTGCACCACAAACTATACCAGAAGCTAACCATGTTATGGTGGGCCCAGTATATGCCCCGACGCTGGCCATCCAAATAAGGTTTTCCGTGCGTCAGATGCATTCTTTAACGCAACAGATATCCTTTCAAAGTAATGACAGATAGGTAAGCCTTTGAACAAGAATGTTTGAATACAAACCCAGAAGGACCAACTAGGCCTCAGGAACTTTTTCAACTTTGTCGTGTACTCGTGAGTTCTTTAACCGGGTCTATAGCCCTTCATTGAGTGAAATGGCATCGCCGGAGTTTACTGGCTTTCAGCCCCCCTCTGAATAATCTTCCTACCTATTTTCTAAAAGACCTACATGGTTTCCTAGGCAAAAAGTAACCGACAGTGTCGAAAAATTAAGAATATAAACAATACAATGTTTCAGCGAATGTGTACCATGTAAAAAAAAGAAAAATACAAATTGGCTAGATACAAGAAAACAGAAGTTATGCACCCAACGCAGTAAGTTTGAATATGATAGCGAACAGTGTTCGCGAAAGAAGCAAAAAAATCCCTCACATTTTCCCTAACGTGAAACATGGGAGGGGGCGAAGCATGCAGTATAAAACTGTATTCTTGGCGCCTTGGTGTTTTTTGTACACGGAGATGAAACCAAGGGGAGTAGAAGTATACAGCTTTGCTGAAAAAGTCTCGTGTCTTTGAAGCACAAACAAGTCGAGCGCGAGCCGTTGGAAAGAGAGTGTCCCGGTGTGTTCTTTTAGTATGAGTTTTTGCCTACGGAGATGAAACGTTCTAGCTCGAGGCCTGGGAAAACGAGTGTCCCGGTGTTTTAGTACCGTAACTACAACGACGACGATGCCAGGAGACGACGGCGACAGGAGACGCAGAAACCCCGAGTCCATTAGGGGCTTCGCCCATAAAAAAGCATCAGGCAAATGCACGTACCCTAGTACGATCAAGTAACTGTTGATTGCCTGAATATACAGGACAGTGATTGCGAATAAAACAGAATCAAATCTTTAGCTCTATCCTATTATAAATGGGGGTCCGCACAGTTTGTCAAACATCGTTTTATCGAATGCCATTTCATCGAAGCCGTTTTATCGAAGGCCGTTTTATCGAATGCCGTTTTATCGGCGGACGTTTTATGGAAGCCGTTTTATCGAAAGTGTCTTTCCCGGCCTTTCCGTGCAACAAAATTTGCAGTACGTTTCTTAGTTTCCTCCACGATATGTAATTTGCAAATCTTGTCTCCACAGCGAGCCTATTTAACAGAATCTGCAGTCTTTGTAGTACAGTTGTCTTTTATTTCCTCCCTGGCTTTTGTTTTAAGTGCGAATGCACTTCTTAAGCGAGCCTGAATCGTCAGCCGCCGTCGTCCGCATAGCAACAGCTGCGGGTGCGCGCGCTCCTCGTCTTCCCTAGCAACAGGGGGAGATGGGCGCGCGCTACTCTCCTCCTCCTCTCTCCGCTCAGTGACTGCGGGTGTTGGGCGCCTCCTCTCCACTTCGGGCGGGAGAGCTCTCGCTCGCGTAGCGGGCGCTCCGCATTCCGACGCGTGAGGGCGCTCGTGTAGCGGCCGCGTGGCGCGGGAGGGTATTAGTCGAGCGCGCGCCGTCGTCCAGAGCAGTGTTGTACGGAACGGCGTTACAAGGAACGGCGTTCCTGGAACTAGTTCCTTTTTGGAGAAACGGAGGAACGCCACCGTTCCATTAAGGGTCGGTGGAACTGTAACGGTAACTCGTTACGTTTTTGAAGGAACGGCAGGAACGGCGTTCCTGCCGTTACATCGCTAGGATTTGGCTGTTTTTGATGCCAAGGCTCGAGTACAAAAATCCACAAAGCGCTGCAGCGTTTCTCTTCCTATAAGATGGTCAGTTTGCCCGTCCTTCAGCCGTACGTGCTTCCTCGAAGGTCAAAGGCAGAAGAATAACCACGCAGCAGGCCGCAGCTTGTGCTTGCTTTCATGCTGGTTCAAGCCGCGAGAATGCTTTTCACCCTTCATCGTTTGTCTGGGGAGGCCAGAATGCGCGTCTGGCCTATAGAATTGTTCCCTGGCGGTTAAAGAATAGAGAGTTTTAGCAGTCCGTCCGTTCTGTCGTATGCGTTGTTACTTGGTTGACCGGGACCCGGCTGGGCACTTGGGCATTCGTCGCGGTAGGTGGATTATTTCCGCGGGCCTGCCTTCGCCATGTCCGCGCCTCCGCACCCTTCCTACTCGCCCTTCCACGCGCTCAGGAGCAGACCGGTTCCGGTCAACCCGGTAACGTCGTAGCCAACGAAACGGACGACTGCTAAACGGGATCCGGACATTTCGGTGTAGTACATTTCGTTCCAGGACGTTTCGGTGTGGACATTTCTTTGCACGGACATTTTGGTGCATGACGTCTTGGCCCAGACATTTTGAGTGAGGGGATGTCCCAGGCATTCTTTGAACATTTTAGCTTTAATATTGTAATTTCGTGACTTGATATGATTTTACGTTCGAGACTTGTGCTTGCGCCGCCGTTCGTGGCAACGAACGCTAAACCCTGGCGGAGCATTGCCACGTGAAACCCAATTTCTGTAGTAGATGGTAAAAATTAACGTTGTTAATTTAGATCCGTTCAACCATTTTTTGTTATTTGAACATTCATGTGAACAACCCTAATACTTAAAGTGTTACCAAAGCGCTTTCCTTTCACTTCACCCAACGGTGCAATACGCTGCTGCTTTTAGTCTATTCATCCCCCCCCCCAGCAAAACGTCCGCGAAAAAACAACAGAAAAACGAGGTAGATTAAGCGCGTGTGCATTTCGTTTTAATTATTCTCCCAATCAATCTTGCCTTTGTTGCATTCAGTGTCAGTTCTATTTAAAACTAACAAACCAACGATCGCACTTACGGTGGCGTTACTTAGGGGAGGGGAAAGCTGAGCCCCGCCGGCAATCATCCCCCTAAGTAGAGAGAAAGGGGTGTCACTTATGCTTTCCCATTGCGTCGACTGGACTTCGAAAACTTTAAGACGACTGTTGCCGCTCTCGCCACACTAGTCTATTCATTTTTTTGGTCCTTATAATGGGAGGAAGCGATGTATACCTGGGGTGTCCATGATATGCGCGACTTGATGAGTTAATTCCCAAGGGGGCGACTGAAGGCGCAGAAAGAGCGATTCCTGGAGTGGGGGCGCCGTCGATATGACCGCAACGCGCGGAAGGGGTTAGCCAGCGAACGATAGTGGCCATTGTGTTCTCAGCGGCTTTTTGGGGGGCTTTTTGTGCCACATTATAGAGGTTTCGTGCGCCCATGGTGGATGTAAAGCTTTTTCTCTGTTTTAAACGTGAAGTGTGCTATGTCATTGTTCTGAATGTATCACCCGATTCCTGCAAAAGCCTCCACTAAGAGGCTAGCAGTATGTTCTAAATAAAAAATAAAAAATCACTGTGGTGACGCTTCGAAGACCGTGAACTCCACCACGCCAGTAGGATTTTCAGGGGAAACCGAAAATAATATGGCTGGAAAAGAAATCTGGTCGAGATTCGAGCGTACAGGCGGGAGGTGGGAGGGGGGTGGGGCGCTAGAACAAAGAATTAAAATGTGGTAAATGTAGGCTTTTAAACATTAAACGAAGGCTGGTTGTCCCGAACACAATGGGTGGAATTTGTATGCACAACCGGTACTCGCTTAATCAGCATTTAGGACATTAGAACCTGCGGCTGTTTTCCAAAAGGCCCGTTTTTCCTCCCCGACAATATCCTAGACCAGTGTTCGCGAATTCATTTTAGCAAGGCAGCCCAGCCTACGTAATACTCTTCATAAGGTTTTCTTCCTTCTGGGGGGCTAGCTAATGTGTTCCTTTTTGGACATTGAGAGTGGCATGCAATTTATGTAAATTGAGGGTGTGTAATTTAAAATAAAATACAAAAGAGGCGGTAGACCATCGTAAACACCGGTTAATTGTCTTAGCTAAAAAACAGCGAATATAAATTAACAATCTGTCATAAATGAAACAAAAAACGTATGCTAAAGAATTAAATCGGCTGTATAACAGGTGTCCCCAGGAACAGATAGTAAACAAAAATATATAAATGTATAATTTCTAAAAATACCTGGCAAAGATCGACATGGCATCAATAAAAAAAAATAAATTCACTGCTCCAGATTGTTGTCCATAACCCACGTTAAGCGGAAATAATAATATAACGGCTGTCGCAAACAGGCAAGCACCGGATAATTTGGTCGCCGAAATGTCCATACACCGAAATGTCCGTGCGCCAAAACAGCCGTACACCGATATGTCCGTACACCGAAATTTCCGCCCCAAATATCCTGCACCGAAATGTCCTCAAGCCGTCTAGAGTTTGTCCGGTGCTCCCTGAAAAAATTCGCCTAGGAGCGTTTCTTTTGATTATCTTTATCTCCAGATAATCTGCTGCCGGTGGTGTTAATATTCGTATAATATACGTAGTTCGATGTGAGTTTTAAATGCCGCACTTACTTTCGCCCTAGGATTACCGACAATATATATTTTAATTTAAAAAACTAATTGTAACGTTAATGTAACGACACGTTCCAATTTTCGAAGTGGAACTGGAACGCGTTCCTTTCGCAATAAAGGAACTTGTAACGGGAACTCGTTTCAAAATTGGCAAGGAACGAGGAACGCGCTTTCGTTCCTATTTTGGAGGAACGTGTACAACACTGGTCCAGAGCGGTCGCTGGTCCTGCATCTCGATAACGATGATGGCGGACCGGGCAACGGTACCAGCAATAACGAGTGAAATATCTTTCTTTGTAGTTGTGTGCGTGTGTGTAATCTCTCGACTACTCATTAAGATCACGATATCCACCGTAATCGCGCAATCAACAACCGTGCATTCGCACTTACACACTCTCCCCCTCGGGGAAGTGCGAGGGAATTTTTTTAGTTGGCGAAGAAGGTGCAGTGCTGGTTGAGAGATGCGGCCAATTAGAAAGTTTCTGCAGGCGGACTGTGAATTTGTTCTTGTGCGTGCTAACACGGTCCACTTTGGAAGAGATGTGAAAGGCGGCGGACGGCAAGCTGGGAAATCCATGTAAGATGCAAAGGCCGGGTCTCCGTCGAAGGAGAGGAGCCGTCAGCTCTTCTGTTTCTCCAGACTTGCACCACTAGTACAAGATGCGCCAATTTTTTTTCTTTATCATGACGGACGGCCGAAGAGATTCTCACTTCCCTTACGTCAACTGGCCAATTCAAATCCCCCTAAATAAAATATATTTGCAGACTGGTTGTTTTTCGATCTTTTCTGAATGCTAAACTATGAACAACCTATTATCATTGCTAATCAGCAAACCTTTGAATTGCAACTGGTTAACATATCAAGCTTTCCCCTCCTACTCCCTCCCTCCATTTTGGTGTCCACTTCTATTTTATTAGAAGAGGGGGTACATAGCCTCACCCAAACCCAACCACACAGCAGGGATACGGCCCGTTCGTCACATGGCGTTTCGTCATAGGCCGGTTCGTAATAGGCTGTTTGGTCACGTAGGATAATTCGTCATAGGACATTTTGTGATAGGCCATTTGGTCACATAGGATCATTCGTCATAGGCCAGTTTGTCACGGAGGAAAGTTCTTCACAGGCGCACAAAATAAATGTCCATGTGTTGTTGTTTTTTTTCGAGTCGAAAGAGGAAGCGAGGCACAAGTTTAGTTAGTTTTTTTGTACTTTGGGCCATACATCTAGCAAAGCTCAACAAAGAAAGCGAGCCACAGTGGGAAAGAAGGGTGACGTGTTCGGACAAGATTATAGATACGAGTTCAACAACCAAAAACAGAAAAGTGAGACAGGGACGTAGCCCAACAAAGTTCTTGGAAGGCGGGCCAGGCGTCTGGCTCTAAGTGGTCCCGTAATAGGCCTCGTGCGCTGGTATGGTGGCGCCACTGAATTTGAGCCAGCGGCGCCCCCTGTCGATCCACGCCGCATCTTTTGCGCGTACCTTCCTTCGCCGGTCCGCGTATCCCGTGCGGAGGGCCAGCGTGACTACGCGAAGCGAGCCGTGCGTGAACTGTTCTGCTGCTTCGAATAAATAGGAAGCCCTGAGAAATACTAAAAAATAAAGGCTACTTCACCTGCGGAAAAAAAACAGACGACAGCAACCATGTCTTCGGCATCAATGCAGAAATTCAGGCCGAAACAGGGCCCCCTATATAGCCCTTAACCATGGTGTGATTCAAATGAATAGTTTAAAATGCAAGTGCGGCTAGAAGTAAGCAAAAAATATGCAATGTGAATTTTAATGCGTCAGCATTTTTTTTGGCAATACCCCAGAGCCCAATCTTTGTAATGTCTGACATTTGCACAATAACGCACAATGGGAGATCGAAGTTAACGCGTCGTAATAGTGTAACTGTAGACCATTTGTCGGGTAAAGTACAGGAAAAAAGAATAAAAATGAACTTGCTATATCCAGAAGTCTGCCTATTCACTACAATCACACGATTAATAAAACAAAATTATAAAGAACCTGGAAATGCAACCCTAACAACAGAAAAAATTCTTAATACGCACCAAACCCCAAACGCCATGCATTCCCACAAAAGGGCATAACTACTAAAACATTTGTCGTATAATAACGTAAATGTATGTTATTTGTGTAAGAAAAACTAAAACTACTAATGGAGCTAGAAATGAACTAATGGAACAAAAGAAACCAATCCGCCGCACTCACCTGTTTATTGATTCCAAAATAACACAAACCAGAAAAGCAAACAAAATTACGAAAAAATCAGACAAGCACAAATCTCGCCGCAATTAAAAGCCTCAAGTTGAACAGAAGTGGCATAGGAATCCATACACACGTACAATGCTCTAAATTTCTCGAATTTTGTTGACATTTCATGTACATAATCCCTTGCTTCGTTTCTGTGCTCGTCGGCAAACCCAAAGCGCTTTTTTTTTTCGAGGAAGCTGCTGGAAGGCTGTCTGCCGCGGCTGGGGCTTACACACGGCGACGGCGATTTTACATCAGTAGCCACGACAGCCGAGCAGAAATTGTCCACGAAGTTGCCGTGTGCGTGGGATAAGCCATCTGTGCGCCCAACGCAGGACACAAAGCAGCAAATAAAACGCTTATTTAAATGTTAGCCAGACGAGCGCTATTGAAACTGTCGAACATCGAAATTAGTGTACACGTCACCTGAAAAATGTGCCCGCACAAATTCGTGATGTGAAATTCGGTTTTGCTGACGTTCCTGCGTGCGAGGGCAGCCACAAAACTGTAGAGCCAACATATGCTCTGACAGACGCTGTTGACGAAGAAAGGCTGGAACCAAGCGTTGAGGCGATCAGATGACTTCTCGGAGCGCAGCCTGCGCTCTCCTTAATAACATTCGCATAAAAACCAACATAATTTATTCATCGGTGATGTTCCAGACTTGTTTTTGTAACTGTTGAGCCATCGGTAAACATAAAAGTAAGCAGAATTGCTTATTTTTCGCCCGTAAAGGCGCCGTTCTGTGATACCTCCGCCGCTGGGGGCGGCTGACCGCGCCTGCCCCGTACGCGCAAAATATGCCGCCGCGGCTGCCAGGAGGCGCTGCCTGTTCCGCTCAAGTAGCAGCGGACTAGCCCTATAGGGAAAGTGGTAGCACCGACCTTGTCTTTCTTCGAAATTTCGTCTGGAAGTATCATTTTTTGGGATGTCGCAAAGAGGGAATGGGTGGTGGAGGTTAACGGCTTCAACTCTGGTAATTCGTACCAGGTTGCCCTTTTCCCAGTTAGTAGGTTGACCTTGCTTGGAAAGGGTAGTGGAAGCTATAGTACAAGACTTTTTAACTCCACAGCCCTCACTGAGATGAAGCTCGCTCATGCAGAGGGGGGCCCAACATCATCGAGGGTATCAAAGAAGCCCGCTGACTGCAACCAGCGGTTTCAAGCTGTGATCAGCCGTTACAGCAACACTAATCCGTTCGCAACATTAAGGGCAGCCGCCAGGAACATTGCGTTTTGAGTTGTAAAATGTTTGTTGTAAAAGTTGTTGTAAAAGTTGTTGTAAACATTGTTGTAAAAGTTGTAAAATGTAAACTAATAAATGTTTTTTCATGTGTTCACATGGGCCATTTCGTGTTACTTATTAGTGGTTTAATACAAGCGGTGCAACTAATTATTTGGTCGACCTTTCTCCAGTACCCACCTGCGCATGCGCGGGGCGCCGGTCCGCCATTCTAGGCAGTAGCTCTCGGGCAGAATAAACAAAAGGGCGCCCCCTCAGCTAGATGCTTACGCTTTTATATCCTTTTTTCGGACAGTTCGAGTGAGTTCTTATGCGCACACAAAAAAGGCTTTCCAAGCAAAGGGGCAAAAATGACCACGCTGTGAGCACTTGGCTACCAGTGAGGGAGCAACGAAAATGAAAAAAAGTGAAGAAAAAGGAGTGCTAGGGCCACTGCAAGTTAGTCACGCGAGCGTGCGCCTGCTACCGTGACGTTCATGTGAAAGGCAAGTGGGATAAGTGGAGGTGGTATGGGCTGCAGTACCAGGATAGTTCGTGCACGGGTTCCCCGAAAGCCAAACATTTTTTGGGTCGTGCCTTACTCCCAGTTCAGGATCGCCGTGGCGGCCCCTAAGAGCACCGGTACTGCGAAAAGGTGTGCGCAGTAGTTATAGTCACGCCTCATCACCACTTACGTCTAAAAAAAGCCACGAATTCTGTTTTTACGTTCGTGTGACGAACTTTCCTAAGTGACAAACTGGCCTATGATGAATGATCCCATGTGACTAAATGGCCTATTACGAACAGGCCTATGACGAATGATCCTATGTGACCAAACGGCCTATTACAAACCGGCCTATGACGAAACGTCATGTGACGAACGGGCCTACACCCCGCACAGCATCCGGTTCAAAGGATAAAATTAACAGTGAGGGGCGAAATGTTATGCAGGAGTTTGCCGAAATTATTCTTGCTTTTACATCGCAATCATTACTACGCCTCCGTAATGGGCGATTCCCTGTAAATTGGCTCTCCTACAACGAAAACAATTTTCGCACACAGCGGTCGGATAAACCGTGTTCACTCACACTCGGCGACGACGCGGTGGAGACACGTTGAGCATTGGTTCTTACCAGCCACCGCCGGTCGGACAAAAGCGCTTCCGCGGATCGGCGCGGCTCGCGGGGGAGTACCACCGACTCCAGCCACTCGGTGACACCCCCGTGCGCTCCCCACGACAGACCGACGACCAGGGTATCGTGGAAACCGGAGGCGGCGGCGGCGGCAGGGCGACTTCTTTGATAAAGATGAGAGATTAGCTCCCAGTAGAGTACAAGGAACTGAGGGTCTCGCGCGCTTTAGCGACCTGCGTTGGTGGCACGGATGGCTCTGGTCTAGGGCAAGTGGCAAGGGTGTAGTGTGTGTATGTGTGTATGTGTGCATGTGTGTGCGCGCGCTAACTTGAAGGGTGTGTCCCTTCCTGATAACGGTGCGACCGAACGAGAAACTGCGCATCACCTTTGGACACTATTGCTTTGGAAAGGGATGCCCAACCTAGTTATCTAGGGAGGGAGTATCTATAAAAACGGCGCGCAGCTGGTTGCCGAATCATTCCCTGTCTTCATCACTGTAAAAATGTAAATAAACCTGTTGAAGTTTCGCTCTAGGAACTCCCCCAGTCCTGGCTCGGATGGATCGACGACGACCGGCCGCACTACTGCAGAGTGCGGACGCTACCAAACGCAACAATGGATAAGCGGCACTCGCTGATGCATGCGAGGGCGACGATGTATACGAGCACTGTGAGAAAAATTCAAAGTGGCTTTATGCTGTAGTACAGCTGAAAGCTGATTAAAAAGAGGTGTGCTAGGATAGCTGAGGCTATGCATGCAGTTGATGACAGCCCCTGTGGATATATCGACCCAATGCATGCTTACGTACGTACTGCGCTCGAACCTTAAGCCTCTGGGATATTTTCTTGCGAGGAAAAAGTATATAAAGACTGGCGTCGAAAACACCGAGTTTTTCCGAAAAAATTTCTCCGACCGCAAACAAGCGTCACACAAAAAGAGCACGCGTTTTACAATCGCCGCTTCCCCATTCACGCTTCGAAACAAAATTTTGACCACTCTTACGGAACTGCATGTGCTAAACGCTTGCATTTGTTACAGTGAGCGTTTGGTGATACGTTAATGCCGACAGCATATAGGCTGCAAATTGCGCAAACACTAATACAGCGGCCCCGCACTAATTATATGAAAAAATTCCCCGCAATTCCCCGAGGGGAAGAATGTGAAAGTGCGAATGCACGAGTTGAATTTGCGCGGTTCGGTAATGTTCGCGAAAGAGAGATCACACACACACACACACAACTACAAAGAAAGAAAGATGCATTTATTCACAGACACCTATTTGTGTTGTCGTTGTACTTGATTGCTAGAGCGGATCTCAGCTTTGAAATTTCGTGTCAGTACTCCTTTAAGCAGGTGCATTAGCCCTTCTCACGCCCGATTCTTGGTCAATCCCCCACGTGGGTATGTGCCATGTCAGCGGCCAGGCAGCGCGCGCCCATCTCCCCCCGTTGCCAAGGAAGACGAGGAGACTCCTGGCCAATCCCCCACGTGGGTATGTGCCATGTCAGCGGCCAGGCTGCGCGTTCGCACGAGCGCGGACATCGCCGGTGGACGCAGGTTCAGGGTCGCTTAAGAAGTGCATTCGCACTTAAAAAAGAAATGGCCGTATCACCATAAATCTCCATTCCTCCTGCAATCAAACTTCCTTTCCCGATGGGGTTTACTCTGCCCACGAACTAAAAGAACCACATAATTAATAAACTTCCTAACCTAACTTATGTGTACCTTTAGCAAAGATTAATTTTTATAGATATATTTGTGCCCTACGCGATTGTGTTATTGTTTAGATGACTCGTTGTACAATATAAACCAACAATGGAACTTTTTCTGCTCCCAACGAGTAAGTACAAACTTACACGTGACCAAACGAAAACTATGTTGAACAAATTTTCCGCCACTCTTACATAATCTTGTACATAATCTTCTTATATTCGAACGTTGCCGTAGCCGTTTTTATCCACTCTGTGTGTAAAGATTCTGCGTTAGTAACCATGGTTTGTTGTATTATTTAAAAATCCAAGATGCGTTAAGAGCTCCTCCCTACAGTTCTATACTTGTGGTCCTTTACACGTCGTAAGTATATTGATTCATATTTTATGTATGATTACTCTTCAAAAATCTTTAAACCTCGAACTTGGACAGGAGAGGACCGAAGAGAGCACGTTAGTAAAGGAGCCCGACTTACGTTCCTGATGTGGAAGCTGCCATGCGCTACTCCCGTGCGCAGCGGTGAAGGCTGGAGTCCCGCGAAAGGTCAGCCGTGATGGCGAGTGGGCAAGGACGGGGCAGACGAACGCGTACACCAGAATCTCACGTCCCAATATGCAGAAGCATAGGCGTAAAAACTCGGCTCGGAGTTTTTATCTGACTTCCGGTGGCGTCCAGTTTCTTTTAGAGCTCCGCGTGTAATCGCTATCTTTATTTTTTAGCGTTGCGATACCTTCAGCGACTGAAACTCCGCCACAACGGACGGAGGAAGCGGGCACCATGGCGAGAAAGCCCTGGATGAATGTTGCAACCGAGGTTACGTGACATCAGGACGTGTCGAAGGCAGAGAAAAAAGAAGCAAACTGGGGCCGGATTCTAGAGCGTGACGAATCAGTGAGGATATGCAGTCGAGACGGGTGGCCACAGAGCGGCCGTATCTGCAAGACAGACGGATCGGCATGCATTCATTGCGCAGAAGTTAAATAAAGTCTGTCGCGAGCTCCCGTTTAAAGGGACACGAGCAACCCGCACGTCACTCCTGCCGGCGTAACAGTCGGACAGCTTAGCTAGAAGCGTGCTACCAAGTCCGAGGTCGCGTAGGTTTTTTCCGAGGTTCTGAGGGTGTATCTAATTGATCCATCCAGTCACACACCGCTGGGCGTATTGACGTCCGAAGCGATAATGTCATTACCCATTGATGATGTGAGCCCAAATTTGAGCTGGAGTGTTACCGCCCTGATGGCGGGGTCTGTGGGTCGCTTGGACCTTAAACAAAGATATCAGCGCTGTGCAAGCGATGGTGGCCTCACATATTACTCCGTTGTCTGAGACATTACCGATCACTCCGGCTGTCAGTTGAAATAGAACGGCGGAATGGGTTGTTCAGGACGTGCCCACTAATTATAAAACGCCATTAGCCAGAGAATTCTCCCCGCCCGCCCGGTTCCTTGCTGGACTTAAGATTGTCCTAGCCCCCTGGAGGGTAGCTCAGACGAATAAAAAAAAACTAGTTAGATCAACGATTTGTTTATTTCCATGCATTTGAGCGTGTGTTCCCGGAAGGAAGAGGTGGGGAGGGGGAGAGAGGGCGATCGAACCCATGAAAGCTAGCAAGCAACCGCAATATTGGCGTGACCAGGGGGAAAGTCATGTAGAGTGCTCGGAAGTCGCTAAGGGTGTCGCCGCCACCACCCACAGTAAACCAGGCACGAAGTGAACTTCAATAGCGGAGGCCGACAGGTGCGCAGCACCCGCACGAAAAGGATTTGCCAGTCAGCCCATACACGCCAACACAAACAACCTGTATATATATATATATATATATATATATATATATATATATATATATTGGTAAGGCATTCGAGATCTAATCGAAAGGCGTGGGTTCGGTCCCCACTCTGGGCGCGTGTTTTTCTTTCTTTCTTTCTCACGTAATTAATAATAAAAAAAATGTAACCTCACTAACGGTAAAAAATAGTCCAATCATTCCCCTATGCCTTCTTTGGCGTTGTAGACTGCCGGCATTTCTTTCTGTATTTTTTTCCTTACGAGCCCCTCATTTCCAAACCCGTTTATCGTGCGAAAAGCTTAGCGAGGGCCTCGGTTCTGGCAGCCTTGATGCCAAGGTAGCATAAGAGGGTTTCCCGCCAGTTACCCGCTTATGACAGGCTGTAGACGTTCGTGTCACGCCCCGGGGGTTGAAAAGAAGGCCCCCTTCTCCCCGTGTAGTCTGAGTGGCGCTGGCTACCACCCTCAAGCGTCAGATACAGTTGTAGTAAATATAAATACCCCAGAATGTGAAGGAGAACACAGTCGCCCAGATAGCCGAATTGGTAAGGCATTCGAGATCTAATCGAAAGGCGTGGGTTCGGTCCCCACTCTGGGCGCGTGTTTTTCTTTCTTTCTTTCTCACGTAATTAATAATAAAAAAAATGTAACCAAAAAATAGTCCAATCATTCCCCTATGCCTTCTTTGGCGTTGTAGACTGCCGGCATTTCTTTCTGTATATATATATATATATATATATATATATATATATTGTAAGGCGAGGGAAGACCCCACACAAGTCGGCAGCAGTACCAACAGTCTGGGTTTCTAATCCGCCCGTCGGTGACTCGACAGAACAAGCCACTCGTGACGATGATTATCTACAGATGATGATTATAATGGGTATGCACAGATGAGAGATTGGCCCTGCCAACTCACGGCGATTGGCCACAGCATATATAAGGGTCCTACAACGAAGCAAGTGCTCATTAACGTTGAATGCACTCACCCACGCCCACAATATATATATATATATATATATATATATATATATATATATATATATATATATATATATATATATATATATATATATATATATATAAGACAGAAATAAGAATTGGCAGTCAAGAAGACCTCGGAAAGCAAAGGGGAGGATGTAGTAGCTCAAGATGAGGAATTTGGAAAATAAGAAAGTGGAGAAAAAATGCCCGCCAGGCGGGATCCGAACCCACGACCTCCAGAATACCGGTCTGGTGCGATAACCACTACGCTACCGGCGGGGCTACTTTAGCCTCCACTTTCTGGGGTATTTTATGTTCAGGTGCTTTTGTTTCCTGCGCTTGGGGGTGGTAGCCAGCGCCACTCGGGCTACTCGGGGTGAAGGGGACCTTCTTTTTAACCCCCGGGCCGTGACTCGAGCGTCTACGACATGTCGAGAGTGGTCGACCAGCGTTGAACCCTCTTAAGCTCCCTATGGCACCAAGACTGCCAGAACAGAGGCCCTCGCTATGCATGTAGCGAATCAGAATTGGAAATGAGGGGCTCGTTGAAAATAAGACAGAAATAAGAATTGGCAGTCAAGAAGACCTCGGAAAGCAAAGGGGAGGATGTAGTAGCTCAAGATAAAGAATTTGGAAAATAAGAAAGTGGAGAAAAAATGCCCGCCAGGTGGGATTCGAACCCACGACCTCCAGAATACCGGTTCCCTCCAGGTCCCCTTCACCCCGAGTAGTCCGAGTGGCGCTGGCTACCACCCCCAAGCGCAGGAAACAAAAACACCTGAACATAAATACCCCAGAAAGTGGAGGCTAAAGTAGCCCCGCCGGTAGCGTAGTGGTTATCGCACCAGACAGGTATTCTGGAGGTCGTGGGTTCGGATCCCACCTGGCGGGCATTTTTTCTCCACTTTCTTATTTTCCAAATGAGGAGGGCAACCTGCAGAAGTGCGCGGTAGTTGGCACCCTGATATAGGACTTCCGCGGCCCTGACGGATGGCTCCCGCGAGAGTTCCTCCGTCGCCGCTGCTGCTGCTTTTGCGGCGGCCGTCGGGGGCCAGGCGTCGGAGCGGGCTGCCGTGACTTCGCTACGCCCCGCTCCTTAGTACCTGTTCTTCCCTCGCATCTTCTTCCCGTCTCCTCTCTCTTTTTCGTCTTCTTTCCGCGGTAAAAGTGTCCCTCCTTCGGCCAGTTTTATTACCCTCTGCTTTATAACCATTCACTCCCATCTACGCCCGCGGCTGTTTTTTTTTTTTTAATTTTGCGAACTTTGCTCAGGGATCTTTAACGTGCGCAAACATCTTGAACATACGAGTGTTTTCGCTTTTCGCCTCCATCACAAGGGCGGATACACTCAATTTCATTTCTCTATGCAGGTTTACGCGCCTTTATGGTAAACGCTGGGCGTTCATCGTGTTTGTACTAGTAACGGCGGGTACCCTCGCCCTTTCCCCTAATTTGCATAGATGAGTTACCGTGGGTTGGGCCCCCTCCGAAAAAAATCCTGGGTACGTACCTGCTGGCGATTCTACGCGATAACTGATTCCGCACCCCGCTGCCACATATCCCGCAGAGCTGTTTTCGCCTCATATATGATCGAGTGAACCAGTGCGACGTAAGGTACAATTGTGTGTTCGGAGTACTGCGGCAGGCGGGTAAAGTTTACCATTGCGAAGCTGTAGTAACTATACCATGCTGAATAATGTCTTTGCTTCGTGGGTCAGACGCCGTGAACCAGCTGGTTATAGGACATGAAGCCAGGTGGGAGGGAGTGTGGCGCTCAAGACGAAGGTTCTTTTAGATGCGACTGCATCTCATTCACTCGCATTGTCCCTCCATACGGCGTTGTTGTTGTCCGTCCTCACCCCTCCGCCATTCTCCTCGCCGCGCGAGCTGCGCTCTCCGCCGCTCACCCCCTCTCCTCTCCGATAGCGAACACTCTCTCGCGAGGCCCATTGGATTGGATTCGATTGGTTTGGCTTGGCTTGGCTTGGCTTGGATTGGATTGGATTTGGATTGGATTAAAGTGGATTGTGTTGGATTGTGTTGCGTCATAGCCGCGGTCGTTCCAGCACCGGCGTTCCGATTTCCATCGATGCGTTGAATGGAGCCTAACAATTCTGCTATCGCCCGCGCAACCGTAACAAGCACCGATCACTGTAATAACAGGAATGCTAGCACCACTGAAGACAAGGCTGTGAAGCGGCATGAACGTGATGCTGAACGCAAACGATTGAAGCGAGCAGCCTTTTCCGAAATTCGTAAACGTGATACCGAACGCGAACGGTTGAAGCGAGCAGCCGATGCTGAACTTCGTCAACGTGAAGCCGCTGTCGTACGCGAGAAGCGAGTGGCCGATTCCCCACACGTTTCACGCAATTAGAGAATCAACCCAACGGAAACACCAAGTGAACCCCCAAGATGCGTCGCATCTCCACAGGGTTCCCCTCGCGGGAAGGTGGGGTAATTTTTCTTGTTGTTGCCGCTGTAGGAATCGAGCCTGAAAGTGCACATCCAGGCCTCAAGTAGTTAATGAGAAAATAGTAACTAGTTGTGCATAGCCCTGGCGCCGAGCATCTGTGTTTAAGTTAGTCCTCTCAGTTACCGTTTTTAAATTGTTTTCCCCAGTGCGGGCACGTTGAAGCTGTTATAATGACATGCATTCAACAAATGCTGAACGGTTCATCCAGTCTGTTCTTGGTATGTGCTGACACCCACCGCAGAACAGTGTGTTACTTCGGCTGGCCCTTTTAGCAACACGAGTGTTTCGAAGGCCTTTGAGTTAGATGTCATGTTACTCAAATGACACCTTTGAGCTTCTACACGACGTTTTCGAAGGCCTTTGGTTGAAATTCCATTTGAGTCAAAGGGGCACCACCAACAACCTTTGAGATTGTCAAGGGCCTTTGAAACGCGAACGCTCGTACTCTCGGGTGCAGGTTCTGCATGCCGTAATTACAAAAGCAGCTATTTGCGAGTAAAAATTCGTGTTTAAGGTTAACGACCGTCATCATTTTTCACTTGTTTTTGGTTTTATCACTGGGTGTAGGCTTACAAGGTAACTCTGTACTGTCAACACCTACAGTGCGAAAAAAGAAAAATAAGACTGTCTGCAAGTGTATGGCTAGTGCGGGCTTGTAGGTTCTTATCAATTTGATCGCTAATAATTATTTTTTTGCACATTTCAACACTGAAAGTATTTTTTTTCTCAAGAACGAAACAGTGCAGCAGTGGGGACACCGATACAAGGGAGACGAATGTGGAAATTTTCAACTGCCTTTGAGAATTGTCGTGTAGATCGGCAGAACCCCATCCATGTCGAAGGCCATTCGACTCAAATGTCCCTTCGAATGCCCGTGTAGCACATAGGTTATCAAGTTTCTTCTACTTGTCCAGTGCTTTCAGTCCATTTCTTTGGTGTTTAGCACAACTTCCGAAGTTTGCATGATTGCGGACTTCTTTGCAACAATCTCACAGCAAAGAAGTTATTGCTTGTCAAACAGCACAAACGTACTACGACTTAAAACTGAAATTAGTCAGGGGTGAGCTTTTGCTTGTCAGTTTTCTCTCTCCAGCCGTGATGACAATGGCAGCTGTGTATTTTATGTCAGTACAAGCATAACTTAACTTTTATGTATACATTTAGAGGTGTGTGATTATCAACTTTGCGTCTGTATATTGAATACAAATACTAAAACTTGGCTTCAAATAGAAGAAAATATTTCTGAATACGAATAGTAAAATCTGGCTGCGAATTGAATATTTTAAAACAAGGCTATTCTTGCTTTCGTGTGTATCAATCAATAAAGCTTTATTTGGCATTCATGGGTACAAATGCCAGGAGAACAGACAAAAAACCATTCAGACATGCAGGCTTAACGTGATCTGTGCCCCCTAATTTGAGAGAACGTCATCAAGAAAACATTTTTCTAAGCTACAAAATAAAACTTAAAGTACATGATAAAAATGTACAAAACGTTTAGCAGCAACATCCAACATAATCAGGTTTTCGTCCGTAACAATGAATGACAGGCACAGTCACACAATCACAGTCGCGCAAGGGAAATGCGCTTTGTATTGCAAACAAAATAAATAAATAAAGGTCCTGCAAAGTGATGCCGAGCGACAAGAGCGACAGAAATCGCCTTTGGTATCTCCAGTCGCAAGTGTAAACGACCCTTAATACGGCAACGATGAAAATAATAAAATTAATACTTGTTTTCATATTAATAATTGTTTCGTAATATTCTGGCTGGCCGGCAGGCCGGCAGACAGGCAGTTTACTGGCAAGCGGGATGTCTCTTTGGCGGGCAGGCAACTTCTCTGGATAGCAGAGAAGATTGTGAAGGGGTGACAAATTTTCTGGGCCCCGGGCGCAAGTTTACCCAGCAACGCCACTGCTGGCGGCCAGCTTCTCTGCTATCCAGAGAAGTTGCCTGCCGGCCAAGGAGACTTCCCGCTTGCCAGTAAACTACCTGTCTGCCGGCCTGCCTGCCAGCCGGAATATATCGGAGATAAGTGATTTGGAGGCGAGGGATGGCCCGTCACGAGCCACCCAGGTACCCAGGTCACATCCGTATAGGGGGAGAAATGGCTGGAAACGCTGATTGGTAACGTGTGTGACGTCATTAAAATATGCATGACGTCATTATTTTTTTGGCGTTAGCTTTGTTTGTTTAGTTGTTGTTTCTCCCCAGACATTTTTCCCTAGTCTTCGGTAAAGCGCTAGAATGCCTCCCTAGGCTGCCTAGTTCCCGCGCTTGGCCAAGTAATGGCGGAAAGCTCTTCAAGCGGGCTTTGTGTTGTGGTTGCAGAAGTTAGCTACTGAAGGGAAAATGTGTTTTAGACATGCAAATACCCTAAAATTCGACCGATGCAATCGTCGCTTTCACGCAAGAAGTATCTGGTTATTCATCATGGTGGGGTGTGTTGAGTTTCAGCACACTGCACATGCTACTGGCCGCAGTAAAAAAGGTGAGGCATCCATGTGGTTTCAGTTATTAGTGCTGTCTTATTTTTATTTGTGCCTTCTTGTTTACTTTAAACATTCTTTTTACGTGAACTTTTTGGGCCTGGTTGTTTTGCTTCTGCAGAAGTTGCACGCTCCACGTGCGTCATTCCATCAACTCGGTGTTCAGGGGTAAAAGAGGGAGGTAAAACAAGTTTTGACGACAGATTTGTTCCTGGAGCGATCGCATTGTATTCCATATTTTTCCTACGTGGCGTGCGCAGTGCGTGTTTCCGTCTCCAAAACGCTGTAACGCCAAAACTTCCGGTGACGTCACACAAAAATAAAAAACAAAAACAAATACGCAGAAGCCGTCTATGCATTAGGTAGTAATAAGGATAACCATAAAAAGTAAAAATATTGCTGTGCGTGTAAGCATTTGCATCGAAACGTTTCACGCATTAATGAAAGTGGGGCGGATGCGCCACGAGCGCCTACTAGTGGTAGAAAGCACCCGTAAAAAAAAAGAAACAACGGCGTTTTCTGATGTGTGCGATTTGTCCACGAAGTTTGTGTAGGAACTGTTACGAATGTAGTGCATCATAAGGCTCCAAAGTCGTCTGCGCCGTGTGTGTCTTGCCAAGTCGTCATTTGTACGTGAGGAAGTCGTGGTGGGCTGTTTTTACTCGTAGCGTCGTCAGCTATCTCCTGACGAGAACGTCGTTGCTTCATTTGTTGCTGGTGTGTTGTGTGTCTGTGTAAAATCTCCCTGATGGAATTTGAGTGGCTTTGTTCTACGACAGCAGTGGTGACAAGCTACAAGGGTTCTTTTTCTGGCTGTAAACATGGGCTCACCCGACGTTAAACGTGAGGCCTACGTAGCTGGTGTTACAACTCGCATTCTATTTCACTCTACTGACAACGGAAGGTATCCTTTACGGAGTGGTTTCGCAGGTTGCTCTGGGTGGTAATACAATCGGAGCAACGATGCGTTTTTATCCTGTACACAATCGTCTGAGACTGCGTATCTTACAAACAAAGCAGTATGAATGAGCGCGAATATTGTGCAGGTAATCAAATGCACTGGCGTTATATAGAGTGTTTCATGACTGCTATGGTCTATGGTTGTTCGTAAGCATAAGTAGTTACGTCGGCTGTACAGATACACTGCACTGCACATCGTGTGTGTGTGTGTGTGTGTGTGTGTGTGTGTGTGTGTGTGTGTGTGTGTGTGTGTGTGTGTGTGTGTGTGTGTGTGTGTGTGTGTGTGTGTGTGTGTGTGTGTGTGTGTGTGTGTGTGTGTGTGTGTGTGTGTGTGTGTGTGTGTGTGTGTGTGTGTGTGCGTGCGTGCGTGCGTGCGTGCGTGCGTGCGTGCGTGCGTGCGTGCGCGCGTGCGCGCGCGCGCGCATACGCATATTACAGAGGTGGTACCACATGTTGGCATCGACGGATAATATGGCGGCAGCTGGTGCTTCTGCGGGCCACTCCATCTTTCCCTCCCGGGGAACAAACAATCATTAGACTACACAGTCCTGTCTGCACAAATCACCAATACGGTCACCGTTTGTGTGTAGAAATCACCAATACAGTCACTGTCTGTACGAGCCCTGACAGCTGTCAAATCACTGCACGTAATATTGGAAGCGCAATGGAGGTCTGCGATTTCTCCTGGGCCTTCGGTTCCCGGCCGCGGCGGCCGCTTTTCTGATGGAGGCGAAAAGCAAAAACGCCCGTGCGTACGAGATTTCGGCGCACGTTAAAGATCCCCAGGTGGTCAAAATTAATCCGGAGCCCTCCACTACGGCGCGCCTCATCGCCTGCGTAGCGTCGGCACGTTAAACCCCACAATCAATCAAATTCTCCTGGGCCGGTCAGGTGGTGGCCCCAGCATCGAGTCCATTTCCCTGTACCGGTACACTGCACTCCTCAGTGCCAGAGCCTGGAGCCAGACTTTGTGGCTGCGAACCTTGCGGCTGTGGTGGGTTCGGTGGAACATGTGGTGGTACAGCTAGTGAAGACTCACGTTGATCTGCGGAAAAACTCGCAGATTGTGTTTGTGGCGGACCCCCAGCTGCAGTGATCCAAGTCTTCGATGGTGCAGCTCTACTTTGGTAGTCCGTCAACGCGGGCATGTTGTACGTCCAAGAGTTGTCCTTAGTTTCTTGCCCTGGTGATGCCTCTTTTGGTACCGCTGATAGCTGTGAAGCGTTCCAAGTTCGACCGTCTTCCAGATAGAAGGACCAGCGACCAATTTTCTTGAGGATCTTTAATAGTGGTCCATAGCTTGGAGCCAGGAACTGGTCCAGGAACTGGTTTCTTCACTCGTATGTAGGTGCCAACTTGGAACTTGGGGACTCTTGCAGCTCGCTGTTGTTCAGCGTATGCCTTACTTTTTCGTTCACACCCTGCGACTCTTTTTCCGAGCAGACTCATCTCCCGTGAAGGATTTGTGCTGAAGTCAGCTGTCACCTGACCAATGACGTCCAAAGAAGTTCTCATGTGTCGGCCATGTAGAAGAACGGCCGGGGAGAGACCAGTGGTGCTGCGAGGGGTGGCTCTGTATGCTCCCAAGTACTCAGTCACAGTTTCCTTCACTGGACGCTGCTCCAGCAGAGCCAGTTGAATGTATGACTTCAGTACACGATCAAATCTCAACGAGACCACTTGCCTGTGTGTTGTACACGGCAGAAAAGATGTGGTTGATTCAACGGTCTTCAAGGAAGGACTCAAATTCCCTTGATGTGAAGTCGACCGTGAACAGACACTATTTCAGTAGGGTAACCCTCACGTACGAAGATTGCTAGAAGCAACTTCGTCACCGTGTGAGTGGTAACGTCAGTGCAAAAAGCCACTTCTGGCCATTTTGAAAAATAATCAACTACTGAAATGGCAAATCGGTAGTCTCCAGGTGCACGCTGAAAAGGAGCAACAACGTCAATAGCTATCTTGTCTCAAGGTTTGTCAGGAAGAGGAATTGGCTGGAGTGGTGTGGGCGAGATCTTGGCACTTTTTCCGCGTGCTGACAAATGGAACTGCGGATAGCTGTTTCATCATGTTTGCCTAACCCTGGCCATCATACTTCTCTCGTAGGCATTGTTTGGTTTTCACGATACGAGGGTGGGATTTGTGAGCCAGCTGGACAAAAGTCGCTGTGAGTTTGACAGGAACTACGATGCGCTTAGTACGGAAGAGCATGCCATCAACTGCTGTCAACTCCTTTCGGACTTCATAGTATGGAGTCAGCTTAGGTGCCCGATTCTTGCGGGGCGGCCACGATGTCTGCACGTAACGGGAAACTTCTCGGAGAGTGTTATCCTCCACTGTCGCTTGTCTCAGTTCATTTTGATGTACAGACGTCACCAGAGACTATTTCTTCAGACTCGCGTGGTTTCGTGGTGGGCGGTGACAACTTGTTTTAGTGCTGTGGATGCATTTTGGGGCCTTGTGTCAACGTTTTACTTGGTTTGTGTCAATGTTTGGCCATAGTAAGGCAGTGTAAATTCTGTGCCAACAATCTGGAGACCAAAAGCTTGTACGGCATCAATACCCAGAAGTGATGTTCCACCTTGGGTAATGTGGAAGGTCACTACAGCTGTTTCCGATTTGTGCACAGTGAGGGCAGGGAACTGTCCACGCACAGGAATTATTCGACGTGAAAAATCCAGTAATGTTGGTTGCGATTTCTTCAGCTCAACTTGGTCTCTGAATAGGTTTTGAAAGCTTTGTTCTCCCATTATCGATACAGCTGAGCCAGTGTCCACTAAAAATTTTATGATGCGCCGGGGTGATGCCAGAGAAACAGGTTGAACCCCGACATAAAAGTAGACACCCGTACGCTTAATTATCAGTGTGAACAGTAAGAATGTTCATGACACTCTCAGCGTCTTCCTCTGGAACAATTTTGGCGACTCAGGCCGGGCGTCTTCCACGCCCGCGACGCAAACTTCGACAGTACTGTTGAAAGTGACCTCGAGGTGGCCGCACGTGAAGCAGGTTCAACCGCGGGCTACGGAGGTAGACAGCTGTCAGTTTTGTGCGCCGCAATTTCCACACGCGGCTGTGTTTCCGGAGTACGGGATGACAGCGCCACTACATAGGACACTACAGTAGTATTCTTTACAAGTTATGAAAAAGGAACCAAAGACATTGCTGGATTGGGACCCCGTCATTGCAGAAATCTGAAAGTATGTGGCCCCGCGGCATTACTTCACGTGTTTTTGATAAATTGATTTTAAAAATCCACATACACGCAGTGTTTTATTATGCCTGCTACGCTGCTGGTTCGTTGTTCCCGTTGCTAATGAAGGTGGCATCAAAGGGGCCGACTAAGGGTGTACTGATCTCGAATTGCCGTAATTTTGTTGGCAGTGTTGGATTCTGTCTGAAGTGTCGTCAGCTATTAAAGTTATTTTGGAATTGTGCAGTGCATTTCTGAGGAATGAACCCAGCAATTTATCTTTCCTTTATTTTTCTTCAGAGTTTGTAGAATGACCTTCGTGAGCAATAAAAATGTGCTTTTGAAATTGTGCTTCATTGTGATGGCTGGAGTTTCATGATTACATTTTGGTATTTGTGCAGTTTAACAGTAGAGTATAAATTTTTCCAAAGGAGTTTACAAAGTGTATTGGCAAACAGTCAGGTGTCCAGCATCCCCTTACAACAATAGAGCCATTATTCTACCAAGTGGGACAATTTTTTCAGAGACGTCCCATAAATCTTTAGTTTGTTTAGATTCAACACCTCTTCCATACACTTGGAAGTTATTATTGTTCTAGCAACTATGACGAGTTGGAGGGGCTTCAGAGTGCTGTGTCACTGATTTTCAAGCATGCACAGTTGCATCTGATTATACAGCTGCGGTAAGAATAGAAAATGATGAGGCATATCAGAATAGTTCAGGACCTTAGCGCTTCATGTTGCTGCATTTCAAGAATATTCTGGCTGTGCAGCTGCAGTAAGAATAGGAACCAGTTGCCCAGCAGGTTGCAATGCTTTGATGTCAGTCCTTCGAGGTGCTAATGTTGCTCCTTTGCAGAGGTGGGCTGTTGCTTCTGACTAGAAGGCTACGGCAAGAATTGCAAAGTTATGTAGTACGCTGGAATGGATTCATGTGAGGCCCTCGGGCTGTAAAGCCGCTGCCTCTCAAGCACACCTCTTGTTTACAGCCATGAAGCCGCGGTGAGAGAACATGCCAGAGACTGTGAAGTTGGTGCTTCTCATGAACACAAGTGTAATTTTTGTATAGGACCCACACCTCCACCATGACCTTTGCCAGCTCTCCCAGTATTGGCATTTTCAATGTGCGTGCACAGCCTGGACAGCTTTCATGGTGCGGAAAACACTACTCGAACACTGCGCCATGAAATAATTTTCTTTATGTTGTGCGACGGCTTATGAAGATATGGCATCACTTTCACCTTGTTTTCATCGGGCCTCTGCACTTTCGTTTTGCCTTTTAAACTTGATACGGAGGCAGTCTGCAACCGCCTTAAGCACTGGTGTCAGAAAACCCTCTGCAGAAAACCCTATGAGTCTGGCGGTCAATGTGTTCCTGGATTACGTGGACACAACTTTTCTGCAGTGCACTGCAGAAACGTAATGTGGCTATGCCTCATCAGCGATGGCTCAGAGGTACTGCACTCGCCTCATATGGGGGAAGTACTGGGTTCGAATCTGCGCACCGCCGGGCACCCACTGGTTTCTTTAATGGGTACAGGTGTCCCTGGTCGAGTGCGGACCTTTGAAAGGATAACTCACGCCTGGAAAGCTGCCTTTACCCTTGCGAGGGGCTTCCGACCTTTGTCAATCTGGTGGGGCCCCGGCCTTCTACAACACCGCATTGCCGAAGGGAGGAAGGGTCTGGCAGCATGTCCTACCGCAGGCGGTTACTGAGTAGAGTGTGCAGCGTAGCTGTGGAAGTCGCCACGTGCATTCGTGTGCCTTGGTGGTGCCGGGCACCTATTGAGAAAACAGGTACAAGCCTAGTGCTCGGCCCTTGTTACCACTAGAAGATGCTCCTGGCGTGTGACTACACTTGAAAAGTTGACCCAGCTTGTACAGGAAATCACCTCTATGCAATGAGGCGGCTGGAAAGTGCAATTTTTTTTTTTTGGTTTGTGTCCCCACATGATTGATCAAATCAATATAAGAAAAAGGGAATGCTAGCACACATCTTCACCTCAAAAATTGCAATTAATGGGACAAAAAGTCTACGCAAATTGTAGCGAAAACTGTAAAGCGGCAATAAAGTACATAAGTAGTTTACTGAAACACTGGAACTGTCACCAGTTACTGAAATTTTAGAAATTGGAGCTGAGCTGGTGGTAGATAGTGGCATTGGAGCTGTAGAGAATAAGTGAAAAAAGTTTTGTCAATGGCACCTGCATGATTTCGGTGACACAGGTTTTGGGAATTACATTCTCAGATGTAGGCTATAATTTATATTTTAAGCACCTGCAATGCAGCCTACTAGGGAATGGTGCTATGAGATGCCCCATACCCTACACTGCACCAACAAAGTGACGTGACTCTGGTCTCTGAACCACTGTTAGATGGTACGGACAATAAACAAAACCGTTCGCAAATGACAGTCAACAGGTGAAGTTTAATTTTAACGCTCTCTTTATCTACTTTTGCTGCTAACCTTCCAATTTTGACACATACGCGTTCTTGGGAAATAGAAATTTCGAGAAATGTGAGCACGGCCCCTGCAAAAATGGTCCCAACTCAGATGCTGCAGTATTATTCCAATATTATTCCTGCGATTATATCACCGTTTGTTAGCTGGCTGAGAAAGAAATCGTGCAATGTACTTTCCGCACTTGCATTTCAGAAATACAATACCCAGAACTACAACTTTTTCGGAGGCTGTGTTTTTGTTCGTGAACTTGACTAAAAATAGTTACTACAGGTGCAGGATGCGCTCTTTATCAAGCGTAGATAAGGTGACGGGGATTTCGAGAAAGCCCTTGCTTATATCGTTCCATCCAGGCGGAACGCCAAACAGCGTTCCCGGCTCAACTCGCAGTGAAGGCAGTCTGTGTGCCTTTTTACCATACCGCTACCGCTCACTGTTAATTAGTAAATACTCTTAATAATTACATCGCTAATTACAGCTTCGGCGACGGGCCTCGGGGCAAGCAACCGCACTGAAATGGTCCACGTGAAAAGCTTGGCATACTGCTGAAAAACAATGCGATCACAACCATCACAACCATTGTCACTCGAGAATGTAAACACAAGCAGCGCGCCATCGCCTCCTGTACGATGATCGCGCTCGCCCGCTGTTTATTATTATTATTTTTTTTTATAACTGCTACAGACACACAACACACCAGCAACAAATGAAGCCAGCACGTTCTCGGCAGGAGATAGGTGACGACGCTCCGAGTAAAAACAGCCCACCACGACTTCCTCACGTACAAATGACGACTTGGCAAGACACACACGGCGCAGACGACTTTAGAGCCTTATGATGCACTACATTCGTAACAGTTCCTACACAAACTTCGTGGACAAATCGCACACATCAGAAGACGCCATTGTTTCTTTTTTTTTACGGGTGCTTTCTACCACTAGTAGGCGCTCGTGGCGCATCCGCCCCACTTTTGTTAATGCGTGAAACGTTTCGATGCAAATGCTTACACGCGCAGCAATATTTTTACTTTTTATGATTATCCTTATTACTACTTAATGCATAGACGGCTTCTGCGTATTTGCTTTTGTTTTTTATTTTTGTGTGACGTCACCGGACGTTTTGGCGTTACAGCGTTTTGGAGACGGAAACACGTGTGCGCAGGTATTGTTGCGCCTGTGCATTGAAATGACGGCCGTCTCTGACTAAACGACGGTCGCCCTTTGTCCACCCTGATCAGAGCCTCAACCTTGGCAGCAAGGCGTACGTACATACTAATAACATTCCGAGACCGCTTCCAACATTCCACAATATGATAAGCTTAAGCGCGTGCCTATAGTGAAATTCCTGATAGCAGATTGTAATGTATGTTGACATGGGCAGTGCATGCATGCTTTAACGGCGACGTGAATAATGAAAAATGGGTTTAGATTGCGATGTGGCGTAACTACCCAGCGCAAGTGTGAAGGCCCGTTCGCACTTGCGACTGGAGCGATGGAAGCGACGCGATTTCTGTCCGCGGCGACAAAAATTGGTCGAGACCAAACGACAAAGGAAAGCGGAAGAAATCTCGTCGCTTCTACCTTTCCAGTCACAATTGTGAACGGGCCTACCGTCGTCCCACCAGAAACACATGTATAGGTCATCTAATTGTCCTGTATTTCCCATGAAATACACTGTGTCTGATGCCTAATAAAATAGGCTGTGTCTAGCGTTCCGTCCACACGGAACGATATACAAGTGCTAAAGCTCCGTCCAGGCGGAACGGAGCTCTGCGGGTTATCCTTCCGTTCAGACGGAATACAAATGAGAGCTTAGCGTTCCGTCCAGACGGAGCCGGCGTGAAATTTGTACAGTTCCGTCCAGACGAAAGTAAAACCGGCTGATTATACGCCATGCTCACTCTTCAGATTTGGTGTGAAGGGTGCGCCTCCGGCAATGGCACTCATGTAGCGGGTTCGATTCCCCCGGACATGCTTTATTTTTTTTTTTTTTGCGCGGTTGTGCCAGCGTTTATTAACAGCTAACTTCGAGAGCAGTTGGTCTTGATTTTGCACTCAACCGGCCGCTCCGCTACATATAGAGCCATAGGCCGACGTATCCATCGCCAGAGTTCCGATCATCTGTAGTTCGTAATGGTGATCACTAATTAACGGTTATTCTGGCTAGTCAATGAACGGAAGGGGGTCGTTCGGCTGGGTAAATATCAAGAAAGACTGGTCGCGCTGCTTGTTGTGAAGCGGGCGTGGTCGAGGTAGCGGCTTGGAGTTCCGTTTGACAGAGTTAAAGTTTGTATGGAGACTCGGCGGAAGTTACCCCAGTTAAGTCTAACCGTGGTTACTAAACCTTAACCGCGGTTATCGCAAACTGCGGTTTTGGCTGTTACACGCGAGATTTTAAGTGTGGTGACCGTGGTCACTTGGTTGTGAGTGTAACAAAATAAATTAACACACTTTTACTTCACAATAAAAAACAAAATGGAAGCAGTGTAGACAAAAGGAAATATCGTTAAAACACTCGCTTCAGACCCAAACACAACGCACTCGCGCGCGGCGAGATTTAGGAGAGGGGCTTCCACAACAGCTCGCAACCGGCTTGGTTTTCTCGCGTTTGCTCGGTGTTGGGAACTTTAGGCTTAGCATCGCGGTGGATATTTGACCGCCGGTCCGCCGCTATCTCTACAACTGCGAATTACAATAGATAGCACAATTTTTCACCACACTAACACCCACTTTCTCGCATGTGGAAGTTCTTTTCCGCGATCAGATTGATTTCGAAGAGCGGCGACAAGCTGTTGCTGCCGTGGTCTGTGCCGATTCGAGCCGGTTTCAGTTCCGTGCGGGCAGGCAGGCCGGCATGTTTGCAGGCACGGCCGACGTGCATGCCTATCGTTCCCGAGCGCTGAAAACGCACCATGATTGCCTGCTTTGGCGAACGACGCGCAGAATTGACAAATTTAGCACGGCTTTTGTCATAGTTGATCGGTTGGACCGGGAAACGAGCCGCTGCTGGCTGGCAGTCGAGCTGACTGCGAGAGCGACGCAAAGAACGCAAGCGCCCCTTGAGGGCAGCTTTGGGGCGCCCGCTATTTGAGAACCTTCGTCTCCTCCGAACGCCAGGTGCTTTTTTATTTTTTTACCTCCGCTGATGCGCCGCAACTTGCGTCCCAACTGACTCGTGCGATTTTGAGCACTGCGGCTGCGGGAACTGCGGTTAGCGTGACCGAACTGAGGTGGCCGAGCTCAGGGTGCATTAACCACGGTTAGCCGGGTAACCGCAGTTTCGTTTGTCGTGTAACGCAGCAAACTGCGGTTCGCTTAACCCTGGTGAACTGTGCCCGTGTAACTAGGGTATTAGTCCGATCGCCTTTGTTAATTTTTACCCAACCCGTCAAACCGCTTCCGCTCATTGACTAGCCAGAGCCACATTTGATTTATAATCACTCTCAATTAGATGATCGGCCGTCAAACAAACCGCCAAGCTCGACCACGCCCGCTTCACAACAAGCAGCGCGAGCAGTCTTTCTTGATATTTACCCAGCCGAACGACCCCCTTCCGTTGACTAGCCAGAATAACCGTTAATTAGGGATCACCATTACGAACTACAGATGATCGGAGCTCTGGCGATGGATACGTCGGCCTTGGCTCTATATGTAGCGGAGCGGCCGGTTGAGCGCAAAATCAATACCGACTGCTTTCGAAGTCAGCTGTTACTAAACGCTGGCACAACCGCGCGCAAAAAAAATAATAAAGCATGTCCGGGGGGAATCGAACCCGCTACAAGAGTGCCATTGTAGGAGGCGCACCCTCCACACCAAATCTGAAGAGTGAGCATGGCGTCTAATCAGCCGGTTTTGCTTTCGTCTGGACGGAACGCTAAGCTCTCATTTGTATTCCGTCTGGACGGCAGGATAACCCGCAGAGCTCCATTCCGTCTGGACGGAACCTTAGCACTTGTATATCGTTCCGTCTGGACGGAACGCTAGACACAGCCAATAAAATAAGCTGTGTTCAAAAGCTGAACCTTATCGGCGGGGGCTTACAGCGAATGTATGACACACTTCTATTTTCGTGCGCCTTCGGAAAACCCTGTTGCAGTAGACGATTACTTGTGGCTTCGCCGTAATGTTTTTTGTTGTTGTTTTACTCACAGAGCCTGCCTGACAGTACATCCGTCAGGTGGTAAGTGCGAGGCTCCTACAAAATAAGGCAAGAGCAACTCGCAAGCCTTGCCTAATTACCTGGCATAGCACAAAACTTTATGGCTGTGGCTATTCTCATTGCATCCGTGATAATCTCTTGTATAATTTTTCGAAGCAGTTGTTTCTCGTTAGCTGACTGGGACCGCATGACAACCTGTCAGTAAATTTCTTTTGAACCCACTCTTCCGGCATCCGTGAAAATTCCTTTTTAAAATTTCAGTCGGCTCCCGTTTGCTGTCTACAGAGATGTTTTTTTCCACCAGCAAGGCAGATAGATCTGCGCTGCTTTATGCACAAACGATAAAACTATATGTTTCAATGGAGCCAGGCATACATCGCATTTTGTGATAATGTGCTCAGGCAAGCCGATCAACAATGTGCATAGCGAAACTAGTAAAGCTTGAGCCTGGAGATTAGCTATGTTATGGCTAGCAAGAAATGAGCAACCGCGGGCAAATGTAACAAAAACGTTTTCAAGGAGGGATTTGCGATAATTTATGTGTACGCCGCCATTATTGCTGCTCACGAACTTCATGCCCCCATGGATGCAGCACTAACATATCTGGTAATACTTCAGGGTCTCGGGCATCTTGCTGGCAAACTTTACATCACGCTTTTTCACTCCTGTGATAGTTCTAGTGTCTCTTCCAAAGCTGCACGTGGTTTGCAGCGCGGTATGCAGGCATTTTTGCCATGAGCTCATCAAATGTGGCAACCAACGGAAAGTACCTCGTGGCCAGTTTCGTTCATTCCTTGCGATGGAGCACGTTGGTTGTGGCATCAGTCCTTAATTGAGGTGGTGTGGTGGAGCAATGAACGAGTGCTGGTGGATGCGCAGCTACTGCAGAGGAGGCCTCCCCCTTTGGCGCGCTGCAGCCAGTCGATGTGGCCCAGGGCCTGCTGCTCTACCGCCATCCCGATTGCCCACACCCCCGCCTTGGCCAGCGACTTGTGGCACTGTGAGCTCCAAAGCAGGCGCAGGCGCCTTTGCGGTGGTCACCCTCCAACTGCCGCCAATTTGGTTTCGGCAAGGTGACCAGCGGCAACGCACACATTAGCAGCCCTACAGCCAAAGGCTGTCTGTTGGAAGCAGCCACAGTCTTGGGCGGCCACCTTACTCACAGCCGAGGTGGCCATCCGGTCCTGGCACGGAGCTGCTTGGCGGCCTGGCAGAAGTCATCTCGGTGGTCCAGCATGAGCCCCCGGTAGCGCACCCTGGTCTTCCACCCGAGCTGGTCGTTGTCGATTTGCAGGCATGTGACCCTGCAGCAGGCCTAGGTGTCCCAGTGAACAAGCATCGCCTCCATCTCGGTGCCCGACAGCTGCAGGCTGACATTGGCGAGCTTGGCCCGCAATGAATTCGGGGGTGCCTGCAGCTGCAGCACGACGCCTCGGCAGCCCGCCATGGGGCCTAGTGCCCACAGGGCCGCGTCGTCGGCGTACACAGACAGGTACACCCTGTGCGCCCTTCTACTGGGCAGGCAGTCTTATAGTGCCACTGTGACCATGTTGAAGAGTAAGGGGCTGACGACTGTGCCCTACAGGGTGCCCACATCCACTGGTTGAGGCACCAAAAGGGCGTTGCCTACCTGCCTTTGTGCCATGAGGGCCGTCAGGAACGCCTCGACGGAGCCCCGCAGCTTGTCCGCAATGCCGGCCTCCTTTATGGCCAGGGAGATGACAGGGTGATGGAGGTTGTTGAAGGCCCCCTTGATATCAAGTAGCACGAGGCTGCCACCTGCCTGGTAGTCTGGGTGTGCTCTAGCTCTGTCATTACGTTGGCAACGGAGTTCCATCGCAGCCTGGTGCTGCCGGAAGCCTGTGAGCTGCTCTGAGATGTACATGTACTCCTTGGTTCTGCAATTCCGTGCGCCTGCTGCCAAAAACTTTTTGCCCGTGCAACAGCACTACGGTTGGACTCGGCTTATCCACATCAAGTTGGTTTTTATCATTCTGAGTGCTTACCGCAGTAACTTCTTGCACAAGAAGTTATTGCAGTAAATGCCACCTTGAAAGCTTTTTTATCGTATGGCTTTAAGTGTGGTTGCTCATATTTTACTAGCTGTAGCATATCCAACCGTAACATATCCAGAGGGGTGAGCTGGGCTAGTTTGTGTGTGTCATCTTAACAACAGCACGAGAAAGACTGGGACGAAGGAAGCAGACAAGTCGAGTGCTGATTCACAACTAGTTTCTTGTGGAATGCGCACTGAACATAAACGTTGGCATCAACAGAAGAAAAGAGATGGAACACATTCCACTCGAACGTACTTCCTTGCCCTTCTCCCCCTGCCCCCCTCACATGACAAACACTGGTAAAGCCTTTTACTTGACACACATGATCCTTCAGCTATGGACCACTGCCGAGCTGATAACAGAGTTTTATAAAGGGGGAACATCAAGTTCAATGCCGCACTTGTGTTTGGCGGCATGTAGTGGTAGAAGGCGAACTCTGTCACAAAGAACTGGCGATGTAACACAATCGCCTCCGAGTTTTCTAATGTTACACGCTTCGATTATCTCTCGGCCTGTCTGCCTGGCACGTCTGGAAAGAAGTACACAAATGGGCCCCACCGTTGGTGTGCATCGTATACACATCTACCGAGCTCTTCTTACAGAAGGTGCTCTATGGGTCCACAATAATACTGCATGAAACCTGCCCTGTTTCAGTGCGTTTTGTAGCAAAATGTCTTAGCAACCCATGCTGTTTCCTTGTCAATGAATGATAAGCTTGTCATTACAAAACACTTGTGGGTACCCTGTATTTTGTTTCCTTTCAACATTACAGGTTGGCAGCATGACGGGAAGGAGTGCAGAGACGCCTATGCTGCGATTGCTGGCGTTGTGCAAACAAGGGTACAATGAACTATTGCCTGCAAGACTGCAAGAGGATGGCACTTCCTAAAGTTTTTCTTTTTTAGAGTATAAATAAATTTCAAGGTCTGAACCCAATACCCATGTACCCTCAATAATAAAGTGTGTCCACATCTTTTGACAGCTGTGTCTGTTTACTTTTCATGCAAACCTGCGACCACTGAATATGCAGCCATGCGTGCAAGCAAAAAAAGAAAACTACACTGAAAATGACTGTGACTAAAAGGCGCATCCCGTTCCCATCATTAAGTGCAATTTTCAGTGCACTACCACTTCTAAACGTGCTGACTTCTGTTAATCACTTCAGTTTGCACCATGCTATAAATGGCTGGTGATGCATGTGTTTAAGCGAAGTCCTGAGAACAAATAGAATTCTTTTATTCAATTTCCTGTTGGCCTGAGTGAAAAACAAAATACAAACTGCAACTGATTGTTTAGCAAAAAACCTGCGGTGTCCTTGGACGTATCCAACTGAAGAATGGTGTGCCACAAGTGGGAAACTTGAAACAGAATTTTTTGCTTTTGAACACTGAATAGCATTATTGACAAATGGATTAAGTGAAAGTAACTTAAAACCTCAGCAACAAAAATACGAACCTATTTTAGGAAAGATCGTCAACACATGGTCAGAAGTAGAGTTAATCGAAGAGTACAATTTCCCAGCATCCACTATGGCATTCCCTGTAGCCATTTCTAGTTTCAGCGTGTAAAACTACCTTGGCTTTTTTATCCGAAGACGAAAATCACATTTTTGCACACAATAGAAGATCAGTGCAGTTCATACTTAAATATGAAATGAGTGAGGATATATACTGTTCTCTTCATAGCTGACCAGAAGAAAAGTGCAATTTGCTTCACTTTAAAGTAAGGGCTCAAGCTTTAGTCTGAAATATCCTGCTGAGTGGAAGCTGAATTGTCACACAATTATAGTTTTACTGCAGCGTCAGAGAAGAGTTTAGGTTGTCGAGAAAAATTGGAAGCTCATCACTGCTGACTGAGGGCCATCTTTCAGGGAAACTTACACAAATATTATGAGCTTCGTATCGTCTAAAGTCGCACTAGTGTTTCCTAGTTTCGCTATGCTGCTGCATTCTTCAGAAATAACACTGCCCTGCAGAAACGTCTTACTGTCATTAAGAATACCCCCATGATGGTGGTTATGGCCTTCCTAAGAGATTGTAAGAATTTTTAAAGGAAACTCTGCGGCGTATCATTTTCTTTGGGACTTTACAAGGCAAATTATAAATTATGCCTTCTATATCAAGCAAATGCGTACTTGGAACATGTACAGATGCTGTGAGTAGCCGTACTGGGGAATGTATGCAAATAAAATATAAGGCATATTTTATGACTGCAGTTTCATAGCACATTCACCATGACTGGCTTCATAGGTCATGATCTCAATGTATATTTTACATCTGTGCAAAAGGAACTAGTGCACTGATCAAAAATACTGTGTGAAGTAACACACTTAAAATCAACTCTACAGTTTACTTATATGTTCAAGGCAGTAAACCCCTGAGTTTATGTTCGGTTCATTGATCAGTTAATGGACTAACTGAAAGAAACTGAAAGTAACTCGGCAAAAAAGTGCGAACCTATTCTAGCGAAAACATAGTGCATCATGGTCAACAGTACAGTTGTCCAATACTGCGATATCTCTAGTACTTTACTGTGGCATGCCTGATAGCCTGTACCTGGCTTCATCGCATAAAACTCCCTTAGTTTGATCCCAAGACTGCGGTCACATTTTCATACGCGTTACCTGATAGCGCATGTCATCATACGTGAACATGTATTCATGTATTACGTACCTCAAATAAATTGTGTTTAAATAAGTGAACCTCTAAATAAAACCAAAATATTACGATAACTGTAGCATTGTTTAAATGTAATCTGGTAGCTTTCGTGGCACAGAGCACCTGTATCAGTTCCCTGTGAAGAGGGAAGCAATTTATGTTATTACATGTCTTATTTTTGGTAACACAGGGGGTTTGGTGCCTCTCGGTTTGCCTCCCCCCTCCACACTTTTTTTACTCACATCCAAAGTATCTATAGGTGACAGTGATCGATTTGCTGTGGTGAGAGACCCAGGTGGTTCCCTCCATAGAGCAGCAGCATTTGCACGTAGCTGCCCTTGTCTGTAAATTAGCAAATTGCATCGTGGTGCTTTTAATAAAACTTATCTTACAAGGATTATAATATAGTCCTCCTTGCTATAAATTGTTTGCATAGTTTTTCGTATGTATAGAGAATCACATTTTGCTGACATCAGTGGGATAAGCAGGATGAGGTAACAATCAATTACACATCCACAAAGCACACAGATTGTGCCTTAAACTGAATTCGCTTATAAAATAGCTACCGAGAATCATATATAGCACACTTTTTAAGTTGAAACTTCCTAATTAATCCACTCATGTTCAAACATAACGCCGAATGCAAGCTATGCATCTTTAAGCTCTTACCGTTCAGCATTTACACTTTATTTTTATCTGAGTAGGAGATTTTGGAGCTTTCTTTTTGCTGCAGTTGTATTTGGTGCACTTGAGCCCCACGATGTGCCTCATGAGACGAACTCTCGTATCATGATTTTAAGGAATATATACGCAACCATGCATGTACTACGTATACGTTGGTAACTGAGGTATGTTTTGAAATGCTGATGTTTTGCCATCTGGCCCTTTTATCACGTTTTATTAGCGGTCGGTAGTACGGCTCATCTTTCGCCGCCAAAATAAAAGAATTATGCAGAACTGGGGCTTATTTTGCTGAGGCAATCGAATAAAACACAAAGCAAACACGTGCGCGCTCCGTGCTTGTTAACGAAAAGTCGGAAATGCTGATGAAAAGTGTCGTGTCAGCTCATAGGAACCTCAAAACTTGTAAAGCGATGTGCAGAGCACGCTTGACGCTCCTTTGGGGTGGGATGTATGCAGAAACGGAAATGTTATTATTCATTTTTTTTGCGTTAGGCTTAAAACACGTGGGTTTACTCAGCGCCCCCAGTACCAGAGGCGATAGTTTTTCTTCACCTAATAACTAGGAATGAAGGCGGTATTCTGTACACTGTTTATACCTCTCGAAATTACGATGCACGGCGACCAGTGAAGATCATCAGCTTCAAAATGAGTCAAGGAAGTTTAAACTGAACAAAGCAAACTCGATCATCCTGTCTAGACGCTTTTTAAATTTGTAAAAAGCTTGCATTGCACACCGCTAAGACGAGGGAGGACGGGAGAAGGCTAGGTTAGTGAGTTACAGTGTCATTACTAATACATTATAACCGTCGCGAGCGATGAGCCAGCGATAGCTTCCGATCGATGCATTCGTGCACGAAGCGAAGCCGACTTTCTGGAAATCGGTGGGAGCGGTGGTTGTTGTATGCTACCAACTGTCCCTGTTCTCGGTTCATTCGATGTCCAAACTATTTAGTAGTCACCGGCTCTCCTTTCATCTAAAAATGGCTCCGTCTGGGAGTCCAGGCACCAGGTCAAACAAGCATCTGAACGACGTGGGTTCAAATTGGAACTAGTTTTGTTTTAAATGGTCCCAGCAGATAGATTTTGCTGGGGGATAACATCTGGCCCCTTAATTTTACAAATATTAGCTTTAGGAATTGTCAAGCTCAGACAAAGCAGCCTAACTTTTTTACCAGCATTGTTAGCATATTTACATTTTTATTTCCCATATTCATTAGAAGTAATTCCAAACACTGACATTACAAAGTTCCAGCCAGTTTGAGTTCAAACAAAAGGCACCGTTGCAGCACTTACACAATAGGAAATTAAACAGCATTTGCGCACCTTAATCGTACTGTTAAACTTGCTGCACTTTCGTCAAAGAGTTTTTTTTTATTGTGAATGATGCATGGTTCCACAGCTGCAACCACTCGTGAAGGACCATGTCTTGGGCCATAACAATTGTATGATGAACTAGGTAGTAAAGATAAGACATTGTAATATACAAAAGATAAAAAAAGGCAGGAAGTTAAGAAACATGGGTCTGAGGTTCGTATGTCATACTACTACTCATTAACTTGGGGATCATAATTGAAGAGCAGGATCATGATGCTACTCTCATTTGGGGAACAGTGGTGTTTAACAATGATTTATCGTGTGATGAGTGGGATTCCCTTCTCAGCATCAAATAGGAAGAATCTGAGCCAGTTGTTACATGTTGAATTCTACGACAGTCAGCCTGAAGACTCAGACAAAAGGAGAAAAAACAGAGCCGTCCACGGTTTTGCATGGTGCATATCATCCCTTCATTTCCTTGCCCTGTGTTTGTTATTCGAGGCTGACCATTGAAGAGTTGAACTGCTCCTCATGATGGACTTTGCATTTCACCCAACTCCTTGCTAGTATGATCAAGGAAAGAATTGAGGAGCAGGATCTTGCTTTTTGTGGTAGACAATGGTGGTTTGTCTTGTTCCTCACTTATGGAATTCTCTTGGAAATGGAATTCTCTTGAAAATGGAATTGGAAATGTTCCTCACTTATGGAATTCTCTTGGAAGAGTGGAATTCTCTTGATATTGCTCATCGATAGTGTGAAGAACAGAATGAGCAGAGAGATCATGACCCTTCTGTATGAGGCACAGAGATCATTCGGTGTGGAGTGCAATGGGATGATATCCCTTCTGATTTGGTACCAAGAGATACATGCGGATGCAGAGGCATAAATTTAACCTTTTGATAAGTACGACACCCAGAAATGCTTAAGTATCACAAGAGAAAAGAAAAAAACAGCCTAAAGTTGTGCATGCTGCATTGAGACTAGGCATTTCAGCCTCTTCGACTGTTTCAGCAGTCGATAGCTGCGCGAGAAGGCGTTGTTTTTTTAACCGGCAAACGATTCCATGGGGGAAGTTCCAGAATCAGCTGTATTGACTTGAAAGGATGTGAAAAACAGATGGGAAGGTTCCTGTCTATGTGGCCAAAACTGAATTTCCTTTCACTTCTGTACTTGTTCATCCCTATACGGTGAAAGGGAGCCAAGCAAGAAAGCCATTCATTGATGGCTTAAGGGGTGCGTGACCCTTCTCATAGACAGCAGTCATGGACAAAGTCTCCTCAAAGTTCAAGATTCAGAAAGAAAAGAAATGCACATAAAATGCATGTTCAATAATTTGAGGAAGAAAGCATCACATACTTGTGACATGAACAAAAATTAGAAGTCAATGTGCCTTCTCGTAATTCCTGTTCCCTCACTTTCACTCCTATAAAATAAAGGTTTGATTTGATAATTCAACTCAAGAAGCTCTAGTCAAAGAGCGTATATAGGTGTTTTACAATGCATATGTTGTATGTTTTATTGTCTGAGCACACCTAGAAGCAAACATCCAGCTTCAGTACTGCTTTCACGCTTGAAGGCACAGTTGACTCCCAATAATACGAAGTCCACAGGGACCACAATACAATTGAAAAAAATGCACCTGAACAGCATTGTCATTAGTTCTCTTTTTCATTTCGTCCAGAATCTTGACTTTTGTCGTGAAGTCAAGCTTATATGCCATGGGTTATCGTGATAGTACAGACTTATCGCTAAAATCAAAGCCTCAAATGTTCACCTAAGTGCCCACACAGTGCTGTGAGAAACAAAGAAGGTTGAGGGCCTCACAAGAGAGATGTGAACATTGGCGTGAGTCTGAACTAGCCTGCTGCTTTATCAACAGTGCACTACCTTAGTTGTGATGGCACGGACATCAGTAGAGAACAATTAGGGCGCTGTTTCGACACTTGAATATGGTTTTTTATCGAGGAATGACAGTCACCTTGATGTTTTTATTCAATATAACTTCCAATTATCCGATATTATGGGTTCTAGCTTCAAATTATCAAGCAATTTCTTCCGTTGAATTGCATGTAAAATTGCCGGAACCAGCACATTACTTCCAATTAAGTGACTTCAAGTTATTGAGAGCCTACTGCACTGTCAGTGACAAGATATGTCAGCCTGGGCATTCTGTATCACCCAAAACTCCTTTTACTTGTTCAATAATTACAGCAGAACTGGAGCATTGTGTTTCAGTATGCATCAACATTATTTTTGTTAAAAGTACCATCCAACAGCAGGCAGTGCTCAACCGTGAATGCTCAAGGAAGCCAATTTGTGATACCGCAAAAAATTTCCATTGATTTGATTGATTGAAGGGTTTAATGCACCGACGCAACACAGGCGATGAGGCACGCCGTAGTGAAGGGCTCCGGATTAATTTTGACCACATGGGGATTTTGAACGTGCGCCGAAATATCGTGCACACGGGCATTTTTGCTTTTTGCCTCCATCAGAAAAGCGGCCGTGGCTGCCGGGAATCGAACCCACGACCTCGTGCCCAGCTGCACAACGCCTTAGCCACTGAGCCACTGCGGCGGGTAAATTTCCATTGATGCTTAGCATTCACTTCTTATCGCATTTGGACAGTGGAGCCAGTAAATGTGCCAGGTTGGCCTTTTCGGAGTGTGCAAGATAACATGAATCTGCCCTTGTTGGGGCATGGTGCCTGGCAATGTGCCGGCAGGAATGAAAACACAACACATGAAGGAGGGTGTCAACTACTCAGTGTTAAAAACTAATGACAACAAAAAAGAGGTGTGAGGTTATAGGGGCAGATGCAAGTATTTTGGCTAGAAATGCTCCTCTGCAGTTATTAGCACACTCAATCATGCATTTTTGTATCTGATGGCAGGTCATTTAATGGCAAGCTTCCCAAAAAGACTCGTTATAACACGAAGCTTGCAACTTCAATGTCAAACAGTGCTATGAAACATTGCCAATTCTGCACTCATCACAGATGGCTAAATTAACTCCAAGGATTTGTGTTTAAGTCGTCAATGCAACAACCATATGCTATGAGCTTGTGTGGCATGCGCTTTGCACGATCAGGTACGTGTTGCGACTAAAGTACCGCTAGGTTGTGCACCAAAATGATGTTTTAGGTTAGACAAGTTCAACGAAAAAACCACTTAATAAACAAGAAAAGAATTTAAATAAAAGGGGGGGGGGGGGCTTGCCAGCTACGTTTTGTGCTCTGTTCGGGACACCACAGGGACTAGGTGAAGTTGCAAGCCACCAACAAGTGATTGCATTATTGCAGTGGGGCATCTGTTTTCATTTGATAGCTCTGCGATAATGCTAGAATGAAGTTCACACGATAACAGCATGCCTGCCGCCATCCTTCTGTGCCAGAATAAAGTGCAGCTGGTATTATTTTTCCTTGACATGTTCATCCCATATAGAGCTGGCCAGGGGCCATGGGATAGAAACGGAAGTGCAATAGCTCGTTTGTTGATAAGATTAAATTAGGCAAAAAAAAAACAAACGAAAGCACTGAAGCAGCTCTTAAGTTCTTGCAGGAGTGAACTGCCTCTTTTGACGGTCATAATTATATGTGGAACATTTAAACGCCCAGTGGGGCTCATCATGCCACGAAATACACAGACTCATTGAGTGTTGTGACAGCACTGCATTATGGAAAACCAAGTAGGAACATTGTGCTGAACAGGTTAGTTAAAGAGATAATGGCAGCCTACGCTTTAAAACAGGTCATAGTCGTGTGTTGGGTGCCTGGACACAGTGGCATTCCTGGTAATGAACTCGCAGACAAGAGCGCCGCTGCGGCAGCACTTCGCTGCAGCGTCGATGTTCAGCAGCTTCCCTATCTTGACTGGAAACCATTCATTCGAAAGGCAATCCGACAACGCTGGCAGCAACACTGGGACACTCAGACAGATAACAAACTCCACACTATAAAACCCCAATTAGGCAGCTACTACACAGAAAAACACAACAGAACAACGGAAGTATACATGTGCAGATTACGAATAGGTCATACATACGCTACTCACTCGCACCTTCTGCAGGGCAAACCACCGCCACAATGCGACAGGTGCGGACATCGCCTATCCGTCAGCCATGTCTTAGTTGAGTGTGGGTACTTCCACAAGGCAAGGAAAAAGCACTTCCGGGAACTCTACACTCACATGATTCCTCTTCATCCCTCGATGTTTTTAGCTGATCAACCCTTAATTCCAAGTAAACGCCTTTTTGCTTACCTGGGAGACATTGGCTTTTTAAACCGCATATCATACCATGTGTAACCTCGGGGCCCCTCAGAGTGGGAGGACGCTATGAGTGTCTATTTATTTTTTACATTCTTACCCTGCCATTCCCATTTCCCCAATTTTATTGCTGTTTTAAATGAGGGGCTGTATACACCCCCCACACTAACCTCTCTTAAAATCGTCACATTTACAGCACCATTTTATTAAAACATCATTCAAAATGATCAACCATTGCATTGGCGCTCTTTGGCCATCGTTGCCCTTGCGCCATAAAACAAACAGATACAGAATCATGCCACGAAGGAATGACAACAGATAAGCACTTGACAGATTTATTGTTCTCGAGTACATCAAACAAGCAAACACAAAAATTAATTCCTACTCTTATGCTAATTCTCGTGATACGCAATTATTTTTACTCGACGGACAAAAACAAAGCAGATTTTTGTTCTGTGAATGCGTCAAAAGGAGGTGCCACTTTACGCAAATCACCGGCTTTTAGCTGCCTGCTACCTAGCTTGAAATTGTTGCAAATTTTCTTCAGGTCCAAATTTTGCCACGCTGGACGACGACACGGCAAATTTTTCTGTGGTCACGCCAAACAAAAGTGCCACTTTGCCTAAATCGCCAGTTTTCAGCCTGTTTTCCAGAATTTTGTTGCGCGTAACACCAGTTGCTGGGGTGATAGCCGTACTCCAGGTGGCACCTTGAAAGGGAAGAAAAGCAATAAAACAAAAACAATATTGTGTACACACAGGACAGTTTCCAGCAGCGCGGGCTGCTGTGTGGCTTAACTTGGTTTTCGGATTTTTGCGGTCCTTTGCTGGGGTTGCTCAGGGAACGCCACGTGCGATACCTTGAAAAGAGCAATTATCACCGCCACTAGCTCTAGGCAAAAAAAAAAAGAAGCTTCGTTCACAATGCCATGGTCAGTTTGCAGCAGCATGGACAGCTAGCGTGCCTTACCTTGATTTTTAGATTCTTGCGGTCCCCTGAGGCCGCCGATGGAACGCCACGTGCTGCACCTTGACAAGAACAAAAGATAACGGCCACCAGCTTCACGCACAACGTCCATTTTTCAGCAGATCGCTGCTGCGCAGGCTTTACTTTACCTCCGTCGTTGCGGCTTAGGCTCACCGCGCGAAAACCATCACGGCGTGCCATGGGGTGGCACGTTTTGCTGCAGCTGAAAAAAAAAGGGGCAAAATAGATGAAAGCAAAACCCTTTCGCCCGGAATATGTACTGCTTACCTTGAGATTGTTGTGCATTTCCTGCAGAACCATAATTTCGTTCCGACGGGCTTTCGCGCCAAAAAAGGGGCACTGGCGAGCAGCACGTCGTGCACCTGCTGCAGCTGAAATTAAAAAAAAAAGTAAGGAGGCAAAACCCTTTTGCCGGGAATATGTACTGCCAGAGTCTGTCAATGTTGAAGGACTCTGGTACTGCTTACCTTGAGATTGTTGTGCGTTTCCTGGAGAACCATGATTTCGTTCCGACGGGCGATGACAAAGCAATTTTCGCGCCAAAAAAAGGGGCACCGGCGAGCAGCACGTCGAGCACCCAACCGCCGCATGCACCGGAGCCGAATGAATGAATGAACCGGCAGGCTCGGCCGGTCGGTCGCAGCGCGATCGGCGCGGTGGCGCCGCCGTACGGCCAGGGACCTTTCTGGGGACCTTTTTTGGTTCCCTAGGCACCCTGGGTCGCCTAGGGAGACGGATCGCCTTCTTGAGCGTTGATTTCTGGTAACCAATTAGCGTTTCCAGCCGTTCCTCCCCTTATACGCTACTCCCAGGTCGGGGGTGGGACACAGTGCCGCACCTTAATTGGCGACACTCGATGGTACCAAAAACGATGGTGGACGGACGGGTCGTCTGCTTAGTGGACGGGCGGATCAATGGGCAGCCTTCAGGAGGCTGCACGCGTCTTCACTACATTCTGGCGAGGATGCCACAACAGGGAAATTGGTCAGAGAGGGGGTGGAGGGGAAGGAGAGGGAGTTGGCGGCGCCGGGGCGCTGCTCATTGCCCAGGAGGCTGTACCTGCCTGCCAGAAGATTGCGGCGAGGATGCATTACTTCAAGACAAGGTGCGGCCGGCCCACATCAGGGAGAGGAGTTGATTACAAGGCTGCACCGCAGTGGCTGCGTAGAGCCATGCTTTAGCGCGCAGCTCTTAAGCGTCACCTCCTGTGGTTTCGCGAAGTCCCCCAGCGTCAGCATCGATCGTTGTAACCGAGAGAATGAAGAGGCCATCCGAGATAGAGCGGACAGGAAAGCGGAGGATGAAAGTACGGCCAAAGTGCGAGGGGGAGGGCCGTATGCGGAGGCCGCGTGAGACATGCTCCCCGGCGGTAACGCCGACGAGAAAACGCCAGAGCATGGCGCGCGCAGTTGAGCATTTGCTGTTTGCGCAATCCATGGAGGAAAGAAAAGGTTAGGAGAGGCCCTGACGTCACATTTGTGAAGCCGAGTCCCGCCATGACTTGAGCCCACGGAGCCCAGCACTCTATCCCATCATCCTTGCTCTCTCCGGTTTGATTTGACTAACATGGCGTCGCCCTGCCCTCCCGCTTCGAAGCGAAAACAGCTTCGTCGCTAATTCCTCGGTGCGATGTCATCTTCTAAGCTGTTGATTCCGCCTTCAATTTTCACATTCTAACCCTCACCCAAAGTTTCAATCGAAAAACGGTCTTTGTTTTTGAGACAGAAGGTCGATTTTTCAGCTCTTAAAGGGACACTGAAGTGATATGTAAACATTGCGGGATTACTTGCGCAAATTGTAGTCCGGAGTCCCCAGACCATGTTTCGACCACCCTGGGCGCGTTTCCGCGATTTTATTTAGTAGAAAAATTAATTCGAAAATGCTGTCCTCCTCTCTTTACGCTCGCCCATTTTCTGCGGCGTTTTCGTGTGACGTCGAGAGGAGCCGAGCTCGCAATTGGCTGCGCTACTGCACGGCTCCCCTGCCTTCAGACAGTCAATCGGCCCAGCGTTTCGTCCGCCGGCCGCCGACGGGTCGTCGCAATTCGTTCGCCCAGGACACGTTTGTGAATGGTAGAATCTGCCTTTCTTTACTTGGTTAGTTTGTACACTGTATCTAGCTCCAAGTCAAGGTCGCTTCACACAAGCGCTGCACAAGCGCACATGCGACGCTTCGCTGACTGGTACGCCAGTAGGAAAATATAAGGCCTCTTGAAGGCGGGAGAAGAGTCATCGAAGTCAATATAGGTACTAAGGAAATAAAATCAACTGATATTTTTACCGTACAGCGTAAAAATTCCCCGCATTTCCCCGAGGGGAAGAATGTGAAAGTGCGAATGCACGAGTTGAATTTGCGCGGTTCGGTAATGTTCGCGAAAGAGAGATCACACACACACACACACAACTACAAAGACAAAAGATGCATTTATTCACAGACATCTATTTGTGTTGTCGTTGTACTTGATTGCTAGAGCGGATCTCAGCTTTGAAATTTCGTGTCAGTACTCCTTTAAGCAGGTGCATTAGCCCTTCTTCACGTCCGATTCTTGGCCAATCCCCCACGTGGGTATGTGCCATGTCAGCGGCCAGGCAGCGCGCGCCCATCTCCCCCCGTTCCCAAGGAAGGCGAGGAGATTCCTGGCCAATCCCCCACGTGGGTATGTGCCATGTCAGCGGCCAGGCTGCGCGCGCCCATCTCCACGTGCGCGGACATCGCCGGTGGACGCAGGTTCAGGGTCGCTTAAGAAGTGCATTGCAGTTAAAACTAGGGTGCGGGAAGCACTTTTTTGCGCTGGGCGAACAAGCACAGCGGTCAGCAGCACGACTACGCATCTGCGAACGCTTTTCCATCTACGAAATGCAATTGCTAGACGTGAGCTACTGTGGAAACTCGGGCGACGCTTACTGCACGAGCGCAATACAACAAATAGTCACCTAAGCTGCTTGAAATGCCAAAACTAAATAAAAGTGTAAACTGGTTGTACAATATATACCCTATATTACCACGGCCAGCGGAGCCCGCTCCGTGGACGAGTGGTTTGGGGCGCCAGATATGCCACCGCAAGTATTTTGCAAGTAGAGTGAACTAGAATACTTGGGTAGTGGAAAAAGCGGCCGCCTCCGAGTGAGGCGCTTAGTGTCAACCCCGCGTGGTGGCGCTCGCGATCCCCGCCCGAGTGCTTTTTCGCCACAGGAAGCGGCGGGCAGGCGTGCGTCGGGTCAGTCTCCGAGGAGCGACAGTTCTTTTTTCGTGTAAAAATAGTAGAGAATGCTATTAATGTACCAAAGTTTTTATGGGAAAGGTACCTACGTCGTGTATGTACTGTTTGCTCATTTTTTCATCACATTTGGCCAACCGAGCAGACCGCGCGCGCCGTGCTTTAGCCATCGAGGCTAGGGTGCGGGTACTTTTTTCTTCGTTGTTTGATGATTTTCTATCGTGTTGTGCCAACTGAGGGATCAGCGACGTACTTTAGGCTGGCCGGCGTACGTCAATGCTTCTGCTTTGGTCCTCATTTTTTTCTGATTTTTCTATCGAGTTTTGCATACCGAGCAAACAGCGTCGTGCGTTCGCAAACGTTTACTTTGTCTTTTCCCAAATTTTACCCACGCAGAAAACATGACAGATGTCTTAAAACTTCAGTCAAGTCAACTAGAAGCGTGCAAATACAGGATTCGCGACCGCAATTCTCAGAAAAGCACCAAGCCACACGGCGTCATTTTACTGCGTGACCATTTTAAAACTGCACATTTTTTTTTCACACTGAACACCCATGAACATAAAATAATTACAGATTATTTACATTTAATACTTTACATCCGCGTTACAAACAATTAAAACAAAGAAACAAGAACCTTTAAACAAGTGTAGTTCCTGCTAGGCTCCTCTTACAATTTCACAAACCAAGATCATGTGCGGCGGCTAGCTGGTTTCGATAGCGACTCAACAGCGGGGTGACAATGTCATTGTGTCATGTGTTTATTGTTCGCTTTCCATACTGTAAATAATTACCGCATGTGTGCGCTCACCCACGCACGCACAACGAACGTCTCGAGCGCTTAAAGGAGCCATGAAGAGAAAACACAGGTTTGGTTCATTCGAAAGACTGCCTCGTTAGAACCATAACGACACCACTTATAACGCAAACTTCGCTCAGATAAGCTACATAATTAGGAAAAAAGGAAATGACCATGCGACCCACCAGCTCATTTTCCGCAACAGAACCTATGATGTCACTCGAGAATGCTCTGCGATTGGCGGAGGCTGGCAAAAGCAAACGCATGTTAGGCAGGGCTTACACTTTGCATAGCGAGCTAAATGCCCGTGAAACATACTGCACATTCTTTTTATGACAAAGAACGGTGGAGTAAACGGTTGAAGTTCCGAACGAACACGCAAGCGTGTATGCCAATGCGTACGAAACTACCACCAGCCGAACTCGACATCAACGCCGTCGCCACCGTCGCGCAGACGAATTTTCGGGTACAAGGCTCTTCGGGGCCAACGAACCGTCCCAGCACGCACAGCCGCGACCTTGCTTGGTATCGTAATCCCTTCACAGGAGGTTGGCCGTCATATCGCCAACCAGCAAAGGTAAAAATAGAAACAAGGGGAGTAAGGAACACACAGCAGCAACGAGATAGTGCCACTCGTCGCACAGGTTTCGGTATGGAGGTCGTGTTGGCTTGCTGCTGTCGTTACGAGCTCGTTTACAGTTTACAACCACTGAAAACTTCAGTTTGTTCGAGTATACTTTACAATGAAATTTCGTTGCTGTGTTTTGAAATGCCCATGTAGTACGGGCAAATCGTCGAGGGAGTGCGACACCCCCGCCGGTGAGATCTCCTTTCATGTGCTGCCCAACGACGAACCTCGGCGAAGCAAATGGCTACGTTTTGTGAACTTTGCAAACGGAGGAGAAAGAGAGCTAAAGGAAGTACGAGTGTGCTCACTTCATTTCCGAGGAAGTGATTACGGCAGGGACCCGGACATGCTGGCGCTCGTCGCCGACTTCGTCAAAAGCGCTCTGACCTTGGGGAAAAAAATTGCCGTACACACCGCGCATTGACGCTCGAATCTTTCTGGTCGGAGCAGAGAGCTCGAGCGAACGGCTTTCCATACACGATACCGGCCAACTGGCATAAGCGATACTGCTACTGAAATTGAAAATACGGCACATACGTGCCAGTCTGTATTCGTCCGTCGCGACGGGGCTGACGAGGCAGCGGTGCCGACGGCTGGGCGTTCGTCTGTTGTGGCTATCGCGGAATGGTCGCTTTCCCGTCCACCGCGTATCCCACAACTCTTGCCGCTCGTGCACTTAGAAGCATTGAGCGTTCAAGCTTGGTGTGAGGTTGTTAAATGCAAGCCCGAGCTCCTCGGCGAGAGTTTTGTTCTCCGGATCAGGCGATTCCATGACTAGGGCTGCGGGTGCACTAGGTTTTACTAGTATTTTTAAAATGGCCGCCATCTCGGTCGACTCCCGCGTGTGGGTGCTATATGGAGTCGACATACGAAGTATCTATTTCATGGACCGGCTCGTACGACGCCATTGTTCGCGTGACGAAATGTGCAATTTTAGCGGGAGATTTAAAATTTTGGCTTAAATTGCCTTATTTCTCGGTGAATAAAGCATCATTTGCTTCTGGGAAAGCGCTTGGGGTACTACGAAACACCTAATCTTTCGAATAAAACAAACTTTTGTTTTCTCTTCATGGCTCCTTTAACTATAGCAGACTATAGGAACACGAAGGAAAAAAGCAGACCCGAAACCACATGTGAGTCGAAATGCAAGTGCCAAAGAAAAGTTCGTACAAACAGGTACGAATTAGTACCACACGAAAGCGTCAACGGAAGCAAATATATAACGCAACCCGCAGCGTTCATTTTTGGCTGTATTTGAGAGGCATCGTTCTATTGTAGTGTGAATTCATCCCTGGTGTGGCGAATGCGCGTTGCAATAGCTTTGCGAATGCTATTAGTAATGTAGTAAGGTTCTTATGGGAAAAGTACAGCTTTGTTGTGCGCATGTACTATTTGTTCATTTTTTCAACCTATTTGGCCAACCAAGCAGACCGCGTGTGTCGTGCTTTAGTGAGGCTAGCATGTGGACACTTTTTCTTGATTGTTTGCTAATGTATCTGTCGTATTGTGGCAGCCGAGGAAACAGCGTGGTGCGTTAGGCAGGCCAATTTACGCACATTTCCGTTCTTTTTAATTTTATCATGCTAGAGCACTGCGCAAGCCACGATTCCTAGTCCCGGCCGGGGCCCGGCAATTTTTCTAAATATAAGCCCGAGCCCGCCCCTACCCGTCAAATTTAATAAAATAAACCTGACCCCGTCGGACTGTTTTGAAATATCAGCCCGCGTTCGAAAGACTATAAACATGAGTCCGAAAAAATTTGGACTTTTCAACCTTAAAACGCAGCCATAGAGCGAGTATATTGTACTTAAAATTTTTATACTTGGACCGAGCTTTGTAAATATATATCCGGACACAGAAAATGAATTTTGGAGAATATCGCCGAAATATATTTTTAACGGAGCTTCAGTGACTTCGCAGTTCGATTTTTTTTTTCATTTAACCTAATTGAATGAGCTAACTTTTTGGTATCAACAATCACAAATTTGCGGCGCACGACTGCCGGGCTTCAGACATTGCATGCATGCGCCCGGACCAGCACGGCCCGAAAAAAAAAATTGTTGGAGGCCGAGCCCCGACCCCGCCCGAGAAAATGCGTGCCACCTGTCCCGGGCCATTGCAGTGCACTAATCCACACAATGCACACGATATGCTTTTAATAACTTCACTCAAGGCAGCGAAAAGCATCAACATTCGCAACCGTAATTCTCAGAAAAGCACCATATGGCGCAATTTATAGCTGGATCATTTTAAAACTGTACAGTTCCTTGGTACGCTGGCCAACCATTAACATAAAACAAGTACCATATTACAAATGCACAAGTTCCTTAACGGGGCTTCCCACGTCTTGCGGACGCAAAATATTATGAAATGGTTATGAATTCAACAAATAAAAGCAGGATGAACAAATCGCAAATATAAAATATTTGTTGCAATCACATTTATTAGGGGTACAGTCCCACAACACGCTATTGCACTATCATGGGCCATGACCCTTCGGAAACAAGAGACCGCCGCAAGCATATGTCCTCTCCAAATTACAAACAAAAAAGAACAAAGAACATTTAAAGATCAGCGTAGTGCCGGCTAGGCTGCTTTTGCAATTACTCGCAGAAAAATATCATGTGCAGCGGCTTAAGAAACATCAAAAGCGAGCGTGAATCGCTCAACAGCAGCATAGCGGCAACGCGCGCCGCCTCGGGATCTCCTCGGGCGGGGCACACCAGCGCCACGTGCGGCGGTTAACACGTTCGGCTTCAAGTGCCGTGGCCTCCGCTATCGGCTACCGGCGGCGCACCCCGCCGGCAGCAAATCGCGGAGGCCACGCAAGGGCGCTACGGGGAGAAGGCGCCGCTTTTTCCACTACCCAAGTATTCTAGTTCACTATATTTGCAAGTCAGGAGTTCGAATCCCGCAGGGTACATTCCTTTTTTTTATAAGTTGACTTTTTCGTTTTCGGCCGATGTTTTCTGTACTAAGTTTTCCTTTTTTGGGCAGTAACGTTCACTGCTCCACGAACTAGTTCACAAAACGCGCGCACGCTGACACTGGCGCGCTAACGAGTTCTCGTTGGCGTGCAGTTGCCATAAGCACCGACTGCTTGCGGGAAGTGTGCACAGGCCAGAATCAACAGACCCTTGGCCTGGTGCGAACACGCTTTTTACGATACAGGCATGAGGGAGGCAAGCTCCAAATATGGGGGAAAAGCGCATGACATTTGGGCGTCTGCGGGTACGCGGAGGGCGTTCATGCACTGCGTAGGTTTCGGCTAGTGAATGCTACGATTCCAAGCCGTCCTAGGAGGCTTATCTTTATGCATTTTTACAGCTGACAACATGGCAGAAGCGCGGTACGATGATTACTGAGTTATTGAGAATGCCCATCCAACAACGCCAACGGTTGTGTTTTACAGAACCGAAATCGAAACCGAAACTTGTTTGGTTGCTCACCTTGGGCGTCGTCCAATCACGGTGCCCGCTCCTCCTAACGTCACAGCTTTAGTTGGTGCGGCCGCCGCAAACCGCGCATGGTAGTTTTTCTTCTTTCGCGCTTTGTAAAATAATTACCGATTTGTCAATCGTAAAAACGATGAAAAGTGTGCTAATTTGAGCCAGTCTACGCAGTGCAAGCAAAAATGGGAGCTTGACAAATTCACTTCAGTGTCCTTTTAAGCCAGGCAAAGTAGCGTTTGTCGTCGTCATAGCAACAGGCTCGCGGGATGGCGAACGCAGACGCCTCCGACGGCAGAGTTTTCAAACTGGCCTAAACTAAAAACGTTTGTCGTAGCGACTGCGCTGGTTTGCTAGCGTAGCGAGGCAGCCACATACCAAGCGCCTTAAAAATTTGTCCGTTCTATTCGCCCAAATTTGGCCGCCGCAGTTATAATCAAGTAAGCAACATTGTCTATGGGCTCAAGAAAAGTCACATGACTTCCTCCACACTTTTCGCAATGCATTAGGGTGCTAGCTATAGGAGCCTCTCCTGAGTATTCTTTCCTCCATGGCGCAATCACTTCCCGATACGCAGCACTTTATGTCGTGTCGTAATGGTCAGTCAGCTTTTACAGCGAAGCCTTTTTACCTCTACCCCCCAAGGGTTCTGTCGCGAACGTTGGTGTCAACAGAAAACTAACACGAACAGTTATTGGCACCGCCAGGAATCGAACCTGGAACGAATAGAGAAGCGGAGTGCGCGCCCGTTTGCTTGCCGATTGAGCTATGAGCCCACGCGGAGACGCGGGATGCTGATGGTGCACTCACCGAGCACATCCGCGGGTTTACCCCCTGCGTTCTCGCTGAATGCAACGTGACAGCGTCACCCGGCCTCTCGTGCCGCTGTGCGCGCCTTGAGTATGCGCTAGGAGTTAGTAAAAATGAAATGATGCTCGCATCAACGAATGGCATCTCAGTTCTCCTCCGTTTCTGCCGCCGATCTCGCCGCCCCTGTCGGCTGCGGCCAAGACGGAGAAAAAGTGAGATTGTCTAACACGGGGTTTGAGCTTCCATTCATTTCATAAAAAAAAAAGAGTTTCCACTCATGTGTTTTACCAATACAACTCAACCAACCACCATTCATGAATCATGCGTTGAATTGACCTGAGCAAATTTCTTGGGCCTGCTCTTTCCATTTGGGCGAGATCGAGTAGGGGGACAAAAAGAGAAAGGAATGAAAAAAGAGGGTTTGCGAAATGACAGTGAAATCAACCAATGAACTATGTACATGCATGCACCGTAATGCGGCCAAAGAATGTCTCACATGCAACGGTAGGCCGAATCAGATTATCACAGGCCATTTTTCAGCACACGATTATCATCCATAAAATTTAAATATGTTTATTGCGAAAAGCATGCAATGGGGAGGAGTCAGTACAAGACCCCTTGAGCTTTCCCAGCTCAATAGCCATCAACATCAGCAGGCGCTGGTCATTGAGGTCGGAGCTGGGGCGGTATTCTCGAGTTTTGTCCCTTTTGCGTCCCTTTAAAAAGTGTCCCTTTTGGCGAGCCCTGATTGGCTAAAAGCAAACAACCGGAAGTTACGTAACGCAAGTGCGGCAAACCTACTACCAACGCCCACTGCTTAACCGGAAGTACGTCAGGATGAAAGGGACGCAAAAGGGGCGTTTTCAAAAGGGACAGAATACCGCTCCTGGTCAGAGCTCTCTCCCAGGGGGGTAAAGCGAGCTCCGAGACCGTACGAATCGTGGGCGCTGACATGATACAATTCCCATGGTGGCCAGATCAATTGTATTCAGCCTTCTAAAAAGTTATGCCGTAATTATTTAACTGAAACAAAGAACTGAAGCAAAGTAGTTACAAATAATTGCCTCAGTAATTAAAACTAGCTTTATAAAAAAACTTTTAGTGTAATTAAGTTCTAATTAGCGAAGAAAGAGTAATTGCGTAGTTGAGTTTTGGTTTCGATTTTTTTAAGTGTGCTAGGAACATAGAGTTAATACCATAGAGTTTCATACAAATAACTAGAGGGGAAACTGGCGCTAGTGTCAACGCGAACATGGCAGCGGCACTTACGCTTCAATGGGAATGATGGGTAGTTTTGGAACCGGATTGCGTAGGATCAAAACGGGCTTATGGCTGCGCAAATTGTGTTTTTTGACAAAAAAGCTCTTATTGCCCGGTCCTCTGCTTACAAATTACATGGCGAACAAAAAAGTTAGTGACGAAAAACCGGTTTTGTACGAAATAAAACGGCGCGTTTAAATAAAAAGCAGACGCGGAGTCGAGAAGGTTTGTGGAGCAGGTTTGCCATTTTCCGCCAAGTACAGCAGGACGCGGACTTCTTTAAAAACTACTTGTAAAAGTTTCGGCACTGGTGGTTTGTAATAGTAAGAGAAGTTTTGTGCTCATAAGAAAAAAGAAACCGATTACCTTTGGAGAAGTTATTCTTGCGTGAATTAGTGACATCCATCAAGCTGCGTTCCTATCAGCCGCCGGTGCTGCTGTTCTACGCCGTAGGAGCCGGCGTTCGCGCGAAAGGTGTGGCTGTTCCAAGCGATTCGCAACCGTCGTCAGCTTTGACAATACATTGCTCTGCCTAATGAGCAGTGCCGCAACTCCTAATTAGCAGACAACTTCGCCGCACAGAGCGCCGTCATTTGAGTTTTCATGCTCGCTGTGCGGCAATGCATTGATAACCCACCCAATTCGCAACTCTGGTTGTAAAACATTCCACTCAGGGTGGCGTCAGTGCACGCGAGGCATGCAGTTCAAGGAGAAACGTATTTTTGATCACTCCTCCCAACACCCCGCCTAGGCAAATGCGTTCATGCAAATCAAAAACGAAAACGAAACTGCCTGCAATCCATAACAAGTTCCACGAGCCATCAAGCGCCAATCCGAATCCACAATTTCCCATCACGCCCATTGAGGCGTACGATCGCAGCGCCAGTTTCCCCTCTAGTTATATTGTAAGAAACTCTATGGTTAATACTACTGACTCTAGAGCAAAAGCTGCCCGGCCAGCCCGTGCATTGAAACCGTGCTACACCCGGGCGCTGACATGATGCCACCCTCACAGCGTTGCCCGCTGCCTTTTTGCCTACTAGAGTTGGCGGCAGTAGTCGGTATTCACCTAGTAACCAACGCATTCCATCATGGCAGCCACCGTCGCTGTGGGGTGAGCCTCATTTCACAGACGATCGCCCCTACACCCCCTCTTGCTCCTGTCACGTGATCGCAGAGGTCGTGACGTCGACAAAAAGTCACGTGACGGTTTGTCAGGTGACTAACTGTCCAGAGCGAGCGAGGGAGTGAGAAAAAGAGAGAGAGAGAGAGAGTTTTTTTTTTTCTTTTTTTTTTCTTGTTTCCGTTGTTTCGTGGTTTCGGGCGTCGCGTTCGTGCGTGGCGGTCGATCGTTCCGAGCGCGCGGCTGGCCTTGCGCGCCGGGAAGGTGACGCCCACATGTGGTAGTTATTAACCTTACCTGTTCCTGCATCTGGCTCTCCATGCTCCTTCGAGGCTCACATGTGGTGTTGGTTATGTTTCTCCCGTCCTGTTCATAGCTAAAAGCGCTCGGCACAACGCACGCGCATGGAGCTTTCACATGTGGTGATGGTTTACTTTCTGGAAAGGAATCCCTCAAAATAAAGTGAACACAAAAATGTTTTTGCTCTTGTGTGGTCCTTCCGTATACCGGAGCACAGAACGCGCACGTTCAGTCCACCGCAAGAACTCGCATTTGCACGCTGGTCTTCGACGACATGCAACGATGAGCGACTCTGCTGATCGGCAGAAAATTGTTTTGGAGAAGTACTTGCAAGGGCTGCATCAAGAAGACGGCTACTGGCATGGCTACTTGAAGTCAAATGATGAGGTTCAGCATTTTGAAAGGTCCTTGGCTGCTGTGAACGTTAAGTACTCCGTGCGAACGTCAAAAGAAGTCAGCAACTCGCGCAAAGGTAAGCATAATTCATGGACTTGCCTCTGGCCTAGTACAATTGCCGCAGTTTAAAGTAGGTCCGACGAAACCCAAAATGCAAAGTAGAGTTTCACGCGACGGAGCTTTTACCATTGAATGTTTTGGGTTACGTAAAGCCGGCGAGTGGTTCGATCAGCGCCAAGGTATACGTAAGCGGCTGAACGATCACAGTTCGCATCCGCAGACCGCTCCCGCCAGTGCAACTGCATGTCGTAGCTGCTAGGCTGTTCGCACAATCACGACACAACCCCTTCTCGCTGGTAATCAAGCGGCTGTCTTCATTGCCGGGTGCTGACAGCGATTTATCGTGCACGTTAATTGTTCACGCCAATACAGATAGGCGGCTGATTACACAAGCGGGAAGGGGTTGTGCCGCACTTGCGGGAACGTACGGACACCCTAGCAGACAACTGCACTTGCAGGTCCGTTAAGCGCATGCGAACTGCATCTATATTCTCGCTCATTTCGCAGCCTTCTACCCTGATAAAGCGCTGATCGACCCGCCGGTCGATGCTCGCGCGACATTATTAAAAAATCGGCGGCTGTGCGTGTATCAGACGCGTAATTCACAGTGAATGCATCCCCGACCAGCGGAACCCGAAACTGAAATTAAATTGACGTTCTAAATTAGTAGAGTCGACGCCCTTTGTAATCTAAACTAACTAAACATCCACAGCTGGTCAAAAATAATCCCGAGCCCTCCACTAATCCACGCCTCATAGTCCAGCTGTAACTTCAGCACGTTAAACCCTTGGTTAAACTGCACAATCAATCAATCAATCTCGGCAAGAGCTGCCCGCCAAAAGAACTATGCTTTTCTTTTGTGTTCAATATAGCAAGAAGTACATGTGCATTCATATAAACAAATGTTCTAAACTTCGATTAAAAAAATTACATATATATGTATGTATGTATATAAAATTAGAACGCACATACTGCAGAAAATTTTTCTTTAATTGCCAACTGACGTGAAACGCACAGAAGGGTCAGGTTTCAACAATAATTTGTTGATGATGCACAGACGTAAAGCAGCAACATACGCATTTTTTTTAATTGTAGCATAGCACGTAACTGTACTTTGGCTCCGCAAGCCGTTAACTTTTTTGTTTTCACTTGACCACATCGACACTTTAATTTCCGTTTCTGGTTCCCTGCCATGGCTCTAAAATTTTTACAGTGGAACATGTCGGACGCAACTCCAATTTCATTTTCAGGTTACGTCTGCAGACGTAACTCAAAATATTGGGTTAAAGTTCCCTCAGATGTAACAATTTAATTTTCATTATGGGTCCCGTCAAAACTCCATAGACACTAGCTACGTTTAAATGAAGGGTCTTCTAACTTCGGGACCTCCTCTGTACTGTAACATTTTATTCATGTAAATGTATACATTCCTGAAATAAAGTTTGATTGATTGATTGATTGATTTCATAAACTTTTCATAAATAGTCTAGGGTAAGACTGTTTGAAGGGTAAGAATGAGCAAACTGTTTGGCTAATACCATGCACAATTTTCAACGTTAACGTGTCCCCTTTTAGAGACTACACATTATTTAACATATCGGCACTTACTTTTACATAGCTTTTTTACTTTTAGAGAGCTTAAAATATAATTTATTAGCCTTATCGAAGTACTCGCTCGTTACTTCAAAGTGAGAGGTTGTTTTCTCATAAACACAAAATGAGGCTTTTAAAAACTATTTTGCTCTTTCTTTTCAGGCAACGTGGTTTTCTCTACGATTCACTGTGGCCGTCGAATATCAGTTGACAACATACCATTCCGTGTGGTCAAGCAAACTGCTAAAGTATGCATCTTTGGAGTGGAATACTACAAGAAAACTGAGCAGCAAAAGGACAAGGCATGTATATTACATACTAATGAATGTGAAAATTTCCTGCACCCTCATTTGTGCCGGTTCCACTCAAAGCCTAATTCATACATGGTGAAACAAAACAAGTGAACTCAGTGGCATGACTTTTCGAGTAACAAGTAGTCACAACAAGCCATACCCACGACTGCCTACCACCTCGCCACCAGTCTAAGGCTTTCATGTTCAACTTGGCATAAATGCTTTGCTACTCCAGCGTTGTTCCCACATTCACCCTTTTGTGTGTAAGCTTGGTTTACCGAGGCAGCAAAACGGCAAAACCATGTACAAAATCGGTTCTCTTGTCGCTTGTTGCCGCATGAACAAGGTAGCAGGCTGCTTTTAAAAGTCAGAGGGGTTTCAACAGGGAAGACGGAGAGCAGTCGCGTTGGTTTGGACATGTCGGTTCTTTGCATTGGGCTAGTGTAGCAGCAGTTGGCACAAACGCAAAAAGAAAAAAGGACGATATGAATGAGTATGTGATTTCACCAAGCTTACCCACTGGTGCACAGGTCACCAGTGATCCACCACACAATGGCAGTGCCCACAATACTGGCATATTTATTGGGAAGCAATTGAGCACTAATGCTTTCACATTCACTAAATCGTAGAGTGCTTACGTGTCCAAGTTGCGCTAACGAAAAAGTAAAAAAAAAATCTTTGGGTGCATTGAAGCCTTTGCTCCCTTTTTTTTTTGTGCACTAGGTCACAGGATGCCACACTGAACATATTTGGGTACTGGTTCTTTGCCACATTAGTGCATCACGAATAAAAACATATCTCTCTCTTGAATTTACAGGGCTCAACAGCTACAGACTGGCCTAAAGAAGTCTTCCAGAAGAAGAGAATCCTGCTCCAAGGGACAAAGAAAAAAGGGTGCACAGCAACCCTACATTTCAAGCATGTAGAACTTTATCCCGACTTCAAGGTAATTGTGTGCAATTGTTGGTGTAAAAATTTCAGCTGAGGTGTTTCGATCTTTCACACACAACTATCTTTTTTCTCTTTCAATGTTTGCTTTCATAAGTTCGACTTGTAACGGTTACTTGCCCATTGTTTGGATCTGAACAAGGAAAGTTAGGTGCAAGCATTTTTATATAACTAATCTCTCAGAATGAGATGTAAAAGCTTGGTTAAGAGCTGCACATACACAGCCTACAAGTAAGTAAATGTCACAGTTTTTTATACATTATGAGGTGCCTAAAATGTTCATTTCCAAATAATTGTGCATAGTGCAATCATTTGTTCCTTGCTCAATGAATTTTATAGCTTCCTTAAGATGCTAGTTATCAAAGTTTCTTTATGATGCAATTCTCCTAATTGGATCCAGCTGCACAAGAGCTAAAATTTCTCAGCATCTGTTGCATTACATTTCATCACTTGCAAATTGTTCCAGATAACATGTATTATACCCATTTCATACATAACTGTGTTTCATAGCATGTCGTCATAACTGTTTTAAACACCATTTTTTTACTGTTATTGCAGTCTAGTTTACACCTTCTATTTGAATGATATGTTGATTTCACTTATTAGTTTTGTTGGTCAGCACGGCTACCTTTACCTCTGCAATAATGTAAATGGCTCTTACAAGTTCTCTGAAAAAAAAAACATTTTGCTGCAGGCTTCTATAGTAATCTGAGAAACTTAACTTCTACTGACTGAATAGTGCTAGCACATTATGTAATCTTTTTTGCATTCATAGCCCAGTGCCCATGAGATGAAAGCCATTGTGATTGAGGTATACGTTATAATCCGTAATGCCTAATTTTCAGGCGGACATACCACAGCCATGCGGCCGAAATAAGAAAGAGAGGCTCAAGTCGGACAAGGCCAGACAGCTGAACGAGGCACTGCAAGCAAAGCAGGCAGTAAGCACTGAATGCAGGGTATACGTTGCAGTTGCTGACTTGGACTCTCATTGCAATCATGGTTTCGATGAAATTGAAGCCTTCAGCCAGGGTGTAAACAAGGACATTGCGGAGAGGATTGAAATGCTTGTGAGGGAAGGAATTACATCTGTGCCAGATGTGAAAAAGTGCCTTCTTTACTATGTGCGTGATGTGCTTTTCTCAGGAAAAGAAAAGCCTGATACCAGTAGCAGGGCATTCTACCCTACAAACAGAGATGTGAGCAACCACATTCAGGCAGTCCTGAGGAAAGACCGCTTCAGCACGATAGACCAAGAGAATGCTGGCGACTTAGTTAAAAAAATCAGCAGCGAGCAACCAGACAGCTTTGTCCTCTACCGCCCATACAGGGCACGCAGCTGCGTAACCAGTACTGAATCGGAGAATGTGGAAGAAGTTGTCGCCAGTGAGTGTGAGGAAACGCTGCTTTTCTGTTTTCAGTCCAAGTTTATGAACACCATGCTCTTAAAGTACGGCAGTGCAGTTGTATGTTTAGATGCAACGCACAAAACGAGTGATTATGCGTTGCCTTTGTTTCTTCTGGTTGTCAAGACACCATCAGGGTACGCAGCTGCTGGCACTTTTATAGTGCAGTTTGAAACATCTTTCTGCATTGCTGAAGCCCTGAACATTTTCAAACAGTGGGGCAACAACTTTTCCCCACAGTACTGGATGGTGGACTATAGCAATGCCGAAATCAGTGCCATCCGGCAGGTGTTTGTGAACAGCAGGGTAACGATCTGTGATTTTCACAGAATACAGGCATGGCAAAGGTGGCTCCGAAGAAAAGAAAATAACATTTCTCATCCAGAGCATGCCCTGCAGCTAATGAAACGCCTGGGCAGTGCTTTAAATGAGGGCGAGTTTGAGAAGGCACTTAAAGACCTAGTTAGCTCAGAGTACTGGAACAACGAAAAATTTCGCAGCTACTTTGAAACGGTGTGGCTAGGTGTGAAGGAGCTGTGGGTAATGTTTCATAGACTTGAATTTGACGTTGTTCTAACGACAAATAACGGCATTGAAGCCCAAAACAGGGTGCTCAAGGCCCACTATGTCAAAAGTGCGAGTGGAAAGCGGTCACTGACGTCTCTGATCGCAGCAGTTGTTTGTGGCTACCTTCCTGACAACGAGAAAAAGTTCCACGAGTCGACAATGAGGCAGTCATCACTGTACAGACAGTACAACGACGCTGTCCCCGCATTTCTTCACAACCGGCCCCACAGCTTTATTAGGCACATGCTCAGGCGGCTTGTAAATGCAGAGGAGTATACACGCTCTGACATTAGGGAACTGCCTACTGAAGGTGCGTTTGCTGTTCAGTCGGAAAGAGACGACGATGAAGCGCACACAGTTGAGTTCTGCAAGCCTCTGTGCACTTGCCCTGACTTTGCCAAGCACAAATACCCATGCAAGCACTTCTGTGCTGTTTTTAAGCACATTAGTGGGTGGTCGTTTGCATCTCTCCCAGATAGTTACCGTAATCGGCCCGAAATTACTTTGGGCAGCTGTCCACCATCAGATACATCCTCTGATGTTCTTGATCTCGTAGAGCTGCCTGTTTTTGAGGCCCCTCAGCAGGCTCTGCATTCCGAGAGAGAAGCTCTAGGAAATCCGGCAGCATCAGTGCTGCGAAAAGCCATAGCTGAAGAATGGGAAAAGTGCAGCTCCCTTCTTCATTACTGTCATGACGTTGATGCACTGTTGGACACCAAGAAAATGGTTGAATCAGCGTTTCGTAGGTTAGCTGAATGTGTGCCACACAGTTCAGGTCTTCAAATTCGAGGCTCACCAACCAAAGGATGCTCATCTTTGAAACCCCTTCCAAAGCGGAAACGCCTATAGTGCACTATCCTTAGCTGACTTGCGAGTGGTATATGAACTCTTTCCAAGTTGTCCACAAAATGCTTTGCACTCAAAAGGCCATGAAAGCAAAATACAAGTTGTGAAAGATTTGGTGTTTTACAGTGCCTCCAGCACTTGTCAGGCAGCAAACAATGCCTTATTCACTGAGAAATTAAACAATTTAAGTCTAAATTTTCTCCCGGTGCATTGCATGTTTCGCGACATCAGCGATGCATATGTAGGGTAGGTTCCTAAAACAAAAGTGTGTGTTGACTAAGCTTGCTGCAAACGGCGAGACGTGTCATTTGTTGTCTTTATTTACCGTCCACGTTTCTATGTGGCACAATGATACCGCGCAAAGACAGCTGTCCACACTCGCTTTGTTTTTGACCGGATGTGTACCTGGCTTATTTTTGTACAGTTCATAGTAATCGTTTCGTGAAACACTGGTTATGCTCGACAAACAGAGTTACGTAAGTGGCAATGTAGCTTATGCCAGTTAACAGTGTCGTGTCAGACAAGCCCATTGTGCTCGACGGCTCCGCAGCTTCGGCCAGCATTGTGCGTCCCGTTAGCACTGGTGCTTTTAAGTTTATGTTTGTAGCTTTCATTGTTTATTTTATCATTCTTCCCGCTATAAAAGGAATAGGCACCAAACTTAGATGCAAATATCTCATTTTACAAGCTTACGACCCCTGTTGAATTTGTGTTGCACTTTGTCGGCATCAGCCAATCGGAACAAGCTGCTCATAATGCATCATACAGTGCGAAAAAGTAGCTAGGGTGTTGCATGCCTTTTCTGTTTTGCTTATTAATAGCTTATTTGAGTGAAGCTTGCGCCTAAAGTGGTATCAGGGTTATTGTAATGAGGCACTTTTTCAAATAAACCAAACTTGCATTTTGTCTTCATGGCTTCTTTAATGTTACATTTACACTGAAATTTTGACACAGATATCCCGGGAGTGTGTTTTTTGCTGAACTGAACTCCCTGTTCTAAGGACAGTGGCTTGCATGATATGTTCGTGCTCACTTGAGTTCAAAAATGTTCCATCGGCAGGCTGTGTCATCAACTGATATGTATGTAGTTTTGGCGTCATTACTGTATCTATGCCACATGCTAGTTTTTCAACTGCTATAACATTAAAAGGGTCACTTGAGAGAAATTAAATTCATCAACAAAGTACTGGTCTGTAGTATATGCTTAGCAGTCCTCAAATAATAGATATTTGTGTAATGTACATGCTTTGTTCAAGTTTATCAGAGGGGTGTTGCCTCCACGTGTGGCATACATGTAAGCTATACATGCTAATGTATTGGAATTTACCTGACTTCGTGCCTTTTGTATTTTGAGAACCAACTCTTCTCTTTACTGTGTTTTTCTAACTGACCATGGAACAATTTTTGTGGAGGCTTTGTGCAATGCCCGCGAGTTTTAATTTCACAGAGGTGCAGTGTCCTAGTATCTGTACAGCGAAGTGCAAGTGGTCTTGTGTTCTTTGATTTTTATTTTATTACTCCACATAGGATTGTTTACCTGTGTATATATTAGTCTGTCTTTCGGTGTTATTTAACTTTGAATATGTTTGTACACCCACATGTACCTGAGGCCTGCTCTCAAATAAATTGGTGTCTGCTCAACTATCCTGTCTCACAGATCTGTAGCATTGCTGAGTGCAGTTAAGTGGCTTATAAGCTACAGCTTAGACAGTCATTACCATTTGAATGCTTTCCACTGTTAAGGCAGAATTACAGGTACAAACAAGCAGTCAGTCACATCACCAATAAACTACCTACCTGCAAGATATTGCACTTTTTGAAGTAAAATATTCTTTGGTTTTTCTCGTGTTTGAAGTGTACTTATTGAATTCTAATTTTACTTTCGCAGTTAATGGCCTTTTTGCACATGTGCTGATTTTATATTTTATATATTTTGTTTTACCAGCAGTTTCTCTAAAGCATGTGGGAAATGCTTGCTGTCATTTTAACTCTGCCTGATTAACGTAAAGTTGTGATGTACAGCAGCGGCAATTAAACATCCCAACTGTATCCGCCATAATGCAAGCATAATGTTTGGTACAAAATTTCTTTACAGCAAGGCTCTTTCAGTTGTTGCTGACACGCAAAAAAATGTAAAGTTCCTTTCAGGCTTCGGTAATGGTTGCAACTAACGTTAGTGCAGTAGAAGTATGGCGGTTTCACAATTAATATGTAAAATTGGTTGCGAACTAGGAATACTCTTACTAACACTGCGAAACTATGCAGGTCATTACATTAACTTTGTTTTAGTGCGGCTTGAAATAAAATTGGAGAACAAAGAGCAGAATGCACATGGACACTTCAATACCCAGAGGAGGATATATATCAAAAGGCGGGGGTAAGCGCAAAAGAGTTTAAGCGGAGGTTGTTCAGTTAACATGCCTGAATTATAGCAGCCCTAAAAGGGCACTTGTAAAGTGGCCATTTAGTGCAGTGTAATTGCTGTATTTTTGTAAATCTGAAATTCGAAGCTGTTACTAGCTACAGAACCTACTTTTTGTCGTTCATAAAGCTAGGTTATGACGTCCTAGTAATTGGCAGAAGTCTAGCCTTTATGCTGGAATAGAATAAGTGCACGGGAGAGGGATGAAGTAAACAAGCGTCCTGCTGTCTACATGGTCTCCGTACCCTTTCACTACCTCCGGTGCCATCTTTCGTCCCCGCAACGCGCAGCATATTACGCGCGTACCAGCTCCGTTGAGCGAAACAACCTCCCTCGGGCGCTAACCGAACGCCAAAGCGATCGTAACTGCCAGCGCAACCGCGCGTTGCTTGCAGCGGCTGCCTGCAACAATCGCTGCCATGCAAGCATCGCACTTCACCGCCGAGTGCGCTGACATGAAGGGCGACAGCACAAATTAATCGGTACATATGACACAACACACCCTCCACTCGACCACATCTCAATTGCACATTTACCGCAAAAGCCGAGTGTGCTAAGACGTCGAGCTCTACGCTCCGATGCACACAATCGAACCTCACGTCGCCACATCACAGCACGGCGTTTGTTCGTGTGGTGATCTCTGGCACGTTGTTGCATGTCATTACTGATGGCAACGTGACTTGTAGGATAGGTAGTGCAGAACTAGTGGTGGCAAACTTCGTCCTCGATTCTTCACGAGACGGATCGGTGTCGTCGAGGTCACCGTTTCGCCAACGAGGGCTCAGCACGCCGGCTTCACCCGTGAGCTCCCAGCACAGCACACAACGAGAATTCGAGCGTTTCCAGATTGACGCTGCACTTGGTTTAAATAACCGGCCTTGACAACGTAACACGCGGATAGCATCGACGTTTAAAGGTAGACAATGGGGCCTCAAACGCCGACCCGCCGACGCCCACGTAGAGAAAACGCGCATAAACAAAAAAAAACGAAAACAAAAAAAATGGCGAAACAATTTTGGTCACGTGACTTTTGGTCTTGACGCCACGACTTCTGCGATCACGGGACAGAAAAAAAGAAAAAACTTTCTCTCTTTCTTTTTTTCACTCGCTCGCTCGCTCTGGACAATTAGTCACCTGACAAACTGTCACGTGACTTTTTGACGACGTCACGACCTTCGTGATCACGTGACAGGAGCAAGAGGGGGTGTAGGGGCGATCGTCTGTGAAATGAGGCTCACCCGTCGCTGTGAGTGCGCCGTGAAAACTTTGCTGTGCAGAAACGTTGTGTGAAGTTTTTCCTGTGGTAGGTAGCGAACTTTTGTGCCATGCTGCCGCGTTAGATGCAGTTTTGCATTCTCCGCAACTGAGAAGGGTAGCGCCTAGATTAGCGGGTACTTCGTACGCTCGGAAAGGTAGCTTTTGCGGGTGCGTCAGGGGAGTTCGGTCGTCGCTTCGGAGTTGAGCGGACGTGTTTTTTCGTGCTCCTGTGCTTCGGAGGGGCTTCATTTCGGCGGCCCGTTGCAAGCGCGGGCCGTTGGACGTCGCCTGGCTTTCGCTCTGCTGGTGTGGGCGGTCGAGTGCCAGCTCCCGACCGCCCCTTCCCAGTACCCGTCTCCAAAGCGGTCGGGACCGCCGCAGACTTCGCTCTTCGTCGCACCATGCTCGCCTCCGCGCTTCACTGTTCCCTTCGACGTTTCTCGTCTCCCGGACGTAGCATTACGCCAGCCAACAGTGTTTGTGGTGTGTTGTGTGCGACGGAATCGACCACAGTGGAACTACTCTTCTCTACTCTTTCCTCACCTTTCTAATCTTTACTTTTCTTTCTCCTATCCTATTTCCCCAACTATTCCCGCTTGTGGACTGTGTTTTAAATGCAGGTGAGCTCCCATGAGAGCTTAATAATATCCCCAGTCCATTTATTTCCCTCCTTCGTGTAAAAATAAATCACTCCCCCTGATTGCTTTTTTTCTCCTGATCTTTTTCCTGGTGGCTTCCCCTGAATCCGCGCATGCGCTGTTTCTGTATATATCATTTTGTGTGTGCTAAAAGAGTTCAGATGATATGCAGCGCTAGTCCTGTGTAGTATTTTCTTTGTTGTCCCGTCTGTACAGCGCTATTTTACATGTTTCACACGCCCCCCCCCCCTCCCCTGTATGCGTCAGCTGATTGTGTTCGCAATCTATTGAGGTGCTCTTTACAACTACTTGCTTTTCTAGCGAATGGAAGTTCGAACTGGACAACGCTTCCAAGAAATGCATGTAAATGGAAATCGTATTTGTGACTGCACTTTATGCTAAACAAACATGCTTTCTGTGCCTGTCCCTGTGCCTGTCTACGAGGCCCCTGCTGCACGTGTGTCAACTTTTTTCTCCAGTTGAAATGCTTTTAGGTAGTGGCCCTTGCATTAGCTTAGATTCAATAACCGTGAAATACCCAAGCCTAATATTACTGAAACTCTCTCAAGAGATTTTCCGTTTTTCTAGGTATGCTTAGAGGATTCGTCATTGATTGTATGCTTGGGGACGTCACACAAGCTACATGATTAATGTTGTCAGGTTACATTAGGTCGCAATAATTCTATTTAATAGCGGCTTAAACAAAATCTCCACAAAAGCAAACTAGAGACTAGAAGATATCATGTAGAACGCGCATTTCCATTCTGGGTTTGTGGAACTATAGCTTGCAGTACTTCCAACTACAAAGAAAGTAGTGCAAGTGTTCATTAGTCGCTGCAGGGCTCTTTACCTTTTAAATTTCATGCCCCCTCTCCCAGAATAAAGAAAGAGGAAAAGTGTGTGAGGAACTATTTCCAGCAACGCTATGGCAGGTTTAAAGTCAATAAACAGAGAGGGTTAAAAGCCAAAAAACATTTTTAAAGAAAAAACAATTTCATGATAAAAAACCTAAGCACTGGAGAAGCGGAGAAGAACGAAATAAACAAATACAAGCAGAGGCAGCATAAAAGAGCAAATAATGAACAAAGCAAATGCAACTCTACGAGGCAGTTAGTCACGAAAGCTTCCACGAAGGAGCAGACACTTCAGGAGAAATTTTAAAAAATTAGAAATTATGTACCCTATTTACATTATGTACACAGGAAATCAGACATATTTCAGTGGTTTTAGACAAGATGGAGCTGAAGTAGCCAAATCAGTTCTTGCCTTGAAGAAGCAGATTGCAGTGATTAAGAGAGAAAAACAGTCACAGGTGTTGTAAGGGTGCTACCAGCATACAGCATCCTTCGTTTGCCCATTTTGTCATTTTGCCTGCTTCTTTTATGCCTATCTTTTTTTTCGCCCATGGTGTTGTCTTTGTACTGGCCATTTCCTCACCATGTTTTTTTTTCTCCCGAATTTTTTATCCTTTATTTTATGCCAGTCCTTTCCTTTCCTTTCAAGCTTACTGTTCCCATTTCCACTTGTAGCACAGCCAGCTGGACAGTTCTTCTTCTTCTTTCCTTGGTTAACCTCCCTAGCTTTCTTCTACAGTTTCTTCCTTTCGTTGAAGTCGCACATTAGGTCATCTTAGCCTTGCTCTTACCATCACAAACTTCCCTAGAGGTCTGGTGGTATTACTGGTGGTGAAAGAAAATTTGTTGGATAAGAATTGCTTGTACATATGACCCTCTTGCTTTTTCTGTGTTTATTTTTGCTTCTGATACACGGACTGACGGCATTGCGATGGCCCATTATTTTTGATGAAAATAAGAATGCTGATGACCACAATCTGAATGAGCATTAGCCAGAACTTTCATAATCAGCTACAGCATTACTGGAACCCAGCTTCGGTAATGCAACTTCTTCATCATCCTTGTTGCTGTGAGCACGCTGGAATGGAAGCGTGGAAATTTTACAAGGTCTGGTGTGGCCCCTTTGTGGCCACTGGTTTGATGTTGGCATAAATGAGAAGGCTGTACTACACATATTGAATTCCTTCGTTCTATCGCGTATCGCATTCGCATATCGCATTCCTTCCTTTTATCTAGTGTATACAGCTGAAGAACGTCTCCAGATGGCCCTGGCTCAACCGATACGTGCAGATGTAACTGTCGCAAATAATAAAATTGAGAGTTCAATTTATTGTCGGCTTTCTTAATGACTGCCATATGCAATGCACATTAAGTGCCTGTATACTCTATATTAGCGATTGATAGTCTCATGCTAGGCAGTCTGATTCACCTGCTATAGTTATGTTTGGCAGCTGTTTCAAATTTAACCACTATGATTGAACTAATGACCGGCAATAACAATTTATAGGTGCACTCAAATTAATTTACTTTTCAAGGGAGACGTATATCCTTCGACGACTTCGCCTTGCACAAAATACATGACGGTCCCATCGCGACCCAAGAAAGCGCATATGTGTGTTACCTCAACATGCTTCCTAGGCGGTCTCTGTTGACAGACAGATTTCCGGCCGAACCCGCAGGCATTTCAGGCAAAACCGCCTGCAGGCGGGGTGGTCCTCATAATTGGGCGTGAACAGAAGTGGCCGTTTCCGTTCATTGGCGAAGGCACCCAGGGAATGACAGAATAATTTTTTTTAACCCCCCACCACACGGGTGCCCATCTCACATGAACGAAGTTTACTCCTCCCCCACCTCCTCTGTGCAGGTATATACATGGGCCATATGAGAGCAGAGGTGCAAGTATACGTAATTAAACAACGTCCCTGATCCGCTGAATTTAAGAAATGTGTCATGCAAAGCATCAAATATATTCTCGAAAATTTCAGATTGGGTGTTTCAGCGATCGAAAGAGCATGCACCAATCGCACACACCCATACAGGAGATTTCTGCACCTACATTCGGGATTACCTTTCGGCTTCGCCTTGTCCTCCTCTAGAAAACCACCTCATCGTGCAAATAAAGTTACCATTATTATTATTAGTTGGCGGTTGTTTTATCTCTGACTCAAGTAAAAAACCGTTCAGTGAAAGTACAACAGCACCCGTAAACAAGAGCCTAGTTATACGCTAGGCATGGTTAAATGGTTCGTACATTTGTTTGTTTTTAATTTACGAATCACATACGATTAAAAGGAGCCGATCTGCCCAGACATGTTTCACGTAACATGATATGACCGGCTGACGGCGAGTTCAAATCGGCAGCAGCCACTACGGACATGTAGAGAAGGTGTCCTTGAAGATAGGCGGCGGCGGCTTTATTCCGTATCGTCGGCAGTCTTCGCAAGCGTGTCTTCGCAAGCAACGAAGTGACACAGCAGACACTAAGGCGTGTTAGAGTGAACCTTTGTAAATTAGCCCCACACGACTGACGCGCCTCACAATATACCGAAACTGAATTCGGCGCCTCAGCCCGACGTCTTCTTTTTGCTTATAATTTCATTTATTTTGTTCGTCAAGCATGAATGCTTCAAGAAAACTAATAAAAAGCATACAAACTCGTAAAGAAACTCAGTTATTGCCATAAAAGTTGCCTAATTTTAGTTTAGGGCCCTAAATTTGTGCCTCATTTTTAAGAAAAATTGCTAGCAATATCTTAAACTACTGATCTGGCAACTACAGCGTGGCATCATGGCGGCATTCGTGTTTAGAGTCTAGACAGAGTTACTCAATATAGACAGTTGCGAAACTCCGCTTCAGAATCCGGGCGGCGCTAGCCCCCCCACTCCGTGGAAGCTGAGGGGCAAGTCGACGCGCGCAGCACCTAGTAGATAAAAATGGAACTTCGCTAAACTATTATTATTCAAAATTTTTGTGTAAAATAAAGACTGCTTTTTAAATTAAAACACAATAATTACGTAAAATTTACGTGTGTTTTTGCGGCTTTTCTTTTTATGACTTACGGCAGCAGCCGCAAGCACTTGAGTACTGCTTCAACGTCCTGCCGACAGACGACAGGCTAGTCAACTTGCCCCGTGCTTGCCCCGGCGCAGGGGGGCAACCGAAGACCGGCTTTCGATACATGGGGCCTATGGGGAGTTTCGCAACTGTCTATATCCAGTAACTCTGTGTTTAGACACATTTTTGAGCCAGCTTTACCCGCCTGAAGTGGCGAGGCCTTTGCGCCTGACTTGCGCAGTGTGTGTGTGTGCAGTCTCCGGCTCAGATCTGCGTGCGTGCAAAACGTATACAAGTTATACAACTCGGATGCCCGCGCTGAGCAAGTGCCTCCCCGGGCGCTTGCGAGGCTGTCATTCTTTCTCCACGTTAAGCATCCTATCTATTGCCCCTCAACTGACGTCGAACAGCGATTCCGATCTGACCTTGACTACCGCAAGTTCACTACAGGCTACGGAGTGGCAGCCTGCGATCGTTCCCGTTGGAAGATAAATAAAAGGAGCTTTTATAATCCTTCGGTTCCAGTTGTTTTATTCATGGAACTTCTTACAGCTCTTCGTGCTTCGAACTTTCGCGCAATCGTTCGTGAAGGTAGAACGAAAAAATAGGTAACGGAATGCGCTTTCTTTTTTAATCAGTCACAATAAATCAATAAGTCAGTGTTCTCTCCTCGCGCGCTATGTGCGGTAAATTACTACCCATTCAATACTGCGCATTCAGTCCCGCAAGCTTTCCTTTTGAAGTGGTGGAAAGCAGCTAGAACTTGACGAATACAGACGGAAAGGAAAACGGGACACGCCGCGGACTGTATTTCGCATACCCCCTTGGCATGCATTCTTCCACTCTGTTGGCCTGCGATCGACCGCGCTCTTTCGTTCCTGTGCCTCAAAGCGCCGCGACTCACCGGCAATATCAGCGTTGGCCAATGCGATGTTTTTCTGTGTGGGTCAATAAAGGTTTTACATTAAGCTAAAGCCACAGTTCACTTCACTTCGTTTGAAAAGCCTTGAGCGACTCGGAGATTCATTTTTCTGTGCGCCAAGTACGGATCAGCTGACTCGATCCTTGGCGTCCTCGCGCATGCGATCAGTCGCATTCGAGCTTGCGCGCAAGTGTTGTGTAAGCGTTGCCACATCTTGCTCAAAAAGTGTCTCAGTACATATAAGTCACACGTACGCTAAACCGAAAACACGTCGGTTACCTACCAACAGGAGATAAACTACGCAATGCTGTCGACGCCGCCTACACAAAATCCGCTTGGCCAGCGGCCCGCCATGTTACAATTAATCCCGGCATGCTTCGCTAGCCGGACGCGGATAGATAGATAGATAGATATACTGTTGCCGTTCCCTTTTAAACGGGTGATCGACGGGAAATCCGGATCTGGCGTTAGCTTTCCTAAAACACATCTATTATTGTCCTCCACTTCCTCTGAAACCCTCCGTTATGTTCTTTCGCCACCAGTGCTCCAGTCTTCTTTTCGTGACTTCGACGGCTTCCCAGTGAGGCTGTTGCTTCGGTCCGTGGAAGCCCAGCGCCATCGCGAGCGGGTCCGGTAGCGCCGCCTGCACATCCGCACCGGCTCTAAGGAAGGCGGGAACATCCGGGTCCTGGGTCACTGCCACTGCGGCTGGAGGTTTCAGTTCTGTGCACTCCAAAACGACGTGGCGCACCGTCTCCTCGGCCTGATTGCAGCTGCTGCAGGTGGTGTCGAGGCCCTCCGTAAACTTGGCACGTAAGACGCGAGTGCGAAGCACCCCGCTGCGAGCCTCGCAGAGGAGCCCGCTCCCTCGGGCGTTGTCGTAGATGCACTCCTTCTCGATGTCCGTCTTGTTGCGGCTGTAGATGTTCAGAGCCGGCTTCTCCAGCGCCGCTTTCCTCCATCGCTCGAGTTCGGCGGTCGCCACCTGGTCCCGCACCTTTTGTCGCCGGTCGTGCCGTGGGGGCTCGGTGAGGCCGGCCGCCGCAATGCCGTACCGCTCTCCGAGGCGTTTGGTGCGCGCCACCCACTTGGTTCGCAGACATCGGTAGGTGATATACTTGAACACCTCGCGCGCCCATCGTCCATCGGGAATCTGGCTGAGCCGCTTCTCGAAAGCCAGCTTGGCCACTGCCTCGCGCGCCTCGAAGGAGGACCAACCCATGTCCCCCTGCACCGCCTCGTTCGGCACAAAGCCGTGCACACCCAGCGCAGCCCGTCCGACCTCTCGTTGCCGCGTCTCCATTGCCTGGCGTGTGGACGACGACAAGCAGAGCACAGCGTTCCCGAATGTGAGCGCCGGTACCGCCACCGCCTTCCACAGTGCCCGGGATACTTCGAGGCGGCTGAAGGCCCATAAGGCGCGCGACCCGAGGAAGGCCCGCCTAGCCACCGCCTTCGCCCGAAGGTCCTCCTCGTAGGCCGCGCAGTAGTTGGGCTCATTTGAGAGCGTCACACCGAGGTATTTATACCTGGTGGTCCACTGAATTGGGTCACCCTGTAAGAGCAGTGGTGGGTCCTCAGTGTCCTCGGTTGGGCGACACGACATGGTGGCGGACTTCCTGGCGTTGAAACGGAGCCCCAACGACGCGCCCTCGCTGGACACGATGTCGAGTGTGGATTGCAGCTCCTCCGTGCTCCCCGCCAGCAAAACAATATCGTCGGCGTAGAACAGGGCGGGCAACCTGCGTTCACGCCGCCGTCCGTCCTCCATGTAACTGAGGTCAAACCCCAGTCCACTGTTCGCGAGGAGCCTCTCCATTCCGGCCAGGAATAGCATGAACAGGAGCGGGGAGAGCGGGCAACCCTGGCGCAGCCCTCGAGACACTTCCACTGGTCCTGTGAGCGAGTCTCCCCAGTGGATCACCACCTGCGTGCCGGTGTATAGGCTGATCAGCAGCTGCAAGAGTTCGTCCGGCAGGCCAAGATCCCTGAGGGTCTCCCACAGCTTGGGGTGTTCCACAGTGTCGTATGCCTGTGCGATGTCTAGAAAGGCAAGCAGGAGAGTGCGCCTTTCTTTTGCTGCAATCTCCATTGCCTGCGTTACAACGAACAGGTTGTCCTCCAAGCACCGCCCGGGTCGGAAACCATTCTGCAGCTCCCCCAACACTTGGTCCTTTTCCGCCCAGGTCATCACACGTGCACACAGGATGTGGCCCAGGAGCCTGTACAGGGCTGACGTGACCGTGATGGGTCGGTAGCTCTCAGGCCGGCACTTTTCACCACCTTTCTTGTATATCATCCTCATCCGGGATGTCTTCCATCCATCCGGGATGACACCATCGCAAACAACTGCATTCAGAGCATCCAGCAACAGCTGCCGAGTTTTTGGCCCCATCCTCTTCAGGAGTCGTGGGGGGATCCCGTCAAGTCCTGCGGCAGTCTGTCCCGAGAGGTGCTTTAAGGCACGTTGCAGCTCACCCTGTGTGATTGTTTCAAAGGTGCCCCGCCCTACCGCTGTCTCTTTGAAGCTGGGGGTGTCCCGCACCTGTGTGCTCAGTCTCGCCGCCATGCATTCCTCCATGAATTGGAGGCAGTCCGTACCCTTGTGTTCCGTGCCTGTTGCTGTATCTCGCAACATTGTGGAGCAGGAAGGGGCTGTCTGCTGCTGTGATCGAATGTGCCGCCAGAACTTCCGGCCGGCGTCGCGCCCTGCTGCCTGGATGTCCTGGAGCTGCTTGGCGTTTACTGCCTTGAGCTTGCATTGCACCAGCATGGCCATCTCTCTCTTGGCTTCTTGGTAGGCGTCCCACCTCTCCATCACCTCTGCTGCCCCTGCTCCATGGCTGACTGCATGACGGTGTTCTCGGCACCGTGCCTTTCGTTTTCTCAGAGCTTCCGCAACTTCCCTGTCCCACCACGGTTTACGCCTTCTCCCCCGGTGTTGTGGTGGCTGTGTGGAGGCCCGGACCCTGCTGATTGTTTGTTGTATCCACGTTTGGAGGTCTTCATAGTTCTTCAAATGGATCACTCCAGCTTCCTCCTCTAGCATGTCGGCGACCTTTTCGATACTGTCATCAGTTAGTGTTCCCTGGTTGGCTCTAGCCCTGGCTGGTGGTGAAGGGGGGTTGCGAGCACCAAAAGTGAGCTGGATGTTGTTGTGGTCACTTCCAGCGCTCTCCCCGCCACCAGTGTCAATTACCATGCTGCTCAGCCGGGGGAACAAAACAGGGGAGACCAGGCAGTAATCAATGCAGGAGGATTTGTCGCGAGCAGCCCAGGTGACCCTGCCATCACACTTGTCCGTCGTGTTCACTATCATCAGCCCCGTCTTGCCTGCCCACTCAAGTAGGAGTCGGCCGCCGCTGTCAGTCACCTTGTCCAGAGGCTCTATGTGTGCGTTGAAGTCGCCCAGAAGAATAGCAGGGATGCCAAAGTTCTCCAGGTCCTTCTCCATGCACGCAAGAGTCTGCGTGTTGCGATGCGACGACTCCTTGCCTGTCCACAGATACACCAGGCCAAAGGCAACACGCAGTTGGCCAATGTACCCTATTAGCCACATGTGTTCGGAGCAGTCGGGACAGTGTCTCTCCCACTGGGAGCCCAATTTAATGAAGCATCCCATGCCTCCTCCTCTCCTTTCGCTGCCTTGGCGGTTGAGGCCTTCCCAGATGTACCCCTTATGCGGTGGTGGAGCTTCCATATCTCTCAAGTGGGTCTCGACAAAACCGGCCACCACCACATCCTCCCTGTCAACAACGTCAAACAGCTCTTCCCATTTCCTCTCCTGCCGTCCGCCGTTCATGTTTAGGTAGAAGAAGGTTGGCTGCTTGCTGCGAGTGTTACGCTGTCGCCTTCTCCTCTTGGCTGTACTCTGCTGTCTTGCATTCCGCCTTGCCACGTTGCTGGGTAGGCCATCTTCATCTCCATTGCTTGTGGGAGGTGCCTTCTGTTTTGGTGCCCTCTCATGCTGCTCCTTCCCTGGCCCGGTGCCTCTGCCAGCCGCAAGAAAGCCTGCCCCAGGGCTTCCATCAGAGCGAAGGCCTGGTTGGGTCTCCGCCTCTGCCGCTGCCGAGCACCGCCATGGGCACGGAGCGCTAAAAAAGCGCACAGCCGGCGACCCAGACGCGATCCTAGGCCCTGAGCGGCCTCCCTGTTGTACTGCATGCTGGTCAGCATGTCGTGCAGGGCCCAACTGGTTCTAACAAACTCTACGTGGGGTCCCAGCTCTTTGCAGGTCTGCTGCATTGTTTCATTCCATTGGCGGCAAAGGTCGGTCAGGGGTGAGCTCTCATGTGCTGCTTCAGGGACTGCATAGATCAGGAAACTGTGTCTCCTAGCCCTCTCATGCCATAATTTTGGAAACGCCACACAGTAGCACGTTGCCAGATTACAACCCATCGCTTTCGCCGTTTTTAGTAAGCAAAAACTCAGCTGGTAACCTTCACATCGTTGTATCATGTCTGCCACCGTGTGTCGTACGGTTCCAATGCATTGGCTCAGCGGCGCGCTTTCCCTCTAGAGTCAGTATATTATCTCTATGCTCCCTCCCAAAGCCCGTGAGAATAAATGGAGGGGTTTCGAGAATGTAGTGGGGCGTGGGCGCAGCCCCCTACCACATGAAAGAGCAACCCGGGGGCTTCGCTGAAGCAGCATGGTCAGATCTTGGGCCTGCACTTCCCACTGTGGCGAGAGTAGGGGCACAAAAAGAGAAATGAAGTAATATAGAGGGTATGAGAAATGACAGTGATCACTGTCATTTGGTTGATTTCGAAATCAACCAATGAACTAATATGTGCATGCCTGCAAAAAGAGAAATGAACGACTCACATACCGCGGTGCGCCGAATCAGATATCACAATCTAATTTTCTGCACATGATTATCGTCCTTATAATAAAAATTATTTGAGAAATTACCTCTGCACTTAAATTGTCACTGACAGTGGGGGTGCTTTTATGTTGATGGTGCAGGCTAAAGTAAGGCGTAATTTTTTTCTCAAGTGCACCGTAATTCTTCCAGCATGAGAGGGAGAGGGGGAGTGGGAGAGCGAGAGAGTAAAAGTTTATTGAGGAGAGGTCAGATATTGGGCCTGCACATCATACTATCGCGAAAGTAGGGGGAGAAAAAGAGAAAGGAACGAATATAGAGGGTATGAGAAACGTCAGTGAAATCAACCATGAAATATGTACATGCATGCAATGTAATGCGGCCAAGAACGTCTCACATGCAACGGAACGCCGAATCAGATTATCAGTCCTATTTTTCAGCACATGATTATCCGTATAAAAATATGAGAAATTATTCCACAGTCTGTTAAACTTTTTTTTTGCAAGCAAGAGGTGATAATTCAGAAAGGAGTTACCAAGGAATACAGGCAGGGCTTTAACGGCTAGGCTTTGCTTCCTGGTGTCAGCCAACTTAGGGACGGGAAATGAGCATTGTGGATCAAGGAGCAAACTAGAGTAGAAGATGTCATGGTTCGAATAAAGAAAAAGAAATGGACTTGGGCTGTACATGTACGAAGCAGTTCAGGGAGATATGGGCTGGGCGTCGTTTGAAGTTAGAGACGCTCAGAGTAAAATATGCTTTGAGATGAGGTTGAGGGCAATGGATCAACAAAGGTGGGCAGCTAAGGTTTTTAGGTACCTATACTTGAAAAGCGTGGACACGCAGTGGTTAAGAAAGACTAGAAGGCTGACGATGAAATACGGATAGAACAGTGGGGAATCCAAAACAGCCAAGGTAACCAAAAAAGAGGAAAGGCAGATTGAAACGAATAAATGGAGGGAAAAAATGGAAGCTAAAACGTCGTTAGAGATGTACAGGGCTGAGAAGATGAACATCAGAAAGGAAAATTTCTACGATAATTCCCAGGGCAGTGCTTTGCTTTTTGAGGATAGAGCAGGTTGCCTGCGAACTAAGAGTTTTGTGAGGAAGTATTCACAAAATGATGGGGTATGCGTGGTCTGCGGAAAAGAAACAAAAACTATGCGGCACATAGTGTTAGAATGTGAGGGTATCCATCCAAATCTACATGAAGGGAATATTGGGCTTCCAGAAGCCCTAGGATTTAAGGGTATCAGAGAGGAAGTTAACTTCAAGGCTGTCGAGGGGACGAAAAGAAGATTAGAATGCTGGTGGATGAAAAGCAGCGAGGGGAATATTGCCTAGGACAGTTACCACCTGTAACAGGGAAAAGAAAGTATTTCGGGCCTAATAAGCTTTTTGTGCCTGCCCTAAGCAGCGCTAGTATTAAACCAAGAGTGTAAAACATGGTTATATTAGTCCTTTTTGGTAAGATGACATGTCATCACCCCGCTTCAAAGGGGAAACCAATAGCAATCATCATGTAGTGAGACCAAATAACAACTGGTGGACAATAGACCCTATGCAAAATGCGCCCCGCCATCTCACGTCGACTCCGGTAACTAGGTCCGCCATTTTGGTACGGTCGTTTGAAACCGAAACCAATTAGCAAAACATACAAGGCGGGCATTGACCGCTTTTGGTGATGGACTACAATGCCGGAGCATTGCTTCGTGCCGCAGTGCACGCAATGCGGAAATACCGGTCCAAATGGAGAAAAGGTACGTGAAGTTCCACGCTTTTGAACGAACTTTCTGACGCGAACTATGCCGGCGCGAGCAACCTTTGTGACACGCTGGGAGCGGTGCGCTGGGAGCAAATATTTGTCGTTGGTTCGCTAAGCGCGGGATTCCGTAGTCGCTGTCCCGATCAAAAATACAGCTGCGTTGGAGTTCTGTGGTCCAACCTTTGTATTCTAAATGAAGCCTGAGCGTGCGCCACATATTCATGCGACTGACAGCGGCACTCGACTGGGAAAACAGTACTACACGTTGCCAAAATTAGGCCGTTTCTTTACTCGTCCCTGTGACTCTGCGCCCGCTTCATTTCATTGTAAATGGTACCGCTTAGCGCCTACACGATCCTTTATCTTACCTAGGGCTGTAAACAAACTTTTCTTGCCGCACTACGTAGTCACGGCGCGGTTGAAAATTTCCTCTGTGGCGGGCGCGCACGGTATGGGAGTGTGTTGTTGGTTTCTTTTACGTTGCATTTAGCCGCGTGTCGTTGCAGAAGTGGCGTACACTGTTTTATGATGATCTAACGGTGGAAAATTCGAGCTTTTGCACTTGGTTCCCGATTTGCTGGGCTGAAAGGTTTGTTGTTACGTCAAGTTAACTTGGTGCCCATTGTCATTTCAGCCACGATGTATTTACTGTCGAATATTTTGCGACTAAAATACACACTCACTCCTCTAGTTTGTCACATGCTGCATGCATGCCTCCAACGTAATGATAGTGGCCATTGATGTAAGTAGCTGAAACAATTTCCAAGCTTTATTAAAAAAAAAAAGAAAACGGCCAGAGTTGCATCAGGCCGCCGTGCATCAGCTTGAGTGCTTTTGCATTTTTTGTATCCACAGTTAAAATCCCAGTAAATTAAACTACTTCGCTGATTTATAGCGCGTGCAGTACAGCAAACTGTGTATATAAATGGAACAAAGGGAAGCATTCGTGCAACCCTGCATGCCGCGGTCTAGTAAACACGACGTTGCCCAGCCTTTGCGTGCTCGCGAGATGACCACGGCGAAATGTGGCATGAATGCTTGCTGGTAGCTCATAGGTGACCCTTGAGGTGCCATGCGAGTCCTTGTTTCTGTCTCTGGGGGGGGGGGGGGGGGGGGTGCGGTGAGGCCAGCACAACTGGGACAAAAAACCCATTCCCAAGGCTACCAAGTTTTCTCCCAAGCGCCTGCACGGCACTTTGTTGCTGCTCGCATTTCTCCTGTACTCGACGTGCATCGAACAGACGCATTGGCAAGGGAAGAAAGGGGCCATTTTCTCGCGGGCTTCTCCGGTCAATGTCTTGGACACTCGCTGGCTTGATGCCCTGCTGTCTCGGACGTCCCCACTGTTGTGGCAGCTCAGTGCACGCAATCTCCGGTGGCGCCTCTTAAAACCTTCGGCTTGCAAGAAAGCGAATAGGTGCACAGCAGCCAGGATGTGACTCCATGCTCCACTGCAACCCGCCGGGCACTCGCACGCTGCCTCCACAATCTCCCCCTCTGTCCGTCTCAAAGGTGAGGCACACAACTTAGGGCCGGCCACTTTTCTTCTGGGAGCGAAAGCTGCTGCTGAGCACATGGATGAGGCCCAACCTGCAAGAACAGAGAGAGTATCAGTAAATAACACTCAGTGAAGAACAGGACTGGTCCGCTACAGTTTATGGTAAAGGGACAGAGCAGAAAGAAGTGGCCGCAAGGAACAGACTCAAAATGACCAGATTTTGTGTCTTGCTTACCACTGTTGCAAGGTCAATAATCTACACCTCAAACAGCAATGATGTCAAAATTGTTTGTCAAGTTCGAGCGTGCAAGTATCTCTGCATGTGTTGTTAATGCATTTTCAAGAGAAGGAAGTTTAACATTTAAAAACCTCACCGTGGGTGATGATACCAGTACCCGCATAATCGTGTTCGTCATAACTTAAGCAAGCAATAATATGATTATCTGGAACTCACTTCCAGAAAATTTCGATATAAAGAGGTAAACATTCGGGCTATACCGATGACCCATCGAATTAAAAAAAATGTTGTAGTTCAGTGAGTTCGAGCTAACGAGGTTTTACTGTATTATCTATTCGTGCACACCAAAAACATGCGCTTTAGAAACAAACACAACCACCCCACCGCCAAAAAAGGAGAAGAAAGACACACAAACAGATTTTTGCGGCAGAACATGCGCAATAAATAATGAAAACACATACAAAAAAGAAAATTCAAGGCGTATGTGCGCTTTTGTAGTTGACTTCGCCGCAAAGCGCGATTGATTTGCGGCAAACGCGCGGGCGGACGACCGTCACGAAAAACGGCCGCAACCTTTCCGTAAACATCTTCGCCAAAACTTATCCCGTAAGTTCGATGTACAGCATTTGAAAATACCTAATCCACCCACTAGCGGTGCGGTCTGGCGATTGTCGCTTTCCTCTTTCAGGGTTACTGCAACACAGTCGCCGCTACGCCTTTGCATGATAAACAACGGCGAACAAAGTGCTATACAAAAGCTCATACCGGTTAACTCGCGTCAAGTAAAAAACAAAGAAGGATTTACTACTGCGAGTTGCACGTGTTTGTCCGCACCGATGAAGGCGAGCAATGCGCCTCGGTGGCTAGACGGCATGCCCTGCTCCGCTGCCGCTCGGATGGGTCTTTGGCGCGGCACCCCGAGTGGTATGAGTCTTCAGACACAGTCGGCAGCGCAGGCAAGTCCTTCGTCCACAATCCGCGGTCGAGAGCCGGAAAACACCGCCCAGTTTGAGCCATACCGCGTTACCGTCACCTACTTTTCCACAGTAAACAATACGAGACTGCCCGATCGGCGCCCGTACCAATATGGCCGACGGTCTCGTTTGCATCAGTGTTGCTAGATCACCAAGCAATTTCGCATAAGGTCTATTACGCTAGCAGAGTGGATACCAACAGATGGGTACAGAAGAAGGGAAAAGCCATTAACCCGATGGACGGATGAATTCTTGGCGGGTAAACTGTGGACCCGATCAGCGCAGGACAGGAGCGGTTGGAGGTCACATGGAGAGGCCTTCGTCCTGCAGTGGACCTGAGTAGGCTGATCATGATGATGTCAGCCCACGTGCCAAAAATCTTTTGTTAGGGCAGAAGGCGAGTGTCCAAGCAGAGTAATGCTACCTCAGGGTCATTTTGCTCACTACTATACCTTGGGCAAACACTAAACAAATAATAGAAGGCAGTCCGGGCTGTCCTTGCATCCGATTGTGTGGAGATACTTTCCGGCCAATCCTACTCCAAGCCGCAGCCTGTGTAAGCAAGGTCTCTTGACTTCTGCGAAGACGAGGAGCATGGGCGAGCCAGAACTTTTGCTGTGGATCGAGCCTACGTACACGTGTACTACAGTGTAGACAATTTATAACGTAACCGCTCATAGTGCGGGACCGAATATAACGCGGGTTTTTGTCTCCACCGGTTCACCTCCCATAGAGCTCAATGCATAAGCATTCCCATGGGCGTCCGGTAGAGGGGGCAAGGGAGTTGCCCCCCCCCCTTCCCCTAGGAGATTCGGATATTTTTGTGCACTACAAAAAGGGTGCACAGCTTGGTTGGCCGATAATTAAAATAGCTTTGCCCTGTAGGACGGAAGAGAGGAGAGAACGACACCGACGTTCTCTCCTTTGTCCCGTCCATTAGCGCAAAGTTTTTTAAATGCAGAGCATTTCTTTAACTCACGATGTCACCCGGCGTTGTCGGCGTTGGCGTGCCTCGGCGTCCGCAACAGCCGTTCCAGGTGCGCCCTCTACCCCACTCCTCCTCTCCCGCATCACGCTACCCTCCTCGCTCTCAACAACAGGTTCGCACCCCTACCCCTACACTACATAAAAAAATAATACTTACCGGCGCCTGGTTTCGATCCCACGACCTTGCGGGCGGAACGCGGGGTACATGCTGCTCTACCCACTACGCCACAAAGCCGACTTTTTTTCTTCTTTATTACATGGGAGAATACGCTCATACGTTGCAGTACGAGGAATGCAAGCAAACAAAAGAATACAATGAAGTTATGAGAAGCAAATATACATCAAAATTCAGGCAAACACACACAAGCGTTCAAAAGAGGGAACCAGTCAGGTGGTTGGTCAAGCGAACTATACACAATATGTACAAATGCCACAGTTTCTCGGAAATAAGACTTAGTTGATCTTGGTGGCTCAGCATGCCTATCACATAAGCGGCATCGCCACAGACTGTATAAACCAATCAACAGGAACATGTCATAAGGTGGCTCACCAGGCTCACCAGGATAGTCGAATGGCAAAAATCGCCACAAAGCCGACACAGAATGGAAGGCTAGACTCATTCAAACTACGTCAAGAAGCTGCTGATACAACGTATTCACTACCTGTGGGCGGAACGCGAGGTACATGGTGCTCTTCCCACTGCGCCACAAAACCGACACAGAATGAAAGGCTACGAACGCGCCTTATATCCTTGACTCATTCAAACTACGTCAAGAAGCTGCTGATACAACGCATCCATTACCACCAACTCCCCAAACACTAAACGTTAACGCAATACACCCACCCCCTAAGCGACGCATTTACTCGAGTCCCCCTCACGGGGAGATGGGCCCTTTTTTAATTATGTAAGCTTGAACCAACTAGCCCAGAAATCCACGCTGTGATTAGCACACTCAGGTCCTGCGTATTCGTATGAAACGCCCTTCAGGACTGCGGTCAACATTGCACGTTAAACACTGACAAGCCGGTCATGTCACGGCAGTGAAACAGACTGCCTGGGCTGGCTATTGAAGATAGCGAACAATTCTGGAAGGTTGGACGTTGTTTTCTTCTAAACTCTAGATTTATGCAGTCTTACCGCAAGAACTTCAGTTTTAGAATAAATTTGTAGCTATATCTAGCAAAAAATTTCGACCGCTACGCTTAGTAGGGAGAGTGTAACATCCTCCCGTGCCGTCACGTA